>NC_081565.1:47949951-48249951 GCF_022355385.1 Mustela nigripes
TGTTGGTTGGACGACTGCCTTCGGCTCAGGTCATGATCCTGGAGTCCCGGGATCGAGTCCCACATCGGGCTCCCAGCTCCACGGGGAGTCTGCTTCTCTCTCTGACCTTCTCCTCGTTCATGCTCTCTCTGTCTCTCTCTCAAATAAATAAATAAAAAATCTTTAAAAAAAAAAATAATGTACTCAATAAAAAAGATCATAAATAGGAGCACCTGAGTGGCTCAGTTGGTTAAGTAGCTGCCTTCAGCTCAGGTCATGATCCCAGGGTAGAGGGATCGAGCCCCAAATCAGACTCCCTGCTCAGTGGGGAATTCACTTCTCCCTCTCCCTCTCCCCCCCGTTCATGTGCTCCCTCTCTCTAATAAATAAATAAAATCTTTTTTTTTTCTTTAAAGATTTTATTTATTTGCGAGAGAGAGCACTAGAGTGCACAAGCAGGGGGAGCAGCAGGCAGAGGGAAAAGCAGACTCCCCACTGAGCAGGGCTTGATCCCAGGATTCTACCACATATACCAGTTACATGGCATCTTCTGGGGCACTCTGCTCACTAAGTAGGAGCCCTTCTCTTAACAAACGGCTTTCTGGAACCTTCAAGGCAATGGTTAGGGTCAACTTCAAAAGAAAGTACAATGCCTTCCCTTGTCCAAACTTCTCAATAAAATCCAGTGTATTTAAAAAAAAATAAAATTGTTGCTATGGGTATTTTCTTTTTAACATAACTCTACCATGTTACATTATATAGATGACAAAGAAAAGACAAATCAATGCTCCTACCTACTAAGCTTGACGTGAGTATTAACCCTTAAATAGTCTATTACTATTTATAGTACCCTCCTACCTAACCTAAACCCCTCCTGCTTTCAGGACATCTGCTCTATTCACTCTTCAGTTTTCATAGTATTGGGAAGATGGTTATAAATATCCCAGAGCAGAAAGAATGTGGGGTAACAGATTCCAATTCCAAGGAAGCAACCCTGAAATCCATAATGGTGATATCAGCATGTTTTCAACTCTATCTCCATCTTCTATGTCTTTGAATTACTAACTTCCTGAGAGGTCCAACACCCACCATCACTGTTGAATTAAATAATTTGTCATTGATTAGCATATCTGTTCATAACTTCATTAATAATTCACACACACACACACACACACAAATTGTTTTAAAGGAGAAACAGCATACCTAATAGTATACAAATTCCGAATATTCTTCTCCCCTCCTTGTCCTTCCTTAAAAGCTTGCATTTGTAATAATTTCATAATGGCTGTTATCAGGCCATGTGTATTCCTGTAAAGAAATACAACAACATGTTAAATGCTATAGATATAAAGTGAATATTCTAATCAGGTACTTACATCTACCATTTTTAAATAACTGAACACTTGCCACCCACACTGAACAGTAACCGCCCACATGCAGCCCCCTCATTCTACCACGCAGCCAAGAGGCCTGAAGGTAGATAGCTCTCAACCCACACATTTAAAAGAGAAGAAATGGAACCAAGGAATCAAACCACCAACCTATCAATCACCTCTCTACACTTGGGGGGTATCAATCAGGAAAAAATAAACATTAGCCCACATAATTGCAGGTGGTGACCACATCAGTTACCCATACTGAATAATTAAGTCCTTCATTTATAAATATTAGTAGGCCATGAATAATAACCAGACATATGAAATGGATTCGCCACTCAAAAAAGTGGGTGAGGGGACCATTCAGAGCAAATAACCCCCAATAAAATAAAGTTAATGGGAGTAGGTAGAAAAACCTTAAATTTTTTCTTTATTCTCTGTAAGAAGTAGGAAGATAATATACAGAAAGAAAGAAAGAGACAAAAAGAAAAGAAAGAAAGATTGACTTCATTATTAATTTTTTTAAATTGTGACATGGAATTTTTTTCCTGAAGTAAAAGTGACAAATACAATTGCAGTATATTTTAGTGTGCAATATGATATATGCATGCATTAACTTAATTACAGGCAATCATTTTATAATTAACACATCCATCAACTCACATAATTTATTTCATTTTTTGGAGGTTGGGGGGGTTAAAATGCTAAAGATCTATCCACAGGAATTTCAAGTATATAACACAGTATTGTTAATGCTAGTCAACGTGCTACACATCAGAACTTGCTCATCTTCTAACTGGAAGTTTGTATCCTCTGATCCACCTCTCCCCATGTCTCCGACCCAGCCCCTGGCAACCACCATTCTACTCTGTTTTTGTGTTGTTGTTGTTGTTTTTTATTCCACATATAAGTGTGATCACTCATAATAACTCTGGGTTATTTCACTTAGCATCAGGCCCTCCGGGCTCAACCATATTGTCACAAATTAGCCTGCCCTTTTTATATAAGGTTCTCCCTGGGAACAGAAAAGAAATATTAGAAATAAAAAATATATATATTGCATGTTAAATGGGGGAAAAAAAAGAATTTTTTTTTTAAAAGATTTTATTTATTTATTTGACAGAGAGAAATCACAAGTAGATGGAGAGGCAGGCAGAGAGAGAGAGGGAAGCAGGCTCTCTGCTGAGCAGAGAGCCCGATGCGGGACTCGATCCCAGGACTCTGAGATCATGACCTGAGCCGAAGGCAGCGGCTTAACCCACTGAGCCACTCAGGCGCCCCAAGGAATTATTTTTTAAATCATGATTGTTAATACATAAGGAGCATCCATTGTAAGCTATGCGCTTCCTTAAGTGCTTAACAGGTATTGTCATTTGCTATCCAAAATATAGTAAGTTACAAATCACTGATTATTTTTAGGCTAGGACAAGACTTGGACTTAATTCAGTGGTATCATTTGGAGCAGTTATGTGAAGTGTTATTTAGTGTATCTTTTACAATATTGGAAGTTTCCCAACTGACATTATGGTTTGCCCACGCTGTCCAATACAACAGCCAACAGCCACACGTGACCGCTAAGCACATGTAATATGGCTAATCTGAGATGTGCTAGAAGTGTACAACACACACTGGATTTTAAAGACTTAGGACACAAAAAACAATATTAAATATTATGTGTAATTTTTTATATTGATTGTATTTGGAAATACTATTTTCAATACAGAAGGCACGTAATGGATATAATTAAAATCAACACCACCTGTTTAACTTTTTAATGTGACCATGAGAAAATTTTGAATTTTTGAATTATTTGAAATTATTTGAAAATTTGAAAATTTCAAATTATTAAATTACTTATTTATTTTGAATTATTTGTTTGTTTGTTTTAAGTTTATTTATTCTTAGCAATCTCTGCACCCAAGTGGGGCTTGAACTCACAACCCCAAGATCAAGAGCTGCATGCTCTACTGCTTAGCCAGCCAGGTGCCCCTGAACTCCCAGTTTTCTAAACTTTAAAGCCAGTCTTGTTTGGTCTTATTTGTGGACCAGATTTTAATGTGTAAATAATTAAGTGTACTATATTTTAAGTGAGAGTACAGCATGAACAGATTATAAGTTTTGAAAAATGATGGCATCAATCAAATAACAAATCCATTCAGACAGCAGTTAAATTCAATTGAATAATTATTTAGATTATTTAAATATTTCAAGGGGGCTGAGAGGGACGGTTTCAGATTATTATTTAAACCCCTATTTTAATTCTAACTAGCTGGGGAATGTTGGCCAAGGCCCTTAATACCTAGGAGCCACAACATCCTCATCTATATAATCTAGAATCATGATAATAGCCCCACTTGTGTTGTTATAAAGAATAAATACAAATATGTCAGTAAAGCACCTGGTTATTTTTTCAATAAAGTTTGGTAATCTAAAACATGTAACTGTACCACCAAGATTATAATGTTTTTCCCTCTTTACAGATGAGGCTACTATGCAAACTTGTACAAGCATCAGAGTTCATAAATGCTCAGAACTAGAATGTCCCTGAACTACCTACATACCCAAACTTATCCTAACTCCTAGTATTTTCCATCTCTCCTTGCAAACCCTTCTTTTTCTTGTTTTTAATCAACTGTTATTCAGTATCCAAGATCTGCTCTTAAAAAACTAAATTTCTAGAGCGCCTGGGTGGCTCAGCGGGTTAAGCCTCTGCCTTCGGCTCAGGTCATGATCTCAGGATCCTGAGATCGAGTCCCACATCAGGCTCTCTGCTTGGCAAGGAGCCTGCTTCCTCCTCTCTCTCTGCCTGCCTCTCTGCCTACTTGTGATCTCTCTCTGTCCAATAAATAAATATTTTTTTAAAAATTAAATTAAAAAAAACTAAATTTTTATTGAATTCTATATGATTCCAGAAAAAGGTTACAATAATAGTTTGATTGGGGGCACCCAGGTAGCTCAGTCAGTTAGGTATCCTGGGATCAAGCCCCAAATTGGCAGGGAATCTGCTTCTCCATCTCCCCCTGCCCCTCCCCCCTGCTTGTGCACTCGGTCTCGCTCTCTCTCTCAAATAAATAAATAAATAAATCTTTTTAAGATTTTTTAAAATAAATAAATAGTAGTTTGATTAGTCCTGAAATTAAAATGATGAAATACGAGAAAATTTTCTATCTTGTCAAGACAAGATAGAAAATTTTTCATTGAATCTATGTCTTCAAATTCAAAAGGCTACCAAGGGCTAGGCAAGATGTGAAAAAAATCGCTGACATTTCTCAAATCCAAAGATAAAAGGAAAATCCTATGACCTCTCAGATTTTATAAAATAAAATTTATAAAATAAAGACCATTAAAAATAATATGCAAATCACAGAAGAATAAGGTTCAAAATATCCAGTGTTGATGAGTGAATGGGGAAATAAACACTTTCAGGTTGAGTATACATTGGTTCAGTCTTTTTTTTTTTTTTTTTAAGTGATCTCTACACCCAACACGGCACTTGAACTCACAACCCTGAAATCAAGAGTAACATGTTCTCCCAACTGAGCCAGCCAGGTACCCCCACAGGTTCAGTCTTTATGGAGTGCAAACAGCCGTATTCATAAATGTTTAAATCCATAAATTCAACTTCTAAGAACCCATCATACAGAAATACCCTTATATGGTCAAAAGAAGATCTCATGCTGTATTTGTTATCTTTAAAAATAGAAGAAAAACATGTTTGTCAATAGACAAGTGTTTAAAATATGATACATTTAGGGCACGTGAGTGGCTCTGTCAGTTAAACATCCAACTCTTGGTTTCAGCTCAGGTTATAGTCTCAGTCTTAATTAAGATCAAGCCTCACCTTGGGCTCCTGGCTCGGCAGGAGTCTGCTTGTCCCCCTCTCCCCTCTGCCCCGTACCTCGTATGCACATGCCCTCCCATGTGTGCACACTCTCTCTCTCTCAAACAGATACAATCTTTAATAATAACAATAAAATAAACTATGATACATTCATAATAAAGAATACTCTGCAGCTGTTAACAAAGAGGCAATGGATGTATGGAAAGATATCCTATACCTATTAAGTGAAAAACGCAAGTTTTAGAACTATGCATATGACACAGGATTGGATTACCCAATTTTAAAACATTTGGAGTGTCCATAGTTATAAATACTTTCTTTATAGGTTTAGACATGGGGCTCCAACTTCACTGGAGTGAAGTGATTCCAAGTGCCTGGTCCTGACTACAGATCACCACTCCTGCTCCCTCTGTATTGCAGAGGGAACCAAGTGCAGATCTGAAGTTGCCTCTGAAACACACTAAGAGCCCTGAGTCTTCTAATTCCCAGTTTTCACCGGAGCCCAAAAAGACACTGAATTTTTAAAAAAGAAGAAAAAAGAGAGGATGCCTGGGTGGCTCAGTTGGTTGAGCGACTGCCTTTGGCTCAGATCAGGATCCCGGAGTCCTGGCATCGCACTCCACATGAACTTCCCAGCTCCTCTGGGAGTCTGCTTTTCCCTCTGACCTTCTCCCCTCTCATGCTCTCTCTCTCTCTCTCTCTCTCGCAAATAAATTAAATCTTTTAAAAAATTAAAATAAGGGACGCCTGGGTAGCTTAGTTGGTTAAGCATACGCCTTCAGCTCAGGTCATGATCCCGGGGTCCTGGAATGGAGTCTGGCCTCTGCTCTTAGCTCAGCCGGGAGCCTGCTTCTCCCTCTGCTGGCCCCTCCCCCAGCTTGTGCTTGCTCACTCTCACTCTCTTGTGACAAACAAATTAATTAAATATTAAATAAATAAATAAATAAAATTTTAAAATAAAATAAAAAATAAAAAAGAAGAAAAGAGAAGATGACAAAAATGAAAAGTTATACCATTTACTACTTTCACTACCTACAAGTGCCATTGTTTGGGTTTTCAAAAAAGTATGCACCACTTTTATTTTTCTAATAGTAAAAAAAGGGTAAAAGATTTATAATCTCATGGTGAAGAAGGACTCGCTGAACACAAATAGAAGAGGAAATCTGATCCCCTAGATGGGTAATAAGAGCAGAAATTTAAGTAAACAAATAATCACAGTATCTTTTGTTTACAACCTATGGTTAGTCACAGTTTGGCACAGACACAGATACATGTTCATATGAAAAAGGAGACTTCTGAGGAACATTTTCAGATATTGGAATTAGCCCTTGGAAAAGCAGGTTTTCTATGTACATATATATACAGAAGAGTTCTTTAACGAGACCAAGTGAAGGCTTTAATCAGGACAGAAAAGATCTGGTTACATATTATAACTATGTGTTACTAGATATTCCCACATCAACATTGGAACTCTGTTTCAAAGTCAACATCTGTCTCAAAGTCAACACGTCTAAAATCTAACTCTTGTTCTTCCCACACACCTTTTCTCTAGTTGTTCCTTATCTACCTTGGCAAGTCAGAAATCAAGGCGTCACCTTTGACATATTCCATTCAGTCATCCTCATATGTAACTTACCTCAATGCTTCACCCCTTCTTTTCTTTTTTTTTTTTTTTTTAATTTATTTATGTGAGACAGAGGGAGAGTGCACCAGGTGGAGAAGCAGAGGAATAGAGTCCTCCTAAGCAGACATCACACTGAGCATGGAACCCAATACGGGGCTTGATCTAATGACTCTGAGCTCATGACCTAAGCTGAAACCAAGAGTCAGATGCTTGACTGACTGCATCACCCAAGTAGCCCAACTTCACCCCTTCTATAGCTTCCAAATCCACTTGTTTCCCTCCCTGGTGCAAGCAGGTATCTTCCTTCTCCTGATCTATACAGCAAGAGCCACCTAAACTCATCTCCTTATACCATTCTACCTGCCTACCCAAAACCCAACACTTTTTTTTTTTTTTAAGATTTTATTTCCTTGATGGAGAGAGAGTGAGAGAGCCCAAGCAGGGCGAGTGATAGAGGGAGAGGGAGAAACAGGCTCCCCACAGAGAAGAGCTCAATCCAAGGAGTCAGGAATCATGACCTGAACTGGAGGCAGATGGTTAACCAACTGGGCCACCCAGGTGCCTCCAACACTTTTAATATTACGTGCATATTGAAGCCAGAGAGGCCTTTTTGAAACGCCTGATACCCATGAGATAAATACTTGGGTAGATTCCCTGACACTCAGGATAAAGATGCAAATGCTCAAGATAAGCCATTGTGAACTGCCTTCTCTTGCCCCTACCTACCTTCCCAGCTTCATCTCAAACCACTCTCCCTTTGTTTTTAACACCCTTTTCTCTTTTTTGTAAAGATGTTATTAGTTTGAGAGAGAGAGAGAGAGCAGGAGCTGGGAAAGGTTGAGCATGGGGCTCAACCCCAGGTCCATGTGGGACTCGATCCCAGGACCCTGAGATCATGACCTGAGCCAAAGGCGACACTTAATCAACTAAGCAACCCAGGGGCCCCAGCTTTTGACATAGTTACTGCCATTGCTACTGTTTGGAGAGGTAATACAAAGTTTCAAAACAACATTCCAGAACATGACAATGGAAAACATGGCAGCATCTCACCAGCACAGGAACATAGTTACATTACCTTTGACAATGACTCTCTATCCACTCAACTCTCTATCCACTCATCTGCCTAGCCCTGACACCAACACCAGTCGGACCAACACCAGTCTGACATCAGTCACATAGGCATAGTTACAGTTCAAAGCTACAGCTGAGCTGAGGGGCTGAAAGATACCTATTTCCCAACTCACGGCTTTCCTCCAAGTTCAATCCCAGTGCAGAAGACTCCTTGGAAATAGTGTTCCAGTCTCCTGCGTGGGGACTTGCTATTCTTTCCCCATTCATGTGGTTCATGTGTAACCTAGCACACATATATTCACACAGTGAAGACACAGCCTCTAGAGGGCTACACTGTGTCTCCCAAAAGGATACATCTAAGTCCTGTCCCCTGGGACCCATGAACATGACTTTATATGGAAATAGGGTCTCTGCAGATATGGTTAAGGATCCTGAGATCAGCTCATCCAGGATGGGCCTTAAATTCAATGACTGGTGTGCTTCTAAGAGAAAGGGAAGGGAGAGCATAGACAGACACCCAGACAAGGAGGGCCTGGAAAGACAGAGTTACGAAGCCACAAGCCAAGGAATACCAAGGATTGTAACAGCTAAGAGAAGAGCTAATAGAGAGAAATGGAACACGTGCTCCCAGCCTCCAGAAGGAACCAATCCTGCAGCGTCCTTGGTTTGGGATTTCTAGACCCCAGAATTGTGAAATAATAAATTTCTGCTATTTTAAGCCACAAAGTTTGTGGTCATTCTGTGGAAACAGCCCTAGGAGACTAACACATAGCCTCTGGCAGACCTGACTGGTCCAGAGTGAACATCTCACACATACACGGGTCCTTGGAAATCTGTAATCATGGCTAAGCTCAGTATGGCTGTCCCTTAGATAGAAGAGCAATTAGCCCAGGTGCAGGTGGTGCCCTGTGGATTAGTAGCAGAAAGACTCAGTCTGCGGCAAGAGGGGAGAAACATGCAATCTGTATCCAATTCATTTCTGAGGCCTGGCTGCATCCCTGTTCTTGGGTCCTGGGGGACACCCATTTACCAAAAAAATAAAAAGCACCCTTTGAGGCTCAAATTAGTTCAAGTGGGTTTCTGTAACTCGTAGCCCAGAGAGTGCTAACACACTCAGTAACCTGCTGCCAAAAGTCCTTCAGTGAAGATCAGCTGGAACAAGTTCTTCCTTGGGAAGTTTCCAGAAAAAGCTGACTTGACTCGAGAAGCCTCTCAGTGAGAGCAGCAGAGACTTCAGGCCTCAGCTACAAGCAGAGCAGCAAGAGACAACGGAAAAAGAAACCTCAGTTTTCCCTGGGCCTAAGAGCCAAGACCCAGATCTTAACATGAAAGGGAGTTGCAGGTCAAAAATGATACTGAGTGTTCAAGGAAATAAATAAATAAGGCCAAAGAGAAAACATTTTTGGTCAAGCTGTACAAACCCCAGTAATTAAAACCACACACGAAATTGCTTTTCTCTAGGTAAATATAGCACAGTCACTATTGTGCGTATGAATAGCACACGCCAGGTTTCCTTTGTTTGGGGGTGACTGGATTACAACATGAAACTCATGTATGCTCAGTCTCTTTTTGGAAAGACCTCAAATAATACTTGGCTCTTTGATTTTGAAATACTCCAAATATGAGGTACAAGGAAGTACCCATACTACTTTTTGGACCAGGGATGAAAATTACCAAGTGTCTGGGTTGAAGAGAATGACACAAATTATCTCTGGAGGGGGCATCCCTGGGTCTGATGGGAACAAATGGTATGAATGCGGCCAAGTCTTTTTTTCACCAGAAAGGATAATTGGTCAGCCTTAAGAACAGTAAGTCACCAGCAAACAAGGGAACGTTAAACACTAGATTAATGATCAAATCATTTTTGAAATTCATTATAAAATTATGAGAGAGAGAGAGAGAAAGAGAGAGACAAAAAAGACCAGGAAGAAAGGAAGGAAATCAAAAACAGTTCTGGGAAACCAGGCTTGCATAAATGACAAAAAAAAAAAAAAAAAATGCTTAAAAAAAAATCTAAGAAATATAATACTACTGACTGCTTGCTTGGGGAAGTTCTACATACTCATTTATCTTCTCAGTCCCAGAAAACAGCCTGATTTCTTCTGAAGCCTTTTCCCACTATAAAAGTAACATGGATTTCAGTAGTTGCTTTTCCTAAATCACCTAGAAACATCTTAGTACAAATACATGGCTCTTACAATGGAAGATTTTGAGACAAACAAAGCCTTCAATCAGATCAAGGAACTTGAAAAGAAATAGGGCAGAATGTCCTAGACGGCAAAAGTGCCTGGAATCACTTTTCTGGTTACGAGCTGCAAGCTGAAAGACATTCTGGGATTTGGGGGCAAAGAAAAAGGATTGGAGAAAAGAAAAGAACATTTGGAAACAAGCTTAACAGCTTACAGGAGTATTTAGAAGAGAAGATTGGGAAACTGACATGGTCTTAACAATTCTGTCACTCTCAGGTAAGAATGAAATAAGCAATGATGCCCATGTAGATACGACCCTGAAACCATCTCTCAAGTTCAAGAAAAATACTGATGCCCCATGGGGCACCTGGGTGGTTCAGTCATTAAGCGTCTGCCTTCGGCTCAGGTCATGATCCCAGGGTCCTGGGATCCAGCCCTGCGTGGGGCTCCCTGCTCGGCGGGAAGCCTGTTTCTCCCTCTCCCACTCCCCGGCTTGTGTTTCCTCTCTCACTATGTCTCTTTAAAAAAGAAAAAAGTGGGGTGGGAAAAAAGAAAAGAAAAGAAAAGAAAAAGATACTGACACCCCAACTACAGATGAAAGCATGCTATGACCAGACCCCTTAAATCTTGGGGAAAACCTATGAAGCCATCCTTCCTTGACACTTCTTCTCCTGCCAAATAAAACAAAAATGGAGAAAACTAAATAGTAAAGAAAAGCTTCAATAATACAAGATATGAATACTGTCTCCTCAGTTGCTAGCCATCGCCTACAAGAGAATGAAACAAGTCCACAAGGAACATAGTCATCAATAAAAGAGAAGAGCCTGAAATACAAAAACTTTTCTCATTAAATTACCCTAAATGTCAACTCCCAATAGTTCTTCGAGTCATTTTTAAACAACTTGGACCTTCATCAATTCACGATCAAAGACTCACTGAATCCATCAGCTTTAGTCAGGACCACTATGGGCATTTTTAATAGTCTATGCAAGATTTCATTAAAAAGCAGGCTTTAAGGGTGCCTGGGTGGCTCAGTCAGTTAAGCATCCGAATCTTGGATTCAGCTCATGTCATGTTCTCGGGGTTCTGGGATCGAGCCCCATCTGCACTGGGATCTGTGCTCAGTGTAGAGTCTGCTTAGCATTCTCTCTCTGCCACTCCCCTTGCCCCTTCTCTCTCTCAAACAAATAAAATCTTTTAAAAATAAAAATAAAAAGTAGGCTTTCCTTTAGGAATCTCAGAAAACAGACTTTAATCTCCCATACCTCAACACACATTATTTTCTCCAAATATATAAATCACAGGTCTCTCCCCTATTTAAAAGCAAAAAAGGCACACAAATCAGGAGCTAGTCTGGTTTATCTAGCACAGGACCATCTTCCCAAACACATTTTTAAAAGAAGGAAGGGGTTGGGGAAGCAGTTGAACTGAAATTACAGGCTGTCATGACATCTCAGTATTGAAAACAGAATACCTAGTTCTACAGGAGAGAACACTTTCTGTGCACAATCCCGTTACTAAGCAACTACAACAATGGCTGCACGAGCCTCCTAGAAGCAGGCACAGTAAAGGAGGGGAGGGGTGCGGAATCTAAGAACAGAAAAATGGAAAAACTTGCTTTGGGAATTATTATCTCAGGATAAATTCAATGTAAAAACAAAAATAAACAAAATCTAAAATAATCTAAACTTAAAACAAGCAGTTCCTTAAGAAACGAAAAAAGTACATGCTACCATGTATCATGCACTTGAATTTCAGTTTGTTTAATTTCAAAATTCACATTTTAACTGGTGATAATGATTTCCTTACTGTGTTTCCTTTGTGGTCCCCCTTCTTTCCTTCACCCTCCCTAGGGAATAATGTTTTTTCAAATTTCCTTACTGATTAAAAGAACATTTTAGACCTCTTAAATCCATTTCTTTGTTTACAGAAGCTATAAAAACTAGTTTACAATTGTTTCATGTTGCCTTTGAACCAAGAACACTCTTAGACATCAAACTATTCCTTTGAAGGGAACAGTCTCTCAAACAGAGCCAGACACTTTCCCAGCCACGCCCTGAAGTTTAGACAACCAGAGCTTTGCAAATGTCAAGTCTTTTGCAAAGTTAGACTCTACAGTATAGCAGGCTCTAGACCACTATTTCTCAAATTGCAGGTTGAATGGCCCAGGCTGGGGAGAGGGCTCCCATACGCGTTCCAAGAGAATTTTAAAGACTAGATTTACAAAGGGCTGAGAAGCAGGTTATAAGGCTGGGGGAGATGACCTCACAGACCTTTCCTTCCATCTTTCCTTGTTCCTTTCAACATTTCCTGCAATGCTGAGAAAGCTCCCGAAGCTACATTCTCCATTCTACAGAAGGCTGCTTCTCACTAAGGCTACCTCCCTCCCTCTCTCAATCTCTCCCTCAGTTCCTGAAAGATGCTATGCTAGTAGGTAGGCAAAACGAAAAGATTACACTTTAGAATTATTGTTCTACGTCAAAGCTGAGCAATTACTGTATGGCTCTGTTCCCAGGGTGCCTCTACATCCTGATAAATCTCTCTTTGAAGAGAAATCCAGAGACAAGTAGAAACTTAAATGCTGGAAACTGAAGATGCAAAATATCTCAGTCAAGAAGCACAGGGAAATGACAAGTCATTCCTGCTTTTATATCCCAAAGATAAAGATGGGGGGAGTGGGGGAGGAGGGAATGTTTGCTTGATTTTTATCTCTAGTTTTATACTTTTGTGGACAGAAAAGATGCAAGATGTGATTCCAATCTCTTTTAAATTTATTGAGATTTGTTTTGTGGCCTAGCATGTAAGGTATTCAGGACAACGTTCCATGTACACTTGAAAAGAAATGTGTATTCCATTATTTGGGGATGGAATGTTCTGGATATATCCTGTTAGGTCCATCTGGTCCAACACGTCATTCAAAACCACTGTTTCCTTGTTGAGTTTCTGTCTGGATGTTCTGTCCATTGATATAAGTGGGGTGTTACAGTCTTCTATTATTGTATTACAGTTTTCTTCCTTTATGTCTATCAATAGTTGTTTTATATATTGCTCCCATGTTGGGTGCATAAATATTTAAAATTGTCATATCTTCCTGTTAGATTGTCTCCTTTATCATTATATAGTGTTCTTCTCTGTTTCTTGTTACAGTCTTTGTTTCAAAGGCTATTTTGTGCAATGTAAGGACTGGTGCCCCAGTTTTCTTTCTTCTTCCATCTGCATGGTGAAAAGATGGTTTTGTGTGTCAGAAAATTCCCTGCACAGCATTTGAAGGAGAAGGCTGTTTGGGCCTCCTGTTTTTAATTAAATTAAATTAAATTTCTTAAATTTGATTCTCATTTTGTTTTTTTTCTAATGACAGAAACAATGCAAAGTATAGTCTTGGTAATCCTTACAAACCACAAAGCTCCGCTACTTGAAGTCAAGCAAATGAAAAAATTCTTCACACATAATTATTATCTTTACTGGCAACAATAAAGAAAAATGTCACACTTATATAACACATTTCATCATCAAATTGATTCAAAAATTAAACTGGTTCGCTTCAAGGTCTACCCTGTCTCCATCTCCCTGAGGCTTGTAAGTTAGTCAAGAACATTCTCAGACAGGAAACTTGAAAAAAAAATTTTCCCCCAGGATCTTCCAATCACTAAAATTCCTATATAGGTGGGATGCCTGGGTGGCTCAGCGGGTTAAGCAGCTGCCTTTGGCTCAGGTCATGATCCCAGGGTCCTAGGATCAAGTCCAGCATCAGGCTCCTTGCTCAGCAGGGAGCCTGCTTCTCTCTGCCTTTGCCTGCTTGTGCTCTCCTGACAAATAAATAAATATTTTCTTTAAAAAAAAAAATTCCTATATAGGTTTACTATATAGGAATAAATAAAATAAAATACAAGGCTTTCTTCTATATCGTGACCATGTTTCTGATGACCCTTGAAAACTAACAGTCACCTGTATGTATCAGATTACTCATTGAAGCACTACTTATACTTGCAAAAAAAGAAATTGAGGGGTGCCTGGGTGGCTCAGAGGGTTGAGCCTCTGCCTTCGGCTAAGGTCATGGTCCCAGGGTTCTGGGATCAAGTCCCACATCAGGCTCTCTTCTTGGCCGGAGCCTGCTTCTTTCTCTTCCTCTGCCTGTCATTTCCTCTGTTTGTGCTCTCTCTCTCTCTCTCTGGCAAATAAATAAATAAAATCTAAAAAAAAAAAAAAATTTGAAAACAACAGGGAATTGGGTAAATTATGGCACATTCATACAATGGAATATTATGCAGCTCCAAAAAATCAGAAAGCACTTTATTTTTGTTAAAGAACAGTCTCCAAGATACATATTTTCACTTAAGAATGAAAAATAAACCGTGTGCCTAATAGGCTATTTCTTTTCTTAAGGAAAAATAAACAGGTAAATTGTCAGTTATATGTACAAAAACACGTTTATAAGAAAAATAAGACCGTGTAAGACTTTTGCCTCTGAGGAAAAAAACTGAAATATAGGAGTAAGACAGACACCTTGCCTCATATACCCTTTTGGAATTTTTCCATATGATTGTGTTGCTTATTTGAAAAACACATTTTTTTACTTTAATTTTTTAGACAGTGAGCAGAAAGAGAGAGAGAGAATCTTAAGCTAGGCAAAGAGCCTGATGCAGGGCTCAATCTTACAACCCTGAGATCATGACCTGAGCTGAAATCAAGAGTCAGACACTTAATCAACTAAGCCACCGAGGCACCTCCAAAATATATGCATTTTTTTAAAGATTTTATTTATTTATTTGACAGAGAGAGATCACAAGTAGGCAGAGAGGCAGACAAAGAGAGAGGAGGAAGCAGGCTCCGCACTGAGCAGAGAGCCCAATGCAGGGCTTGATTCCAGGACCCTAGGGTCATGACCTGAGCTGAAGGCAGAGGCTTTAACCCACTGAGCCACCCAGGCACCCCTCCAAAATATATGCTTTTAAATTTTAAAAAATCTAAGGTTACTGACAAATTGTAACGTATACAAATGACATGCTGATTCACTCTCCACAAGGCTCATGCTTTTCACTCTTTTTTGTTTTTTTAATTTATCTGACAGAGAGAATAGAAGCAGAGGGGAGTGGCAGAGGGAGAAGCAGGCTCCCCACTGAGCCAAGAGCCAGACACAGGGATCCAGGACCCAGAGATCATGACCTGAGCCAAAGGTAGCCGCCTAACTGACTGAGCCACCCAGGTGCTCCAGCCTGTTTTTCAGTTTACAATAGTAATGACAGACTTATACTGATGTGTGAAGGACATCCTACACAGCAAAATTTTCTAACACTACCTTCTGGAATTAAAAGATATAATCTGGGGCACCTGGCTGGCTCAGCTGGTAGAGCATGCAACTCTTGATCTCAGGGCTATATTAAGTTCAAGCCCCATGTAGAGTGTGAAAATTACACAAAAATAGCAACTTTTTTTTTTTTAAGATTTTATTTATTTATTTGACAGACTGAGATCACAAGTAGGCAGAAAGGCAGGCAGAAGGAGAGGAGGAAGCAGGCTCCCTGCAGAACAGACAGCCCAACGTGGGGCTCGATCCCAGGACCCTGGGATCATGACCTGAGCCAAAGGCAGAGGCTTAACCCACTGAGCCACCCAGGCGCCCCCAAAAATAAAATCTTAAAAAAAAAAAAAAAGGTATAATATAACCTGCTCTAATTATTCCTTACATAGACAGAGACATCACCCTGCTGATACTTACTTCTGAATATAAACAATACAACTCCACAGTGCAAGTAGATTTTATGTTTATGTTTATGAATTCTAAGGCATCTGAAAACTAGTTAGGGGGACACAAATACTAATACCTGCATCTGAAAAAAGGGCAGAAGGCAAAATCTACACGGCCTGCTTAAAATCAACCAATAAGTTAAAAGAGAAACACATTAAAACTTAACATTTTAAAAGCCTCTTCAAAATTACTTTTTTAAAAGTATGTGTACACACATGTGCACATGTGAACAGGTACACAAGTGTGGGTCTGCACACAATGAAAATGATTAAGTTTTTAGACATGATCAAATTCTTACTTATTCAGAAATATTTGGTCATCTAATTACTGTCCAAAAATGTGCTCAATATGAAAATATAGGTTTAAAAAAAATACTGTGAAAGATCAAGTAGCCCAGCTGGGAAGAGAGGTATTACCTGGCCAGGAGAGGTGACATGGAGCTGAACCTTGAAGAATGAAGGAGATTGTGTCAGAAAACAGGAAGAAACCCTCCATGCAGAAGTGGAGCTCACGCACAGGCTCAGGAACAGGGAAGGGCTGTGTATGGCTGGAGAAGAGGGTTCACGGCAGAAAACTCAGGCTGAACAAAAAGCTGGAGCTAGTCTGGGAAAGGGCAAGTATACCACGCTAAAGGGTTTGAGTTTCTGACTAGGGACAGCACACTACAAAGAAAACTCAAGGTTCCTAAAAAATACACAAAGAGGATCTAAAAGAACAAAATAAGATTTGTGAAGAAAGATGAAAAGGCCAGAGGTTATTCAACCTAGCCAACTCTAAGCCCAGGATGCCATCTTCCACAGATAGGACAATGACAGCTGTATTCCTTCTCCATGGAAAGCAGAAAAAAAAAGATTAGGTGTCCACCTCTGAGGACACTATGATTAAAAAAAAAAAAAAAAAAAAACACCACAAGGAGAGGGACACCTGGGGGGCTTGGTCGGTTCAGCGTCTGCCTTCGGCTCAGGTCATGATCTCAGGGTCCTGGGATCAAGTCTCGCATGGGGCTCTTGGCTCCGTGGGGAACCTGCTTCTCCCTCTCCCTGCCGATCTGCCCACTTACACTCTCTCTCTCTCTGTCAAATAAATAAATAAAATCTTAAGGGGGGAAAAAAAAAGAATGGTGCCTCAGAAAGCACTGGAGGCTTAACTACAGCAAATGACCACAAATTCCAAGACTATAGCGTTTAAATTGGCACATACGAAATATCAACTGCGTGACATCGTAAGGGAAAGAAAAACAACTGGCAAGTAGAGTGAATGTTGACATTTAATGGCAAATCAGTGACTTTTTTTCCTAAAAATGTGTTTTACTGATTAAACATGAAGGAAAGAATACCTGGTCGATGGCATCAGGTTGAGTATCCCATTGAGCACATAGTCAAACTCTGCATGATCCTGAGCGACAAGGGCCACCAGGCCTTCACAGCAGCCCGTTCGAACCACCACATTATCACTGCAACACTTCTCCCAAAGCAAGTTCAAAGCTGGAGTCTGAAAACAAACCAGTGATCAAAAGACACAACCAATGAGCAGCAAAGGCATGGACAACCCCAGACATTCATCGAAGCGTAATTTGTTCACAGTGGGCTAGCTTTCCCATACAAAGATGATGCTGTTGTCCCACCATTTGTAGAATAAACTAGAGTCGGTTCTCCGGGAGAGATAATGGATGTGTTCTGATACAGCCACTCTCGCCCATCTGGTGTCCCGGCTGCAGAATAAGGCTGGCTGCAAACAGGGGTATAACTTGAGTTTAAGCAACCCAAGGAAACTGACAGGGGATCAAAACAAAGGCCTGGCTCTCACACAGAGCTCCAACCAAGCCCTTGAACCAGACACCATCAATATCAGCTTAGCAGTTAGTCTAGGCTGAACTTCGTCCCAATCATGCCTGTGGTTTAAGCCCAAAATGCAACAACATTTTCAGAAAGTGTTTCTGCTCTCCTACCAGCAATCTTTACCACTTACATGCACCCCACATCCCCGACAATGCCCCTGCCTCAATTTACTGAAGTCTAATGTGAGTCCAGAGGAAAGATAGTAAAGGGGGGAACAGCAAGCTGCTATTTCCATGGTTTCCAACAAATGCCTAGAAAACTGCTGTGGTCAAGAAAGAAACTGACTTGGGACACCTGGGTGGCTCAGTCAGGTAAGCTTCTGCCTTCAGCTCAGGTCATGATCCCAGGGTCCTGGGATCGAGCCCCGCATCGGGCTCCCTGCTCAGCAGGAAGCCTGCTTCTCCCTCTCCCACTCCCCCTGCTTGTGTTCCCTCTCTCACTGTGTCTCTCTCTGTCAAATAAATAAATAAAAATCTTAAAAAAAAAAGAAAAGAAAGAAAGAAAGAAACTTGACTTTTTGCCCCCTCAGACCATAAATCTGTCATGTTTGATAGAGAAGTACCAGAAGGGAACATAAGTAAATGTAAGATCTTTATTTTGAAAAATCCTATGAAAGCAGAGCTTCTACCTTTCAGAACATCCTCAAGAATCCATGACCCACCCCACCAGAAGAGCATGACTAATGATAAACCATATTTGAATGTATTGTGGGTTAGTAAAGTCCATTTATATTTACATGCGGTTTGGGTTTTGTTTTGCTTTCTTTTGTTTTTTTAAAGAACATCATGAAGCTATTTTTCCCTCTTCCTGACATAAGTTACTAGAAAAATATATAATTTGAGGGAAAAAAACAAGGTTCCTCATCTCCCACAGAATAAAGAGTGAAAATCAACATCATATTGTGCTCACTTGCCCACAGTAGCTGGCTCTGAGAGCCTTTTCAGTCTTAGGATCGCACTATAACAGAACAATACAGTTAACAGTCAGTACAGGAAATAAATATTTATATTTCTGTTCTTTTACTCAGAAGGAAATTTTATTCACCTGTATGGCCAATATCAAAGGGTTCCATATGTCATTACTCCATTATAAACCAGAAAAATAGGGGCGCCTGGGTGGCTCAGTGGGTTAAAGCCTCTGCCTTCAGCTCAGGTCATGATCCCAGGGTTCTGGGATCAAGCCCTGCATTGGGCTCTCTGCTCAGCAGTGAGCCTGCTTCCTCCTCTCTCTCTGCTTGCCTCTCCGCCTACTTGTGATTTCTATCTGTCAAATAAATGAATAAAATCTTAAAAAAAAGAAAAACAGAAAAATAAAATAAAGGAATAAAAAAACCCTTGCTTCAGGTATTACTATGCCCTCATGGAAGTGTGCATACATTTACTAATAGAAGAGAAAACAGTTAAGTCATAGGGATTTGACATTCAGTAAATCCCAGCTGTTTAAGTAAAACCATTAGATCACCTCTGAGTACATAATGTGATTATAGACAGGATTAAGATGAGGGTTCTCAGAAAACCTAATTTATATGACTACATACAAATACCAGATAAATGCCAATTAGTGAAATTTGCCTCTACACTGATTTCAACATGGCAGCAGAAGCTGGAAAGAGATGTGACTTGGGAGTAGCTAATCAAAAGCAATGTGAAGGGGTTAAAAAAAAAAAAAAGGCAATGTGAGAGAAAGGAAATCAATTATTTCTGTTGGGAAAAAAAAAATCTTATTTCCATCATCTACATTCTCCACAGAGTTTACCTGAGAGCACCCACTCAAGTGGAGTCTCCAACCAGCAGGTCAAAATCTACAACACTGGCTGACCAAAACCCAAGTGGTCTGCATCTCAGGAAGTGGAGTACTGCTTCAATCCTAGCATTCTCTGTCCTATGCACGGTAATTTTCCTTCAGCTCCAAGTTCCAAAGCATGACCTTTCCAACTCAGAACTCATACTTAGGCCATCTGAAAGTAGGAGAAATCTCCTCCGTAGCAGAAAGCTGCTATGTTCACTTCTCCATTAAACAAAAAGATTCCCTCAGAGGTAATGCTAACTACCTTGTCTAAGGCATGCCTACCCTCATCCCACCCATGCTCCTTTTCACTAAAGTCACAGAATACTCCCCTTCCTCACCCCCTCCATATCTCACTCCCCAAATCTGCTGTAACCAATTTTAAATTATAAAGAATTCAGAAGAAGAACTTAGCAAACCAAAAAACAAACAAACAAACAAACAAAACCAGTTCAAGATCATTTCTACAGTGACCTGAAACAGAAGGCATGCCTATGTGCAGCTGGGAGCAGTTATCTGAAGAGAACTCAAGCACAAAGGTGAATACAGACCTGGTTTGTCGATTGGTGGATCTTTTCTGAAAACCCATTTTCCTTCAGGACTGCAGCAATAAGATGACCCACAGCCTTAAAAAAAAAAAAAAAAAAAAAAAAAAAAAATCAACAGATCTCTCCAGTTAGTGCATTTGAAGGTAACTCCTGTCAATACAAGTTGATATGGGAAAAAAAAAGAATACTAGGTGATTGGAGTATGAGTGTGCCAACCAGTCAAGTGGTAATAAAATTCCCATTCATTTGAGAGTGTGCTCTGTGGAAGGCACTGAATTAGGCATTCTACATACATAATTTCTTAGCTTCATAACAACTCTCAAGGTAGGCATTTTTATCCCAATAAGCAAACTACAGTTCATAGATGTTAAGAAAATTGCCAGATTTTCAGTTCAAATTGCTGTCACTTAGTATTAGAAGATAATGTGAGATTGCTTCATCCATTAAACTGGGAGACAAATGAGAAACTCCACAGCTTTTAAAATCATTTTTGCATCTAAATGAAATCCATCATGCTTCATCATGCCCTTAATGAAGATGGAGAAAACTCATCCCCATTTTTATGACCATAGCCCATACAGATCTGAACCAGTACCACAACCCTTCTCTTTCGCTTAGGCCTATGATTTAATTTCTTTATTATTTTCTTATAGGTTTTAGCCCTTGCAAAAGCTTTTAGTCTCATAAATTTCTAATATGTTCCCATATCCTGCTTTGGTCAAAAAGCCCAAAATTAAATCTAAGACTCTATTTCTAGAGGACTGTTGATGACAAATACATAAGTATCATTCCTTCCTACCACCTCAACTCCATTCCCCTGGTTCTTCACCCCTCCCCAGCACTGCTCTGCTGCCTTACAGCCATAGGCCAGCAACAATGACAGTCCTCCTACGTATGGGCTGGAAAAAACTCTCCAACTGCACCAAGTGTTGATCCTGCACTTGGACTGACATATGATACATCTGGGGGCTGCTGTCAGTCTTGAAGTCTCCAGAAAAGCTCACACAAAAACAAAGCATCTGGGGCGCCTGGGTGGCTCAGTGGATTAAGCCGCTGCCTTCGGCTCAGGTCATGGTCTCGGGGTCCTGGGATCGAGTCCCGCATCGGGCTCTCTGCTCAGCAGGGAGCCTGCTTCCCTCTCTCTCTCTCTCTGCCTGCCTCTCCGTCTACTTGTGATTTCTCTCTGTCAAATAAATAAATAAAATCTTTAAAAAAAAAAAAAAAAAAAAAGCATCTCCCCCACTTCATTTCTTTTCGTATTTCACACCTTGGAAATGCTTTAAGACCTCGATGCTTGATGATCTCAGTTTTGTAATATAAATCACTCAATGACATGAATATTACGTTTAGATCAATTAACTGTCTCTTACCTCCTAGTTCAAGGGAAATTAACAAGAACTGAAGACCAGTGAACAGCTTTGGTGGCTGTTTACAAAATACACCGTATTTCATTGAATGCAACCATCCATCAACAGCGAGAGGCACCATTATTTTATTTCTACTACTAAGGAAGAAAGGCTGCCCATTAACCTATGTTACATAATGTGCCTTATGATTTAGAGTTTTGATTTTATATTAGCGAAAGAGTTCCTTTAGAAAAATCACAGCCAAGTTCACAATGGTGCGGGCAAGACCAGCTGTGTAAAAACTGCTGCCACAAATTACTAGATGCAACCCAATTTCCAAGATGCTAAAATGTGGAAAAAATGTGTGTGAATCAATGAAATATGGTGCTAACACTGAGCAACAGTTACAAAAGAACAATAAGTATTCAGAGAGAACAGGGCACAATTGCAAGAACCACATAAAACCAGTATGAAACACAACAGGGACCAAAAAAAAAAAAAAAGAAAGAAAAGCTCCCATTCATGTTTAGAAAAAAAAGGACTAAAAGAAGATCAGCTTACTGAAAAACATCCCCCCACCAGATCCAACTTCTCTAGTTTGCCTTTCTGTGTATCCTAATAACAAATCAGAGAATACAGGCTAAACTGATTTTAAAGCACAAAGTCCAAGGATAAGTGACCCTGTATTGCTACTTAAGTTTTCCATAATACAATAGCTGAAAGAGACATTCTCCATCCATGAACTCATACATATACACTTCTCACTTAATTTAACAGTAACACACACAGGCACTTCTCAGTTATCTATGCTAATGAAGGGACTCCAGGCACAGAAAATAGAAACTGTGGACAGTATCCTCTTCATCCTCCTCTTCACGGTAAGGACCTGTGCTGTACAGGACAGGACTCCAACCCAGTCAGGTAGAAGGGAATCTTGCATAAGGAGTGTTCTACTCCTCATGGAAGGGTTCCCCACTACCCAGCTAGGTCAATTCCCACAGCAGGCATCTCCGGAGAAAACTTGCTGAAAGCGTCCAACAGGCTGTATACGCTGTTCGGTCTTGGAGCTGGCTTCTGCTGGTCGCCTGGTTTCACTCTCGCAAGAAAAGACAGCAAGCTATTACGGCACCTTGACCAACCAAAATGCTTCTAGTTAGTGCAAGGCCAACCAGAAACCCACTTTTGGTTGAATCCTAATAACAAAAAATCTCTCAAAATAAATTATCACCAAGCCCTGCCTGTATTACTACATACATCAATTTTTTTTTTTTTTAAATCCAGGGTATCTTACTTACTGAATGTTGGTTATTACAGTAAAAATCCCTTACTCTTTATAGTTGTACAGGGATAAAATAGACCATTTTAAGTATCAATCTCTCATACTCCATAGATATGTAACCATTTATTTCTATTCCCCAAAATTCATTGTAGACTTAAAAAAAAATACAGATCTAAGGGCCTCCTAAATAATCAAGGTTTTATTATGTCTAAGAAGAAAAGTATGATATAAACAGAAACCGAAACTGGGGGCACCCGGGTGGCTCAGTCAGTTAAGTGTCTGCCTTCAGCTCAGGTCATGATCTCTGGGTCCTGGAACAAGCCCCACGTCAGGCTCTCTACTCAGCGGGAAGACTGCTTCTCCCTCTATGCTCTCCC
Organism: Mustela nigripes; assembly: GCF_022355385.1. Lineage (NCBI taxonomy): Eukaryota > Metazoa > Chordata > Mammalia > Carnivora > Mustelidae > Mustela > Mustela nigripes. The sequence goes on from NC_081565.1 coordinate 47,972,951, forward strand.
TCTCTCTCTCTTTCTCTCAAATAAATAAATAAAATCTCTTAAAAAAAAGAAGAAGAAGAAGCTGAGATTGGTCAATTTCAAATATTCACCTTCCTATGTCACATATAAATTTTCAGCGTTTTTTATTTAATTTTTTAATATAATCTTTACAAGATATGAGGGCACTTGGGTGGCTCAGTCGGTTAAGCAGACAACTCTTGGTTTCCACTTGGGTCATGGGACTGAGCCCCATGTCGGGCTCTGTGTTCAGTGCAGAGTCTGCTTCAGATTCTCTGTCCCTCTCCCTCTCAAACAAATAAGTAAAATCTAAAAAAATAATAATAATAAAATAAAGTAACCTCTGCACCCAAAGTGAGGCTCAAACTCATAACCCTAAGATCAAGATTAGCATGCACACCAACATGAGGAGCCAGCCAGGTGCCCCTCAAACATAAATTTTCAAATTAACTAATATAAAAGTTAATAAAGCAATAAGTATGTAGAATCCTTTATGTAGAATAAAATACTTAATGTTAAAACTGTGAAGTTCTACTAACAATCCACCAAAGCATTGCATTTGTTACCATGAAGCAAAAATAATTAAATATATAAAAATTACCTGTGATTGGATAAGAGAATTTGGAAAATCAAACCTTTTCCTGATATCGTCTGACATTTTTGCTCCTCTTACATGTATATAAGACGACTCTGTAATCAAAAGAAAAGATTTGTTAGTCTGGAAAAGGCTTTCAAACCAATTATTCCTCAAATAACATAAAAGTAATTCATTCCAAAGACACCAACGGAAATAAAGCATAGGGCTCTGCACCATAATTGCTGGCGTACGATCACCAACCACTCCTGCCCACAAATGCCATGACTGATACATAAACTAAAATGCTCAACCACTCTTGGTTTTTCCCATTAGAGCAAATTCTGGAACAGATTAATTCACACTATGGAAACACCCAAAAAAATCCCAAAAGCTCCAGCCTAAATAACAGGATTTTAAAAGTTCAACCACATGTTTGAAATAGAAACTCTTTCAAAGGTCAAAACTTCTAAGAGAGAAAGAATCACATTTTTGCAAAATTATTTAAACTCTACCACGGTCTGGGTACAAGCTTTCATTTAAACACTCATCTAGCTGCTGGTGACAAGTGTGAAGCCTAGGTGAGCTTTTTTCAGGGGGTAGAGAAATGACCTAGAAACTCACACACTGAAACAGATTGCTTGTCTGCTAAAAGAGGAAGCAATTAGCACCAACTTTTAATATTTCCATCACACCTCTCATTCCTACTGGGCTGTCAAGAAAGGAAAGGAAAGGAAAGGAAAAGAAAGAAAAGAAAAAGAAAGGAAAAGGGAAAGGAAAAGGAAAAGAAAAGGAAATGGGAAAGGCAAGGCAAGAGAAAAGACAAGAGAAGAAAAGAGAAAGAAAGAAAAATGTTTTCAAGTATGCAAAATGGATGGAGGAAGGCAAGGTCAAGAGAAGGCTCTGAAGTACTGAAAGGATTTCCTAAGGACCTCAATTCATCCAGTCCATGCAGTCCTGAACCCACCAAACTACACTACTTTGAAAAAATATGGGCGCCTGGGTGGCTCAGTGGGTTAAGCCGCTGCCTTCGGCTCAGGTCATGATCTCAGGGTCCTGGGATCGAGCCCCGCATCGGGCTCTCTGCTCAGCAGGGAGCCTGCTTCCTCCTCTCTCTCTGCCTGCCTCTCTACCTGCTTGTGATCTCTCTCTGTCAAATAAATAAAATCTTTAAAAAAAAAAAAAAAAAAAAAAAATAAGGTGCTATTAGTGGGTTAAGCATCCCACTCTTAATCGCTTGATCTCAGGGAGTTCAAGCCCTGTGTTGGGCTTCATACTGGGTATGGAGTCTACTTAAAAATATTTACATATATATTAAAAAAAAATTCCAGGTAGTCCAGGTTACCCTATATAAATAATACACAGCGAAAAAAAGTTCTCCTGCTCTCACAAACGGAGGTGCCTTGTGTTGAACGCAAGGCTCTACTACTTTCCTCCCTTTCCTCCAAAACTACACTCTCTGAATGGATGGATCATTCATCCTAGCCTTCTTCTTCAATATCTAGGGCCAACTTTACGCCCCTGAATTTGACACCTCGCAGCACTGAAACAGCTTCAAAGACTGCAAATTATGTCTGCTAGCAAAATCTACTCGGTAGTTTATGAAGGTCAAAATGTGCTCAACTTTCCAGATGTGTCCATCTCCTCCTTCTTGGAATTTTCTGCTCCCTGGAATTCTGTAAGATATCAGAACACCATTTCCCAAAGTGTGTCCCCAGGAAACCTAGGATGAAGACATCCAGGTTTTTTTTTTTAAAAGATTTTATTTATTTATTTGACAGACAGAGATCACAAGCAGGCAGAGAGGCAGGCAGAGAGAGAGGAGGAAGCAGGCTCCCTGCTGAGCAGAGAGCCCGATGTGGGGCTCGATCCCAGGACTCTGAGATCATGACCTGAGCCGAAGGCAGCGGCTTAACCCACTGAGCCACCCAGGCGCCCCGACATCCAGGTTTTGTAGGGAATATATATTAGCACCTTAATGTTCATTCACTCATTCACTCAAATACTTACTAGCTGCCTATTGGGTGTCAGGCACTGCTCAGTGTGCTTAGGCAACTTCCAGAAACAGAACAGACAAAAATCCCTCCACTCATGGAGCTTAGGATATTACAGAAACGCTTTCTGTTTTAAATATGGCAACCAGGGTCAGTCTCTTCTGCAGAGGATGACATTTGGTGAGTCGCCATACAGATGTCTGGGGGAAGATATCTGAACACAGTGAACAGTGAGTGAAAAACCCAAAGCGCATCAAGTGCTTAAGGCCAGGGCTTGAAAAGAACAAAGAAAGGAGCCAAGAGTGAAAGAGGCACCTGGGCAACTTAGTCATTAAACGTCTGCCTTTGGCTCAGGTCATGATCCTGGGGTCCTGGGATGGAGTCCCATGTCGGGCTCCCAGCTCCTCGGGAAGCCTGCTTCTCCCTCTCCCTCTACTCCTCCCCCTTCACTCATGCTCTCTCTCTCTCTCATAAATGAATAAAGGCTTTAAAAAAAATTGAATGAAGGAAGAACAAAATGGAAAATCAGAAAGTCAGTAAGAGGTCAGATCACAGGGACACCTGGGTGGCTCAGAGGTCAAGCATCTGCCTTCAGCTCAGGTCATGATCCCAGTGTCCCAGCACTGAGTTGCTCCAAATCTGGTTCCTTGTTCAGCAGGGAGCCTGCATCTCCCTCTGCCTGCCACTCCCCCGGCTTAATGCCCTCTCTCCGACTCACATATAAATAAATCAAATCTAAAAAAAAAAAAGAAGCAGAAGAAGAAGTCAGTTTATAAAACGCCATGCAGGTCACCAGAAGGACTAATGTATCTGTCCCCAGTGACATGGTAAGCTGGTACTGAAAAAGAGTGGTAAGATTTTAACAGAATCACCTGAGATGAAGAGTGCTCAGATTCTAGATACATTTGAAGGTAGACTCAATGTGGTAGCTGATGACTGGTTGAAAGTATAGAAGAAAGGGTCAGAGATGACTCCAAAGTGTTTGATCTGAGCACCTTTAATTTTAATGTCAATTCCTTTGGGCATTTTATACATTAAACAAAACAATTTATATATCACTTACCATGGATGTTTTACTAAGAGAAAAAGACGGAGTTGCCATCAACTGAGAGAGGGAAACCAGTTTTGTGGGGGAAAGCTGGGAAACTTGCCAGTTTCAGATGTCTAACAGATATCCAAAAGGAGAGGTCAGGTAGAAAGCTGAATACATGAATCTACAATTGAAGAGACAGATCTTAGCTAAAGATATAAATGATGATGCACATTAATTATAGAATCTGAGAGGTATTAAAGCAAGAAGTCTGATTAACTTTGCTTAACTGAGAGTTTACCAAATTTATCTGATCATGGCACCCTTTTTTCTAGAAATATCTGGTAACAGTCTATACAACCAGCCCTTCCTGGGACACACACTGGGAAACTGTTCTACCAACTCCAACTCCTCTGTCCATTCCACTTCCTGCACCCCATCTTCCTTACTGCTGCCAAGTTCCCTGCCTTGTGCTCTCTCCCCTCATGGAAACTCTCCCAGAGCCCAGCCCATACCCCCAAACCCATCCCTGCTCTCTTTTATAAAGCCAGCGATTGGAGATGTCAAAAAGGAAGCGCATATTGGGGTACCTGGCTGGCTCAGTCGGAAGAGCACACAACTCCTGATCTCAGAATTGTGAGTTCGAGCCCCATGTTAGATACAGAAAGTGCTTAAAAAAAAAAAAAAAAAAAAAACTTCATGAAAATGTGCTCAGCATCACTCAGCACCAGGGAAATACAAATCAAAACCACAGTGAGATACCACCTCACACCAGTCAGAAAGGCTAAAATTAATCAGTCAGGAAACAACAGGTGTTGGCGAGGATGCAGAGAAAGGGGAACCCTCCTACACTGTTGGTGGGAATGCAAGCTGGTGTGTCCACTCTGGAAAACAGTGCCGAGGTTCCTCAAAATGCTGAAACTACTACTAGGTATTTACCCAAAGAATACAGACGTTGTGATCTGCACCTGCACCCCAATGTTCATAGCAGCAATATCCACAACAGCCAAACTGTGGGAAGAGCCCAGATGCCCATCCACAATGAATGGATAAAGAAGATGTGGTATGTACATACAATGGAATATTACTCAGCCATCAAAAAAGATGAAATCTTACCATTTACATCAGTGTGGATGGAACTGGAGGGTATTACGCTGAGGGAAATAAGTCAATCAGAGAAAGACAATTATCACATGGTACCACCCATATGTGGAATTTAAGAAACAAAACAGAGGATCATTAGGGGAAGGGAGGGGAAAAATAAGACAAGATCAGAGAGGGAGACAAACACTTTTAACTATAGGAAACAAACTAAGTTGCTGGAGAGGGGTAGATGGGGAAACTGGGTGATGGGCATTAAGGAGGGCACATGATGTAAAGAACATTGGGTGTTATATAAGACTGATGAATCACTGACCTAAACTTCTGAAAGTAATGATATACTATATGTTAACCAATTGAATTTAAATAAGTTTTAAAAAGATCTTTAAATAGGAAGAAAGGAAGGGAGTTGGGGAAGGAAGGAGAACCTATCTTCTCTCACAAACACATTTGGCATTTCGGTTCCACTGCTCCCAGTTCTCTCAAGAGTTCCTTGCTTCCTCTGCAGCCATTCAGTCACAAAGTCGCTTTCATCCCTCCCCGCACCTGAGAGCCTACCTCTCCTCCCCATTTCTACCCTCCCCAGACCAGCTCCTCCGCTCAGCTCACTTCAGTAACTGCTTAGTCCCGGGGACCTCCACGCATGAGCAGATCCCTACACTGCCGTCAGACTAATTGTCCTAAAGCACAATTTCCATCACATTGTTTCCCTGCGAAGACTTCAGAGGTTTCACTAGCCTGTCAGATTAAAGGCACATTCTGATTCCTCACCTTTAAGCCCTCCATCAAGCACTCTCTCCCAGTCGGCTTCATCGTCACCGCTGTCTGATTTCAGCTGGGCTACAATGGCTTTCAAATTAGTCCCCTGTTGCTCAAAATGTACTCATTCCTAAGGAATTTTGCTTATGCTGTTTTTGCCCCCATAAAATGCCCTTCTATGTTCCCTCTATTTAAAGATGAAATTTCCTTCATAGACCATCTTGGCTGCTAAGCCTTTTCCAAGTAGCCACATGTTCTAGAAGTCACCTTGTTTTACATTATTTCAGTGCTTTGACTGGCACATACCATCCTGTAACTGTTTGCATTGGGAATGGAACTACTTCTTTTTCTAAAGAGTCAGACAGCAAACTACTCAATCTACTACCGTAGCATACATGCAGCCATAGCCATGAGTGATGGACCATAGCTGTGCCCTGATAAAACTTTTCTGAAAAGCAGAGGAGGAGGCTGGGCAGTAGTTTGCTGACTCCTGGTTTAATTTGTGACTATTTTTTTAATTAATTTATAAAATGTGTTGACACAATTGCTAACACTGACATCCAAATTTGGCCCCGTGCTCCCAAGCAAAGTAAATAAATAAATATACATATTATTATACTATTATATTATGTGTTATAGTTTATATGTTATATTATTCATAACATATGTTATATATGATATTTATAACATATATGACATGATATATATATATATAGTAAATAATACATCTTTTATTATCTAATAAAAATGGGAGGGTGCAGGGAGAAGCACCTTTCATCAAAGAAAACAAGCTTTTTGTGCCCCTAACCTCTGAAAGAAATTTCTCAGATTAGCCTTTACATATGGAATACAGAGTGTATAATAAGCAACATTCTCAATAACGTAAGCTAAAGGGAATTTCATACAACTTTTTTAAACAAACCCTGGGATAAAGTCCTGGGTATAACATACCATGTAATTTCAGCAAAAGAGCCTCAGCGAATGGAGTGCAAGGACAGTTTTCTGATGATCTAATCTAACTCAGTAAAAAGGAGACTTCAGACTCTCCAGGGTAGCAGATGCTTATAAACATATCACAGGAGAAACTCACTCAAATGTCAACAGTGATAGAGAGAAAGAGAAGAAAATGCGAGGTTATGCTCTCGGATCCAGGCCCAGAATGGTGGAATTCCAAAATGCTTTGGGGACAGATGAGCAGCTGGTTAGGCTAATAGCTTACTGTGCAGTGAAAAAGCCAAACCATACAGAAAGAATGAATTTGGGTGCCTGGGTGGCTCATTGGGTTAAGCGATTGCCTTCTGCTGAGATCATGATCCTGGAGTCCTGCATCGGGCTCCCAGCTCAGCAGGGATTCTGTTTCTCCCTCTCACCTTTTCCCTCTCAAATAAATAAATACATAAAATCTTTTTAAAATGTTAATAAAAAAGAAAAAGAAAAAAAGAATAACTTTGTCTCGAAGAAGGAGGCCAATGGAGTAAGAGAGTACCATTTTCATCAAAACTACCTGAGTACAGGTGACAAACACCTAAGTTTACAAAAGACAGCCCCAAGATCCATGTGACACTTTAGAGAATGAATACATTTTTAAGTACATTTTTTCAAGTAAAACCACTCAACCTTTCAAATAAGTGGCCACAAAGCATTCTAAAAACCACTCCCCAAGGTGCGTTAGGACTTGATATCACCCTTGATTTGCTATCCTTGGGCTACAAACTGCAACTGTCTTTCATCTGCTGGAGACTTAAACTTCAAGGTTAATCGCAACTATTTGGCCTTTCAAGGTATCAGAACATCATATTCTCTTAGGGAATTTCAAAAAAAAAAAAAAAGAATCCATAATGCTTGCTTTAGCATTGGCAGTCTAGCTTCTGTCCTACTTTATTTCTAATCTCAACTTCCCTTGGGCATTTCATGCATTAAAGAAAACAATTTATGTATTACTTCTTCCCATGACATTTTTTACAAAAGAATGAGAACACTCACAATACGCTCCATAAACCGCTTGTTACAAAAAAGTGTTTGATTTTTAAAGATTTATTTCCAACCTGTCACGGTGCCTTTTTTGGCTGTCTACACCTAAATCAGAAAGGGAATTTTTAATGAGGACTTTAAGTTCCAAGGAAATCAAAGCATTTGTTTAACTTGAGCAATTATCACCTTATCTGCCAAGATGCTCCAGCACCCTAAGAATATTTCCAAGAAAATAAACCTATCACCTGCATTCTAGAGATAATAAAGGAGCAGCAGATAGATAGCACGCTTCCGTTTTTCAGCTTTCCCTGGGATATGGAAATACACAACCATACATCACACAAAAGCATTTAGTGTCAAACTTCCAACGAAGTGCACGATCTGGAAAACAAGAGATCCATCTACTCACTCACATTCCCGCTCACTCCGTGACCCCAGCACAGGATTATGTGGGGTAGATGGGGATGGGATGTTGGAGGGAGTGTCTGATAATCACAGAGAAAGTGGGACTTGGAGCACCCTTGACCACCAAATCCCTTTATAGGAAGGACTCGGGGAAGCAATCTACAGCCGCTAAGTCAAAGCTATGAAGAACTTACATTAGCAGACTGATAAAAATACATACCTCATTCACTAACGGGGACTTCTGTTTCAGAAACACAAAAGCTGATGGTGTCATCAATAACTTTGAGCCGATCTTGTAAGTTTATCAAGACTGTGGCTTATGGGTATATTCTTGTCTCTCCTAGTTACTTTGTCCAGCTTCTTAAAGGAGGGAAAGAAACAGAGCACCTGGGTAGCTCAATCGTTAAGCTGCTGCCTTCGAGGTCATGATCTCAGGGTCCTGGGATTGAGACCCGAATCACCCCCGTTTGTGTTTCTTCTCTTTCACTGTGTCTCTCTCCATCAAATAAATAAATAAAACCTTAAAAAAAAGGCAAGGGGAACCCATCTATTCTTTTCAACCACCCACCCTGCTCTGCAATCCAGTTCTTATGTCTTCCTTGTCCTTCTGCCTGCACAGCTTCTCACCTACCACTTCCTGGACCCTAACTGCTTTTCCACATGCTCTCCAGAATCTGGCAGCTGGAGTCCGTTTCATTCATCCTGTACCAAATCCTGATACCTGCTAAAAATCAAGCTTGGTCCCAGTTCTTGCTTCAAAAGCTCTGAAATCCAACCGCCACCTGCACTCTCAAATTAGCAGGACAAGACAATTAGGGCCCTCCTCAAGGTAAGATCCTTAAAAATGACAAGATCATGGGGAAATCACAATGGAAGTCTGTAATACTACAGAGCAAGTTTAAAAAAAAAAAAGAGAGAGACCACTAAGTCATCAAAAAATTAAGCAAAGAATAGAAAATACTTTCAGATTAATGAATAATTTCAAAATCAACCCAAGGTAGAGGGCAACTAGGTGGTGTGATGAAGACACGTTGTCAACATTATAATCAGAGGGGCGCCTGGGTGGCTCAATCAGTTAAACGTCTGCTTTCAGCTCAGGTCATGATCCCAGAGTCCTGGGATCGAGTCCTGCAAATAAACAAATAAAAATCTTTAAAAAAGAAAAAAATTATAATCAGAGAAAGCAGGAACTGCATAGATGTGGTGGAGATAGCTAACTATCCTTCACTCTCTGTGTTCTCCTTCTTCTGTATCAATAAAATGGTAGCCTGACCAGCTCCATCACATTTCCTAGCCTCAAGCACGCTTAAGTATGACCACGTGTGTGATCAAATTCTCTCCAGAGAGTTTTAGCAAACATGACTTGGCCCTTCCAGGCTACCGCCTGCTTCCTCCACTCTTCTGCATGAAGATGATGCCACTAGCTCACCATTGAAGAAACCACATGGAAGGAACCAGATCCCTAGATAATAACATGAAGCAGAACTACATCCCTGGAACTCCAGCTATTATATGAGAAAGAATTTTCTACTTTGTACAAACTAGGGTATTCTGGGATTTCTTTGTTACAGTAGATAAGACTTCCTTAATAATACAGTAGACCCGAGACTATCTCCCTTCCATATCTTTTTTTCACTAGAGAAATGAAGAAACTGAATGTCAAGGAAGTTAAGCAACTTGCCACAAAGGCTAACCAGCCTGGCAGTTCAGGTGAAAAGGGAGGTTTTTCACTTCAGACCCAGCGTATCCCTGGACCACCAGTAGTAACATAAGGCGTGACCAGCACATTCCAATACTGGCCATGCCCCAGGAGTTTTAGGATCTAGAATTCAAGCGCTGACCAAATTCAGGTGACTGTGAGTTCTGATGATCTCACCGGTTGCAATGTACTGAAATATATCCAGCTGCAATCAAATTCCTGCCTTTATAGTTTAGTTCTTTCTGAACTTATGTCACATGCTACTTACTCACAGATTTTGAAATGGGAGTCTAAAATAAGACCAAAGGCAGGAAATTCCAAGTTAGAACTGACTGCTGTCCAGAAGAACCAGGCATTAAAGTAAAAAAACAAAACTACCTCCTTGAATAATGCCTAACTTTTTACAATTTTTTCTCCAATTATTCTCGAATAATCTTTTTTAAGTGTCATATATGTGTATGCATATATGTGTTAAATATAATAGGGAATATAGATGAAAAGCTATTTTTAAAAATCTAAAGATTTACTTATCTAGAATTTTTACAGTATCCAATCTAAGTCTTCAAAAGTCTTCGAATTAGCTCCTTTTTGAGATTTTTTTTTTTAATTTATTTATTTGTCAGAGAGAGAGAGAGAGCGAGCACAGGCAGACAGAGTGGAAGGCAGAGTCATAGGGAGAAGCAGGCTCCCCGCAGAGCAAGGAGCCCGATGTGGGACTCGATCCCAGGACGCTGGGATCATGACCTGAGCCGAAGGCAGCTGCTTAACCAACTGAGCCACCCAGGCGTCCCGAGATTATTTTTTTAAAAGATTTTATTTATTTATTTGACAGAGAGATCACAAGTAGGCAGAGAGGTGGTGGGAGGGGAAGCAGGCTCCCTGCTGAGGGGCTCGATCCCAGGACCCTGAGATCATGACCTGAGCTGAAGGCAAAGGCTTAACCCACTGAGCCACCCAGGTGCCCCCAGATGATTTTTTTCTATTATAATTTTTAAATATCTCTCCATCAAAGAATACTTGAATTGCTCTCTACATTTTTAAAATAAATGTTTTATGTTGATATAAAATAATCAAAATAATCCTAACGGTACATTTGTAATAAAACAGAGACCAATCATTATAAAGTCTCACTAAATAAATGTCTAATCTAAATAGCTAAAATCTCCATAGTCATAATCTTACTTCAAATACCATTCAGTTAACTAGAATTTATTAAAGCACCATCACAGAATGTATTTTGTAGGTATTTTACTTGAATCTCCTCCCCTCAATAATGACTCTTAATTTTGTGCACTGGTTCTCTAAAATAATTTACTTCTTAACAAATATCAACATGGAACAAAGTGAAGTATTTAGGAATACTGATATTAGGGATTTTCTGTAAAATACTTCACTTACCCTCAAAAGGGCACAAAAATGTCTAAAGGTTGATAACAGACAAGTACATTCAAGTTCATAATACTATTCTACTTTTATGTATGTTTGAAAATTTCCATAAGTTTTTGAGGCCTGGGACGCCTGGGTGGCTCAGTGGGTTAAAGCCTCTGCTTTCGGCTCAGGTGAAGATCCCAGAGTCCTGGGATTGAGCCCCACATCGAGCTCTCTGCTCAGCAGGGAGCCTGCTTCCTCCTCTCTCTCTCTGCCTGCCTCTCTGCCTGCTTGTGATCTCTGTCAAATAAATAAATAAAATCTTAAAACAAAAAAAAGTTTTTGAGGCCTACCACCCTATAAGGACACCAGGAGAAGTCACTGTCTATGAACCAAGGAAAAGGGTCCTCATTCAATCACGCTGACACCCTAATCTCAGACTGTCAGACTCCAGAACTATGAGAATTAAATTTCTGTTTTGTTTTGATTTGGTTTTGGTTTTTATTAGAGAGCGAGCGAGCATGAACAGGAGGAGCAAAGGGAGAGGGAGCAAGAATCTTCAGCAGGCTCCATGCTAAGTGCAGAGCCCCATGTACCTCCCAGTGAAAGGCCAACTCATTGCAGGCAGGGACCTGGTCTCTCTTTGGACCACTGTAACCTCAGCACCTAAGAACCTGTTCGATAAAGATGCACTGACTAACCACAGCCAGACCTAGGATTCAGAAGGACAAGTGCTTGCTAGGGGTCAAGCACTCCACAAAACACTTTAAAAATAACTAATCCCCTTGGCTCTTCCCAGTAACTCTGAGGTAGTTATTACTACCTCCCACTTCCCACAGGAGAAAACAGGAGCTCAGAGAGAGAGCCTCTTGCCCAGGGTTATACACCCGCATTAACAGCCGGGATTTCTTGAGCTTTACCATGTGCCAGGCAGGCACTGTCGAAGCTCTTTCCGTGTCTTCTCGCTCCCAATATTCAAAACAACCCCATGACATGAGTACTATTATTATCCTCATTTTCATGTGAAAAACCAAAGGAGGCAAAGAGAGGTCAAAATTAATTGCCTAATTATGTAAGAAGCAGAGCACGAGCATGAACCGTGCAATCTGCCTCCAGAGCTCACATTCTTAACTGCTACTCGAGAAAAGAGCGTTGACACAGAGTTTTTGTAAAACTAAGCGTCCATTAGAGCGCTTCCCTCATAACCAGGCACATAACAAACACTTTTAAAATGTTATCCATTACAATTCTGAGTCTGAATCCAACACCATGCTTTTCCTATTATATCTTGCTGCACCCCAGGGAATCAAATCACATGCAAAAGTTCCATATTAAAGGGATGTCCCAGGGGCACCTGCGTGGCTCAATGGGTTAAGCCTCTGCCTTCAGCTATTCAGCTCAGGTCATGATCTCAGGGTCCTGGGATCAAGCCCCACATCGGGCTCTCCGCTCAGCGAGGAGCCTGCTTCCCACCCCACCCCCACGCCCCACCCCCGCCTGCCTCTCTGCCTACTTTTGATATCTCTCTGTCAAATAAATAAATAAATTATTTTTTAAAAATAATTTTTTTTTTTTTTAAAAAGGGTGTCCCAGGGCGCCTGGCAGGCTCAGTCGGTGGAGCACACAACTCTCAGTCTCAGGGTTGTGGGTTTGAGCCCACACTGGGTGTGGAGATGGCTTAAAAATAAAATCTTTTTAAAAAGAGGGGAGGGAGAGTCCAATGCCGACCACAAAAAACAAAAATGATCCACCTAAGCCTACCCTCTCCTGTGGTATATCACCTGCAATCCATCTCCATCGTTTGTATGTGTTCTTGATTTTATATTTTCATTTCATCAATGCCCACTGACTTTAAGTACAATGGGCAACAAATGAAGAATAAAGATTGGCTCTTTTTGTCACTATAATTAGTGTAGATCTTCTTTAGTTCAGTCCATGCTTCCTGCCGCTGATAACAACACTTCCCTAGTTACTTCTCCCCCCACTTTCTTCGGCATGCACAATTTGTTAAAAAACCATTTTCCGGGGCGCCTGGGTGGCTCAGTGGGTTAAAGCCTCTGCCTTCAACTCGGGTCATGATCCCAGGGTCCTGGATCAAGCCCCACATCCTATCCCATCTCATCGGGCTCTCTGCTCAGCGGGGAGCCTGCTTCCCTTCCTCTCTCTCTGCCTGCTTGTGATCCCTGCCTATCTGATAAATAAATAAAATCTTTAAAAAAAAATTTTCCATTTTTTAAAAATAAGTCAATATTCATTTAAATAGATGAAAGCACTTATTTGTCCAAATGAGTGCTCAAACACTACCACACAGACACAGATGGCCACGGTTCCACAACTGAATGCTTGGCTGGCAGCCACTCCACAAGACATGGAAAGTTCTGTGCAGATGAGTTCACTTGTAAAAACACAGAGTTTGAAATAATGGTGGAATGTTCTAAAAAGATCAAACGGAAACCACTGTGTATTCCTTCTCAGTTCCCATAGCTGTCTCACAAAACAGGGCTTGAAGTACAAGTTGGCATCATCTTCCAGGCAAGGAGAAGAGGATAAGGTAGAGTGGGGGCCACGTGGCAGAGCTAGACTCGGACAATTTCTATGTGCCTTCCAGCCCTGCGAAGATCGTCAGCCATCCTCAAGATGTAGATCTCATCACAGAGGGGTTTAGCTTCCACACCCACAGCAGCTGGACCTGCTCACACACTAGTGAAGAAGTCAGGCAGGAAGGGTTCCTCACTGACCAAGCCTGCTGCCTTTTTTTCCCCCGGACTTTTGGGTTTCTTGAGGGAAACAGCTGGGTCTTGTTCACTACCTCTGGGCCCAGAGTGCAATAAGCAGTTAGTCAGTGTTTTTGAGTTGCTGTGTTGAGCACAGTAGCAAATACACAACAGACTCAAAAAATGTTAGAATCAGAATTCTGCTGTTTCTTTTGCTTTCCAATCAACTTTCTGAAACAGAAACTGAGAAACAAAGAATCTGCAATCTTGGGGTGCCTGGGTGGCTCAGTGGGTTAAGCCGCTGCCTTCGCCTCAGGTCATGATCTCAGGGTCCTGGGATCAAGCCCCGCATCGGGCTCTCTGCTCAGCGGGGAGCCTGCTTCCTCCTCTCTCTCTGCCTGCCTCTCTGCCTACTTGTGGTCTCTGTCAAATAAATAAATAAAATCTTTAAAAAAAAAAAAAAAAGAATCTGCAATCTTTCCCACTAATGAAGACTCCCCAAACAAAGACCCTAAGTAAATTAATAAGAACCAGAAGGAGAAAAATAAATATGTAAACAACTTTATTGTCAAATTAACACAGTAACCTGAATTCACTTACCATCACATTCAGGATTTGAAAATAATTCATTCCTTTTAGACACAGCCCTTCCACTCAGCTTTTTTTTTTTTTTTTTTAACTGAGCAAATAACTTTTGTATAGGTAGTATAAAGATATATCAGGTCCAAACCTTAAATCAGCAGAATCCAGATTAGTGAGCTTTTATTACACTGTTATTCATTTTGGTACATTTTCTTTTAAAAAGGGGGGGAAGGTCAAAGACCAGATGCAAAAGCTCACAAGACTCGTTCTTCACTGTTTACAGCTGAATCTAATAGAGATGGAAAATGGGTCTTTGTTACTTGAATACATCATAAGTTTTACATGAACACTTCAGTTGACAGCTATTATTTATCATAGCTACGCTCGTAATCTGCTATGTATTACAACCCGTTAGAAACCCACAGTATCACCTCTGTGGATTTCCCACTGGGGCAAAAGGCATTTTAAGCATGTAATTACCCAACGAAGTAACATTTACTAATTTTCTCTTACATAGCCAGCATTATTCATGGCTGTTTTTATTTGTAGGGTGCTTAATAATCAGAGACTAGTTAACCTTCACAACCGTCCTGGGCAGAAGCCCATTAAATCATTTCATGTTAGCACGGAGACACCAAGCAGCATATGAAAGAATTAGAAGAGGCTCCTGGAAAATGCTGATATCCAGCTGGCAGAGTATAGTGCAGGGAACGTCTTTCAGAGAGTTAATTTTAAGATCATATTTAAACAAAGAAAAGGAGGAGGAGAGCAGGTGGAGGAGGAGGAAGAGGAACATGTAGCTCCTTGTGAGATTTCTTTTTCAATTTCTCAAGTTTTTAAACTAATACCTACAATTTTTTCTGTACAGGTGGAGGAGGAGGAAGAGGAACATGTAGCTCCTTATGAGTTTTTTTTTCAATTTCTCAAGTTTTAAAACCAATACCTACAATTTTTTCTGTACAGTTTCAATGGAACTTTCCAACACTGTGTTGGACATGTATGATTGACTATGTGAACAGCAGCAGCCGCTCTTACAGACCACAGCTCACAAGAAAGCCAATGTTCAAAGAGCTTCATTTTAACCTCAAAGACGACTTTTTTTTTTTTTTTTAATTTGACAGAAAGGGACATACTGAGAGAGAGCACAAGCAAGGGGAATAGCAGGCAGAAGGAAAAGCAGGCTTCCCGCCGGGCAGGAAGCCCGATGTGGGGCTCGATCCCAGGACCCTGGGATCATACCTGAGCCAAAGGCAGATGGTTAACCCACTGAGCCTCCCAGGTGCCCCTCAACCTTGAAGACTACTTCTGCCTCCCAGCCCAAATGCAAAAACTATGAAATTGCTCCCAACCAGGCTTACCTCCAAACTGATGCCAAAGTCCTCAAAGCCAAAGAAATACGGGAGAACTAGCACAGAGCCCAGGACCAGAAAAGTCTCCTTAAGTCCCACCCAGCAAACTCAATTCCAGAGGAACTTAGCACAGTGAAGCTGAAAGTCTGAGGTGGGTGGAAACTAACCCACTCTGTATGGAAGTCTGGAAGTGGAAGTGGGCAGCCCAGGTACCACCTGCTGAGTATCCTATCTGGCATTTCTCGGCTACGACCCAAAGTGTGGCACAGAGTTGTCAAGTCCTATTCGCTTCCCATTTCAAAAGTAGGAGAATACAAAAGGCTTAAAAGCAACCACCTTGGGCACCTGGGTGGCTCAGTGGGTTAAGCTGCTGCCTTGGCTCAGGTCATGATCTCAGGGTCCTGGGATCGAGTCCCGCATCGGGCTCTCTGCTCAGCAGGAAGCCTGCTTCCTCCTCTCTCTCTCTGCCTGCCTCTCTGCCTACTTGTAATCTCTCTGTCAAATAAATAAAAAAAATCTTAAAAAAAAAAAAAAAAAAAAGCAACCACCTTTGGTGTAAAATTATTCACTGATCAAAAAAGTAAGCTAAGAAACATGCAGATAAAATACCGATCAGTTATGAAAAATACATTTACAAGGAGTTTTACTAAAGGAATGCTTACCATAGAGAAAAAGAAATTATTACACGCAATCATGAACACAACCAAGTTTAAACCATATATATAAAGACCTAAGATTAAGAAAAAAAAGTGAATGTGGAAAGTATTAACAAGTTCCTCTCCAGAGAATAGGATGATACGAGATCACAACCTATCACATCCCTCCTTATATCTGCTACATTTAATTCTGCCCCCACCCCCGGCAATGGGCATCCATTACTTTTTTTACACCAAGTAAAAATTATTAATCCTCTTCAAATAAAACCATACAGTCAATTTTGGGGTTGCAATAAAAAAAAATCAGTGATCTTATTTATTCACTTGCACCCATGGTCTTTTATCACTGTCTAAAGAGTCGGTTTCGCCACAGCACACACCAAGATAAAAGTCTCACTTGATCCAATTACACTGCTTATTAAGAGCTATTTAATGAGAAAGTCACACCTTTGAGTTATTAGAAGCTGTAATGGTCCTACAGAGTTCCAAATAAGTAAGCTAACAGAATTACCTTGATTCTAAATTGTTTGCCAGCAAATTAATCCATCTGTCCCTGAAAAAAATTACATGTCCTCCATTGTGTTCGACTTTCTCCCATCTCATTTCAATCAAGTACGTTAGCTTCAGTTGAGAGAGCAGGTATTTTTTTTTTTAACAATTATTGTATAGTAATAGATATACAAAGAAATGTACAATGTGATGAGGGTGGACATACGGAAACACCTCCATGATACCCTCAGCAACCTCAAGGCAATACATATGCAACACCTTCCAGAGTTTTCTTGTGTCTTTTGGTTTGGGTTTTGTAGTAAGAAAACTTTACATGATATCTACTCTATTAACAAACTTTGAAGTGCACAATACCATATTATTGTACAGTAGATCTCTAGAACTTACTCATTCTAGTGTAACTGAAAGTTTATAAAAGTTAGGTATTTTTAATTGCTTCAACTATAGTACAGAGTTTATTTTCTTTTAATTTTCCAAATGCATATACAACCTTATTAACCGCCCCCCAAAATGACATCATCCATAGATAAACTTTAGGGCAGTCTTATGTTTTGGCACCTGCCAAAGAATAAAGAAAAGCCTTTTTAAAAGAATAGGCTTTTAGACAGAGACCAGAAGGAAAAGACCACTCCAGACAGAAGAAATACTCAAGGCAACAATGTTGAGGGAGAAGCAAGCTTAGCAAATTCAGGGAAGACCAAGGACACCAGCATGGTTGGTGCATGTTAGCAAGCTGTGCCGGGGGACAGAGGACAGTGACCAGGGGGGCAGATCACTTAAATCTCTGTAGGATACTATAAGCCTATGGGGTTCCTGAGTTAAGACCGGAAGCCTAGAGGGTTTGGGACAGATGGATGGCCGACTTGACTACCATTTGAAAGATCATTCTGGCTTCTCTGAAGAACAGACCAAGAATAGGCAAGGATGGAAAAAGAGAGACCAGTGAGGTAGTTACAGCAATAATCTGAGACAGAAACCATGTTGCCTTAAAGAACAGCAGCAGAAATGGTGAGACTAGGTCAGACTTTCTTTCTTTCTTTTTTTTTTTTTTAAAGATTTTATTTATTTGACAGACGGAGATCACAAGTAGACAGAGAGGCAGGCAGAGAGAGAGGAAGGGAAGCAGGCTCCGGCTGAGCAGAGAGCCTCATGCGGGGCTCGATCCCAGGACTCTGGGATCATGACCTGAGCCGAAGGCAGAGGCTTTAACCCACTGAGCCACCCAGGAGTCCCTAGGTCAGACTTTCTTGACAACACTTGCTAATGGATAGAATGTGGAAGGCAAGAAGAGCAGAGGATGACACCAATGTTTTTAGTTCAGACAACCGAAAGAAAGAAGCAGTCAGGGACGCCTGGGTGGCTCAGTGGGTTGGGGCCTCTGCCTTCGGCTCAGGTCATTATCTCAGGGTCCTGGGATCGAGCCCTGCATTGGGCTCTCTGCTCAGTGGAGAGCCTGCTTCCTCCTCTCTCTCTGCCTGCCTCTCTGCCTCCTTGTGATCTCTGTCAAATAAATAAATAAAATCTTTTTAAAAAAATAAAATAATAAAAAATAATAATAATAAAACAATACAGCAGGAGCACCCAGGTGGTTCAGTCAGTTAAATGTCTGCCTTTGGCCGGGCCAGGATCCTGAGATCCTGGGATGGAGCCCAATAGGGGCTCTCTGCTCACCGGGGAGCCTGCTTCTCCCTCCCTGTCTGCCTCTCCCCCTACTCATGCCTCTCATGTGCTCTCTCTCAAATAAATAAATAAAATATTTTCAAATAAATAAATAAATAAAACAAGGCAGCCATGCACAAGTCTCCTGCGTCCTTGAGGATACCATTTCTGTCCATCCCAGCAAGGAAAGGCTACATGATAAAGGGTGCAAAATACAAAGTAGAAGCTTTGTATACGTCTCAATTTTATCTGAGGCCAATCTTGACTATACACAGTAAATGTTAAAATGTGTATGCTTTAAGAAATAACACGAAGGACATGGGGAGATGGAGAGGAGAAGTGAGTTAGGGGAAATTGGAGGGGGAGATGAACCATGAGAGGCTGTGGACTCTGAACACAAACTGAGGGTTTTGGAGAGGGGAGGATGGGGGTTTGGGTGAGCTTGGTGGTGGGTATTATGGAGGGCACGTATGGCATGGAGCACTGGGTGTGGTGCATCAGCAATGAATTCTGGGACACTGAAATTTTAAAAAATAAGTAAAAATTAATAAGCAACAACAACAACTAATGTGTATGCTTAGCTCCAGCTTCTATTTACACTTGGCTCATATCCAATACCAAGGCTGCTGTCCACACTGCCCCAGTCGCGCCCACTCTCCAAACCCCATTAGGCCTCTGTGGCCTGCCAGGCCCAAAGGAGAGAGTGAAGACAGGTTATCCAGCAGGTAGGTGGGCAGAGAACCCTTACTTTCCCATCCCCCAGCCTTCCCTGTCCCTTCTACTTTATATCTCCTTCCGAGCTTTATGTTAAATGTCCTAGACATTCTAAAACCATGGCGAATGGGAATAAATTTAGAATCGAGGGAGGGGGGCGCCTGGGTGGCTCAGAGGGTTAAGCCTCTGCCTTCGGCTCAGGTCATGATCTCGGGGTCCTGGGATCGAGTCCCGCATCGGGCTCTCTGCTCAGCGGGGAGACTGCTTCTTCCTCTCTCTCTCTCTGCCTGCCTCTCTGCCTACTTGTGATCTCTGTCTGTCAAATAAATAAATAAAATCTTTAAAAAAAAAAAAAAAAAAAAAAAAGAATCGAGGGAGGGAAAATTTTGGTTGTAAAGTGATACTGTGAACAGAAATGTAAGAAAATTTGGAAGTATTCATTTCTTCAAAGAAAAAAAAACTTTAAAAGATATGAAGTCACTTTAATAGATAATTGATCTGTGATAGAAACATCAATCATTGCTGAAACTCCTAGGTTAAAGGAGGATGGGAACTTCATTATTAAAGGGATCAGGATGACCCCACCGGCATCCATTCATTCATCTCAGCATCACTCGAAGTAAGAAAACCAGATGCTGCGTCCTCCCGTTGTGACAGGATAAGAAGACATACATGGAACCCTCTAAGAATACTCACGCCTAAAGCATTTCAAAAATCACCCCATACAGCTTTCCATATTTAACCACCAATTTATAGAAAACTCAAGACATAGAGGAAAAAAGTAAACAAAAACCAGGGGATTTTGACAATAAGCTCAGAATTTGGGACATTTAATTGGACAAGTGACTGATTCTCCAACAACTCAATGACATACGACAAAGAAAGGCTGGAGGGACTATTACAGGTTAAGTGATTAAGAGACTTAATCACCAAATACAATCTGGGGGCATTATTTGGATTTTGATTCCAACAAAACAACTGTAATAAGACATTCTTGGCATAACCAGGAAATTCTGAAATAGGGAGGCACTGGGTATCAGATAATCTTGAGAAATTGGGGTATGATAATGGCACAGAAATTATGTTTAAAATAAAACAGTAAAATTAAATTGTTACACTTAATAGTAATTTTTAATTAACTTAAGATATCAATTAAAAATAATCACTTTTGCAGAAAATGCTGAAGGAGGAAAAATGTTAGAGAAACAAAACAAGATCAACAAAATATTAATTTCATTTAAGTTCATTTATTATAGTCCCTATTAATGTGTGTGTTCAGAATTTTCCACAGGAAAACTAGGTAACCAGAGACTGTAAGATTACAATGAACTGAAGAGAAAAAAGATTATTATTGCTTGCAACGGCCAATCAATGTGAATGAAGATTTCCTTGACAATATGCAACAAAACCAAAATACAAAAATAACCTGGAGGTTGAGGCACTTAAGAGATTATCATTTTCATTCATAATCACTAATTTCAAAGGTTATGCTCATGCTTCCCAGGTCAGAATGATTTAAGACTATGTTATAAATTAGAATTTAATGCAACGCTGTTTCAACTGAAAAAATACCTCTTTTTCCTGAAGATATCAAAAGAAAAAGGTCCAACAGTTCAAGAAAAGGTTTGAAAATTTTCTATCTCAGACTGTCTCTTTCACATACAAAGTTTCAGCTTCACTTTGAACAAAAATGTTATGGATTTACAACTCAAAGTGAAGAGGCAGCTAGAAAGTACCTAAAGAACAGGTGTTCTGGGGGCACCTGGGTGGCTCAGTGGGTTAAGCCTCTGCCTTCGGTTCAGGTCGTGATCCCTGGGATTGAGCCCCACATCCGGCTCTCTGCTCAGCGAGGAGCCTGCTTCCCCCTCCCCCTCCACCTGCCTCTCTACTTGTGATCTCTGTCTGTCAAATAAATAAATAAATAAATAAATAAATAAATAAATAAATAAATAAAATCTTAAAAAAAAAAAAAAAGAACAGGTATTCTGTGCAGCTGATTCGAGAACAAGATACTCTTCTTCCAAAGAATAAAGAGCTTGGATGTGGAAAAACAATTTGGCTCTTAAAAAAACAGGATCAAAAAAGTACTTGCAAAAATAAATACATACATACATACATACATACATACATACTTGCAAGAAGAGGCCACAAATTTCCTTGGGTAATAGCCAGAATCTGTTTCAAGAGCTCTTCCATAAAACATGGAAGAGATACCCAGATACCTGAAAAAAGTTCAGTAACAAAACCTACATTTCGGGGGCCTGGGTGGCTCAGTGAGTTAAAGCCCCTGCCTTCGGCTCAGGTCATGATCCCAGGGTCCTGGGATCAAGCCCCACATCGGGCTCTCTGCTCAGCAGGGAGCCTGCTTCCTCCTCTCTCTCTCTGCCTGCCTCTCTGCCTGCTTGTGATATCTGTCTGTCAAATAAATAAATAAAATCTTTAAAAAAAAAAAAACCTACATTTCATTCATTTGACAAATATTTACTAGATGCTACCTTGTGTCAGATGCTGTCCTAAGTACTGGAGATACAAACGTCCCTGCCTTGGGGCACCCAGGTGGCTTAGTTGGTTAAGCATCTGCCTTCAGCTCAGGTCATGATCCTGGGGTCCTGGGATCAAGCCCCACATTGGGCTCCCTGCTCAGTGGGGAGTCTGATTCTCCCTCTCCCTCCTCCACCCCATGCACTCTCTCTCCCTCTCTTTATCCTCTCTCTAAAATTAAAAAAAATAATAATTAAAAATAAAAAACAAAAGCCCCTACCTTTATAAGGGATTACATTCCTAACAGAGGCAAAACAAAAATAAGGAAAACAGTAATGATATAGCATCTTATAAGATAAGGTCTATACACAAAAGTAAAGCAGGAAAGGGGGACAGATAGAAAGGGGTTCTAATTTTACAAAAAGGGCCAGTGAGAAGCTCACACATAAGCAAAGATTTAACTGAAGTAAAGGAGTCCCATCTCTAAGAAAAGGATTCCAGGCAGAAGGAGCAGCAGTACAAAAATCACCATGGGAAAATGTATCCTTAAGGTCTGGGGAACAGCAATGAGGCTAATAGAGAAGGTTTACTGACTGGGGGCAGAGTAGCTGGAAATGAAGTTAGGGAAGCAACAAAGGAGTCAGATGGCGGAAGCCCTCAAAGACCACTGCAAAGACTTTGTCTTTTACTTTGGTAAGCCATTAGAGGTTTCTGGAAAAGTGATGAGAGGAGAAATCGATTTTGGGGTGGGGGAGTCAGAGAGAGAGCATGAGCACAGCAGGGGGAGCACCAGGCAGAGGGAGGAGAAGCAGGCTCCCTGAAGAGTGAGGAGCCCAAAACAGGACTCCATTCCAGGACCCTGGAATCATCGCCTGAGCCGAAGGCACACACTTAACTGACAGCCACCCAAGCATCCCAAGAGGAGAAATCTTTATGTATGTTTTAAAAATAATCACTTTGGGTATTCTGCTGACAGTATTTCAGGGGCAAAGAGAGAATAGAGCAATTAGAGGACTACAGTAGATTGCAAAAAATGCCCCCACATTCTTCCCAATTCCTGTGTGCACATTTCTTTACAAAGTGACTTCACTGCTCCCCTCATAATCAAGTCATCTACTTCTCCATCCCCTGAATCTGGGCTTCCTTGTGACTGCTTTAATCAGCAGCAGAGGAAGTGACGTTGTGGGCTTTTAGTCCCAACGCCATGCTGCTTCCTCTTGCTTTCTTGTTTCCTCCATTAGACCACCATGTTAAGAAGCATGGGGCAGGGGTGTCTGGGTGGCTCAGTGGGGTAAGCCTCTGCCTTCGGCTCAGGTCATGATCTCAGGGTCCTGGGATCGAGCCCCACAAGCAGCAGGGGCTGCTTGCTGGAAGCCCATGCAGCAGAGACGCGCCATCCCAGACAAAGCCTCCAAACCTAGTCCCCATTTGCTACATGAGCGACCCCAGGTGAGACTAACAAAAGAAGTGTCCCCTCCCCCACCTCAAACCCAACCCAAATTGCCAACCCCAGAATCATAAGCTAAAAAATGATAGTGGCTTTACCACACTAGATTTTGAAGGCGGGTCATAACAGCTAACCAATATAGAGGCTATTAAAACCTCACACACAGAGACTGAGAGCAGCAGGTGAGAAGTACTCAGATTCTAGACATTCTGAAGGTACAGTCAACAGGCTTTCCTAATAGTTTATGTGAGGATTGTGAAAGGGAAAAGTCATAGAAATGAAGGAGTTTCCATGAACTGAGGTGAGAAAGTCCACAGATGAAGCAGGTACAGGGCAGATCTCAGGAGCTAAGTTTGAGATTTCTACTGATCATCCAAATAGAAATGCAGAGTAGGTATCCAGATACGCAGAGTCTGGATTTCAAAGGACAAGGCCCAGGCTAAAAATATAAATTGAGCAGCTAACAGAGTATTACCAGTATTTTAAGACTGATTTAAGATATGATTGAGGGACTGTGAGGTCTAATGACCGAGCCCAGCAGCACTCTTAACATTAAGAGGTCAGAGAGGTAAGAAAAAAAACCAGTGAGGGACCTGAAAGGGGGCAGTCAGGTAAAAGAAAGACTAGGAATTGTGGCACCTTTGAGAAATACGGGAAGAAAGTGTTTCAAGCAGAACACGATCAACAGTTTCCAAAAATGCTGACAGAAAATGGTAACTATATGACAGGTTAAAGGAGGCATCTAGTCATGGTGGTAACGATTCTGCAATTTACAAATGTATGAAATCAACACATTGCATAGCTTAAACTTTCACAATGTCATGGGTCAATTATATCTCAAGAAAATTGGGGTGGAAATGCTGATTGGCCAGGTAAGAGATGAGGATTGAAAACCAGACCTTTGGATTCTGCATGATCAAAGTCATTAGTCACTTTAAGAAGAGTACATTTTTTCGGAGTGGTGAGGGAAGCCAAGTAGAGAGGGTCTGAGGAAGAATGAGAAGAAAATCACTGGACACATGAGTATAAGCTTTGCCACAAAGTGGAAAACAGAAATTGTGCAGTGTCATAAGGAGGATATGGAGTAAAGACAGGAAATTTTGTTTTTAAAGATTTTATACTTTTAAGTTTTTATTTAAGTAATCTCTAAACCCAAGGAAAATTCAAACTCGCGACTCTGAGATCAAAAGTCACATGCTCATGGATGCCTGGGTGAGTCAGTGGGTTAGGCATCTGCCTTCAGCTTGGGTCGCAATCCCAGTCCTGGGATTGAATTCCACCGTCCTGACATCAAGTTCCACATAGGGCTTCCTGCTCAGTGAGGAGCCTGTTACTACCTCAGCCTGCCATTTCCCCCTGCTTGTGCGCTCCCTCCCTCTCTTTCTAACAAACGGGTAACTAAAATCTTAAAAAAAAAAAAAAAAATTAAGAAAGAAAGAAAGAAAAAAAAGGGGGGGATTCCTGGGTGGCTCAGTCAGTTAAGCTGCCTTCGGCTCAGGTCATGATCTCGGGGTTTTGGGATCGAATCCCACAAAGGGCTCCTTGCTCCGCAGGGAACCTGCTTCTCCCTCTGCCCCTACCTGCCATTCTGCCTGCCTGTACCTCTCTATCTCTCTGACAAATAAATAAATAAATCTAAAAATAAATAAATAAATATTTAAAAAATTTTTTTAAAAATAAAAAGTCACATTCTCCTCTGAGTAAGCCTCCCAAACCTTTAAATATTTTTTTTAAGATTTTATTTATTTATTTGACAGAGATCACAAGTAGGCAGAGAGGCAGGCAGAGAGAAAGGGAGGAGCAGGCTCCCTGCTGAGCAGAGAGCTCGATGTGGGGCTTGATCCCAGGACCCTGGGATCATGACCTGACCCGAAAGCAGAGGCTTAACCCACTGAGCCACCCAGGCACCCTTAAAGATTTTATTTTTAAATAATCTCTACATCCAACGTGGGACTCAAATTTATAACCCCAAGATCAAGAGCTGTATGCTTTATGTTCTGAGCCAGCAAGGGGCTTCAAAAGCTAATTACTATTCGTAGGCTCTACACCCAGCATGGAGCCCAATGTGGGACTTGAACTCATGGCCCTGAGACCAAGACCTGAGCTGAGGTCAAGACTCAGACACTTGATCAACCTAGCCACTCAGGCACCCCCATCAAAAGGTAATTATTTTTAAAAAAATTTTTTAAGATTTTATTTATTTATTTGACAGAGAGAGACACAGTGAGAGAGAGAACATAAGCAGGAGGAAGTGGGAGAGGGAGAAGCAGGCTTCCCCCTGAGCAGGGAACCCAATGCAGGGCTCGATCCCAGGATGCTAGGATCATGACCTGAGCCATAGGCAGACGCTTAACAATGGAGCCACCGAGGTGCCCCAAAAGGTAATTATTTTAAGATAGGAGAAATAAGCACATGTTTACATACTGAAGGGAATAATCTAGTAATAAGGAAATGCAATCTTGCAGGAGAGCTACTGGAGCCAAAGCCTTGAGTAGGTGAAAGGAATATGATTTTATTATGCATGAGTGAGGAGCTGTCCTTGAAACAAAGAGACTCAGTAGTGGGGAGTGGGGGGCTCAGTCATTAAGCCTCTGCCTACGGCTCAGGTCATGATCCCAGGGTCTTGGGATCAAATCCCACATCAGCATCCCTCGGAGGGAAGCCTGCTTCTCCCTCTCCCACTCCCCCTGTTTGTGTTCCCTCTCTCACAGTGTCTCTGTCAAAGAAATAAAGTTTTTTTTTTTAAGATTTATTTATTTATTTATTTGATAGAGAGAGGGAGAGAGAAAGAGAAAGAGAGAGCATGAGAGGGGAGAAGGTCAGAGGGAGAAGCAAACTCCCCATGGAGCGGGGAGCCCAATGTGGGACTTGATCCCAGGACTCCGGGATCATGACCTGAGCCGAAGGCAGTCGCTTAATCAACTGAGCCACCCAGGTGCCCCATAAATAAAATATTAAAAAAAAAGAGAGAGAGAGAGAAAGAGAGCCTCTTCAATGTGACTCTAAGTCCTAAAATAATAGGAGGGAAACCACAGAAAATACAGGTATGCCCACCTACCACTAATAATACATGAGAGCCAGCCCATGTGATGAAAAGTATTTTGGAAGTCCAAAGTTCAAAAAGAAGTCCAAAAAGCAAAAAGGCCATTGCCTCTCCTCTGACAAATAACAAACATTCAATGGTGACAGGTTTTTATTCTTAAATTTAAAAGAGAACTCTAGGGGCACCTGGGTGGCTCAATGGGTTAAGCCTCTGCCTTCTGCTCGGGTCATGATTCCAGGGTCCTGGGATCAAGCCCCCATCAGGCTCTCTGCCTGCCTCTCTGCCTACTTGTGATCTCTGTCTGACTTGTGATCTCTGTCTGTGAAATAAATAAATAAAATCTTTAAAAAAAAAAAAAGAGAGAACTCTATCTGCTGTCCTACTAAACAGAAACTAGTACAATTTGATGGGTGAAAGCTGACAAGCTTCAGCTGAACTTGACATGCAAGCTATTTTTTTTTAAGATTTTATTTATTTATTTGACAGACAGAGATTACAAGTAGACAGAGAGGCAGACAGAGAGAAAGAGGGAGGGGGAAGCAGGCTCACCGCTGAGCAAAGAGCCCGATGCGGGGCTCAATCCCAGGACCCTGAGATCATGATCTGAACAGAAGGCAGAGGCTTTAACCCACTGAGCCACCCAGGCACCCCAACATGCAAACTATCTGTAACTCTAAAATTTTCATACGCTTCAGCCTTGCTCACACCTAAGTCTAACCTCTTCCTCATCTGCCTTCCTCTTCAGTAAACACTAACCAGTCCTCACCTCTTGCACTCTGATACCATGATCACCAAACTTTCTTATTAGATGCTCAGCGTCTTCATTAGGTGTCCCCCTACGTGTTAGACCTAATGAAAACTATACTCTGCTTCTTTGGTGGCCACTTCAATGAAAGTTAATCATCCTTCCAAGCTCCAGTGCCCAGAAGAACATTTCTTTACCATTTACCCTCATACTTCTGAGGGCATACCACCCAAGTATCTTTATCTCCCATATATACTGATGACTACTATCCATGATCTAAAACCTCAGAAACCATTGTCTACCTCTCTGCTCTGGGTACCAAGATCTTCTGAGGTCCATGTCCAAGGTGAGTGATTCATCCAACACACCAGTCTCACTGCTCTTGAATATATCCTTGTTGCCTCCATTTTAGCAATCTACATCCATGGCCAAACCCTACATTCCATTAGCACCTTAAAACTTTAAACTCCAATCTTCTTCTTTGAATCCAGAATATTCAAACAGCTATCTCCCTTATGCCTACATACACTTATGTATTTACTTTGCCCAGACTTCTAATCTCTTGAACCAATTTTTTTTTCAATTTATTTATCTTTTTAGTAATCTCTACACCCAACCTGGAGCTTGAACTCATGACCCTGATATCAAGAGTTGCATGCTCTTCTGACTGGGCCAGCCAAGAACCCCAGTACTAATTACTTTCTTTCACTCTTTCAGCCTCCTCCTGCTTGGTCCCCAACCTCCATTCAGTCCAAACCTCACATTCCATCACTTCAACCATTGTCTTGCTAATCCTTTGAGCTCAAAGTACTTAACAAAATCCAAATACTGGATCATTCCAACTATTTAAAATCTTTGGATCTACTGACTTTTGCTACAGAAAGTCATACAATTAAACAAGCTAGTAAAATTACAAACCAATGATAATTTTTGTTAAGATTTATTTATGAGAGAGCGAGCTTGGATGGGGGAGGGGCAGAGGAAAAGCAAGAGAATCCTCCAGCAGACTCCCTTCTTCTAAGCACAGAACCCAAATGGGGCTTTATCCCAGGACCCTGAGATCATGACCTGAGTGGAAATCAAGAGTCAGATGCTTAACCGACTGAGCCACCCAGGCACCCCTAAACTAATGATTCTTGCCTATCTGGTAGACCTCCCTAAAACCTCTAGTGAGCTCTCTCTTCAATTCTCCATGGTGTTAAACAGTTCACCATTCTCCCCTAAAATTCCCCACCTCCTTGTCTTCTAGAGCTCCATTAGGCTGTTCCCTCTCATTCTTTTTCACTGGACCATCTTCCTTACGTGATGGTGCTTCCCAGAGTTTCTCTTGCTTTTTGTCTTTTAAGATCTTATCTATTTATTTATTTGACACACACACACACAGAGAGAGAGAGAGAGAGAGGCAGGCAGAGGGAAAAGAAGAAGCAGGCTCTCTGCTGAGCGGAGGGCCATACATGGGACTCCATCCCAGGACCTGAGCCAAAGGCAGTCACTTAACTGACTGAGCCACCCAGGCATCCCTGTTTTATTCTTTCTTATTCTAGAAACTCTCTTAGGTTATCTATAGCCATATACACCCTGTTCCAACTATCACCTACAGTGCTAAGAGCATCCTAATCTCTATACTGCATAAAAATCCTCTCCTCCGGGTGCTTCAGTTGCTCAGCTGGTTAAGCACGGGACTCTTGATTTCAGCTCAGGTCACAGGTCATGGGATCAAGCCCCAAGTCAGGCTCCAGGATCCGCTCAAGATTCTCTCTCCCCCTCTTCCTCTCTCCCAACTCCCAACCCTTTAAAACTTAAAAAAAAAAATCCTGTTCTCATCCCCAGAGCAGTGCAGTTAGTTACCCACGGAATAGTACCAACTGTGTGACCCAAAGGCATATCCAAGACTGATCTTAGTCACCTGCTAACCCAGATGGGATTCCTATTGTGGGAAGTCATAAAGTTGGGAAGCATCTTGACTCCACCTTTTCCTCAACCCACATATCAAACTGGACACCAGTTTCATCATCTTGACATTATCTTGGATCCATCCTATTCTCTCAAGTCCCACTGCTAATTTGGAGCTTTATCAAGCAGGCCTCACTCCACCACAATTCATTCCTCACCTTGCCACATGAAACTGATCTTCAACTTAAAATCTCTTACCCATAGATCACCACAGCCTCAAGGGTCAAGTTCAAAACCTTTAACACAGAAGAAAGAGGGCCTTTCATTGTGGGCCCTTTGTTTACATATTCAACCTCATCTCTCTGTCCTCCCCTTAATACATTAAGAATCTGTTTTGTCTCGCATCTGTTGATTTAGCCTCATGGCTTTCTTGTGCCTAGAATGCCTTATCCTCCATCCTCACCAGCTAACTTCTACTTGCTCTCAAAATTCCTTTCAAGCAAACACTCCAACAAAAAGCCTTCTCTGAATTCCCTGAAATCTGACACACATACAGTTCTCCTCTGTCCCCACAGTACTCAAAGCATGCATCTAACTATAATAATTTATTTCTTTGTATTTTGGCCTTCTCCGGGGCTTCCATTCAATAGTGTAACTTCCTCAAAGGAAAGTTAGGGCCTGGACCAGAGCAGATACTCTTTATCGAATGAAAAATATAAAATAAAATACATACAGTATTTAATATCTATGACTCTTAAAATTCAATTTACTTATAGGTTTCTAGAATTCAAATTTTAATACAAAGTTTCCTCCACTCCCTCCCCGTGTCCTAATATATACTAAAACCTAATGGTTTCATTACCTAAACCAACCTGTTCAATGATGGTTAAATAGAGTAAAATTTACAGTAAATTCTGAAAGTTAGGGCACCTGAGTGGCTCAATTAAGCATCTGTCTTAGGCGCAGGTTGTGATCACAGGGTCCTGGGATGGAGCCCTGCAGCCGGCTCCCTGCTCAGCGGGAGTCTGCTTCTCCCTCTCCCTCTGCTCCTCCCCGCTTCCTGTGGGCACTTGCTGTCTCTCCCTCTCTCTCTCAAATAAATAAATAAAATCTTTCTTTTTTTTTTTTAAATTCTGAGAGCAGCTAAGCCAAAGGAAAAAGATTTTTAAAGAGACAAAAGTACACGCTGGCAGCCAGAAAACTTAACAAAACTACAGTTACAACATCCACAATTTTAACATTTGTTCAACATGCTTATCAGCCAAATTAGCATACAGTCATTTGTTTGACCAAAATACAAAATAAAGATACAGTTTAATGCACTGAAATCTCCAATTTAGAAGCCTGGGTGGACTGCTTCATTGGTTCCCCAGGCAAATGAAAAGATAAATCTCTAAATAAATAATAATAATAACTGACTATCTATGCAGCTTGTATTTTCAAATTCCTTGGGCCTAAAGTTTTCTCTTCATGAACAATGGAAAACTGTATGGTATTTAATATCAAAGCTTTTAAACATCTTCAAATATGAAAACTAAAATAATTCTAACTGAACTAAAGCAAATATAAATTTAACAAAATTTCAAAATCAGAAATGCAATGTTATTACTGCCAATGTGACTTGAAATAGGATAAAAAATTATGAAGCCAGGAGTGCCTTGGGGACCCAAGTTATAAAAACAACAATGTTCAATCTGTTGTTTGAAAATAGATGGGACCGGGGCGCCTGGGTGGCTCAGTGGGTTAAAGCCTCTGCCTTCAGCTCAGGTCATGATCCCAGGGTCCTGGGATCAAGCCCCACATTTGGCTCTCTGCCCAGCAGGAAGCCTGCTTCCTCCTCTTTCTCTGCCTGCCTCTCTGCCTACTTGTGATCTGTCAAATAAATAAATAAAATCTTAAAAAAAAAAAAAAAAGAAAGAAAGAAAATAGATGGGATCTTTCCCATTGCTTCAAAGTTTGTTTCAAATAATTTAAATGGGAGAAAAACCAATAAACATCCTTTGTCCCATAAGCTTAGCAAATCTTGTTTCCTATCATGTGGAGATAGTATACAGAGTGGGGCATCTGGGGGGGCTCAGTTGGTTAAGCATCTGCCTTCAGCTTGGGTTGTGATCTCAGGATCCTGGGATCGAGCCCCGTGTTGGGCTCCTTATTCAATGAAGAGCCTGCTTCTCCCTCTCCCTCTGTCACTCCCCCTGCTTGTGCTCACTGGTACTCTCTCTCTGCCCTCTCTCTCAAATAAACAAATAAAATATTAGGAAAAAAAAGTATACACTACCTCGATCCAATTTATCATGAATTATGAATCACAGACTTATACTTACGTAACTATACCATATTTTATTATACTACTCATCTCTAGAGCTGTAGTACTTCTTAAAAATATATCCAGTATAGGGGTTCCTGGCCAGCTCAGTCGGAGAAGCATGCAACTTGATCTCAGGGTCATGAGTTCTTGCCCCACGTTGGCTATAGAGATTACTTAAATACAAGTTAAAAACATATATTCATGTACATACACACACAATATAGATTTCTCATCTCCTAAAAAAAAAATGTATTACCCACATGTAATGTGATCGAAGTTTAAATTATCACACTGGGTTTCTTTTTTTAAGAACCATTAATAGATGTCCATTGATAGATGAATGGATAAACAGAATGTGGTACATTTACACAGACACACACGTAGGAATACTAGTCAGCCGTAAAAAAGAATGAAACCTTGCCATCTGCGACATGGATGAACTTAGAGGGTATTTTGCTAAGTGAAATAAGTCAGACAGAGAAAGACACTATATGATTTCACCTATAGGTGGAATCCGAAAAACAAGACAAACAAAACAGAAACAAAGTCACAGATACAGTAAACAGTTAGTTACCAGAGGGGTAGTATCTGAAAGGCACACAATATAGGTGAAAGGGATTAAGAGGTACAAACTTCCAGATACATAATCAGTAAGTCATGGGAATGTAAAGTAAAGCCTAGGGAATATAGCAAATAAGATTGTAAGAATTTTCCATGGTGACAGATGATAACTAGACTTATAGGGATTTTATAACGTATAAAAATATCAAATCACTATGATATGCCCCTGAATCTAATAGGGATACTGTACACCAATTATACTTCAATTAAAAAAAAATCAAGTTGTGCTACAGACCTACCAATAATCCTGACACTATTAGTTCCTTAATTTTCTTCTAAATATAGTTATAATTGTATTTTTCATTGTGTTTTTTCTCCTCCAATTTAAAAAAAAAAGCCTCCTCTTGGATTTTTTCCCTCAATTTTTGCATTTCTATTCAATCTTCCCATCTCGATCTGGTCCATCTCTGGAACTAGAAAGGTACAGCAAAAGAAAAATTTTGAAAAGCTGTATTTCCTTAAACTTTCCAAACCCCTAATTGTGACATAAACAATTCACATAATGGTTTGTGGGTAACATCCAAAAACTATCACAAGTCTATGAATATTATGCCTCAGAAGTATTTTAGAAATTATTTTACACCCGCAGGAAGGCCAAACAATTTATTTGCAAGTCCCATCAACCAAACAGCAAGTGAAAAACTATTGTTACTGGGTGCCTGGGTAGCTCAGATAGTTAAACATCTGACTTCAGTTCAAACCCTGATCTCAGGGTCTTGCGATCCAGCCCACGCTCAGCAGTGAGTCCTTATCAAATAACCACTGCCCCTCCCCCTGCTCCTGCTGGCTCTCTCTCTCTTTCACATAAATAAATAAAATCTAAAAAAAAAAAAAAAAGAAAGAAAGAAAAGAAAAGTTATTAGTATATCTCTATGGACATTTTCATTCTCAAACTAATGATTTACTTATGGTTATCAATAACCATGAGTATTCCACTTTCTCAAGTGGAAGTAGCAAGTCAACTGAAATCCAGTAAATTTTAGCTTGATAAAATAAATGCTAACATAGACATGATATTGATAGGTATTAGCCAGGTGATGGTAACTACCTAACATTTTACCAAAGTATAAGCATGATAACCAAGGCAGAGGTTTTGGCTACCACTAACCTACCATTGCAACTCAAAATACTTTGAAAATTGTATACTTACCCAATTTTTTAAAGATTTATTTCTTGTAGAAAGAGCAAGAGACCATGAGCACACGTGGGGGAGGGGCAATGGAAGGGGGAGAGAATCTCAAACAGGCTCCCCCCAGAGCACGATGACCTGAGCCAAACCAACGGCGGGACGCTTAACAAACTGAGCCACCCAAGTGCCCCCAATAGTTTTTACATCATACCTTTAAACATAACACTAAAACGGTTTGGATTATTACATTTCCAAATTTAGATGAGTCATAGTGCTTTGTATGCAGGAACTGAATGTAAATCAAAATTGTAAATTTGCACTTGCTTGCTAGTCAAAGAGACATGTAGACAGATTCAGAAAGATTAAAACGTATAATCATAATACACATTGTGTTTTTAAAACGGTCACTTCCCAACTGTTAACCCAGTTCAGTAAACGTGCCAATTGCCCTCCCTCTTCTTGAATATCTAAAAGTTACGGAATACTTCTAATCCTATTCCTTCACTTTACAGATAGGCACCTGAGACCTGGGGTCTTTCATTGTACACTTAGTTAGCAGAATTACAAAACCTCTAGTCATCATGGTCTGAAGCTTACTAGAGGTGAGAGTAAGAAAAACCGAATGAGGTCTCAGAACAGCTCTATATTATGATATAGAATCATAAGCTTCTGTACCTAAATCTGGAACCTGAAATTGAACCATCACTAACAACAACAAAATTACATCTCAAATCTAGACAATAAAACTGGCAGATAAAATGAGAGAAAAAGCAGGGAATGTCCTTTTTAGTTTCTGACCTAAGACCCTGACCATCAAGGAATTCATCCAAAAAGTTTGTTGAACGGATGAATGAATGATTGCATGATACCTGATAGGATGACTTCACTGATTTTAGAAGCTCCAATTTCAGGAGCTAAACTGGAGGATCATGATGCCACAGCCGAAATTAAAACTCACGGTGCAACAAACAACTCCTATGTGAAATATAACAACCAGGTCTCTGCAAATCTCTGCAGAGCTGTTGCAGGTGTATCAAAACATACATTCATACACAGATGCCATTTTTGTCAGGTAATTCCCGCAAGGGAGGATAGAGCCAGAGAATCGAGAAGTCTGAAAACAGGCCCTGCTCACCCATAAGCCTTTGCATTCAAGGGGACAAGATCTGAGTGAGTCACTGGAGATAAGACGGTCTCCCCAGCCAGCCAGAAACCGGCCCGGAATCTCCTGCACTCCTTTTAACTAGGGAACGGGTCAGGGAAGAGTGGAGGAACTGCAACCTGCAGCAGGTTAATATGCAAGGATCGCGCTGATCCGTTTCCGAGTCAAGATTCCACTGAGCCCCACCGCAGGCACGGGAGCCGGCCCCACCCGGCATCGCGGAGCGGTCCTACGCAGAAGGCCTCGTCCTGCAGGAGAGTTCAGAGCCCAGACACGACAGGACGCGGGCAAAGAGCAAGACCTATCCCCTTCCTGGCCACCCACGCCACAGCGCGGCCCTGCCACCACATGCTCCCCTTCCCGCTTTCCCAGCACAGCCCTAGGGCCGCAGGGCCTCAGCCGCCCTCCACGTCAAGCTGAGACAGGCCACAGGCGAATGCGATCCAGCGGCCTCTAAGCAGGGGACAGAGGCCCCCAGCCGCCTCCTGCCACCCCTCATTGCTTACCTCCCTTCTGCCACAAGCTCAGCCCCGCGCCGGCTGCCTGACGTGGCCCGCCCCGCCGTCTCGAACGCCTGGGGGCGGAGACTACGGTGATAGAACCAATGAACTGCAGACTGCAAGCGTGTGCCCCGCCTCCTCCGGCTTCGGCCCGCCCCTCTCTGCTTTCGCGCGCGCGCACGGCCAAGGCCAAGGCCGCGCACTGCGGCTAGAGGGTGGCGTGCACTGCTGAGCGCTTCTCTGCAGGGACCCGGGGGCAGGAAGAGAGGCGCGCGCAGGTGGGGGTTGTGGAGTTGCACCGCAGTGGGGATTAGCCCACGAGACAGCCGATTGAAGGAACTTGTTTGGGAATGCCACTGCGCCGGGCTTGGGTAGTCCTGTTGGCAGCCTGCCCTTATGCAGCTTTTGGCGATGCAAAGCAGCTTCTTGGTGTTTGGAGATTTTGTTTCCCCGAAAACAATAATCCCGATAACGTTAAGGATTCAGAAAATGTAATGCAGACAGTCGACCTGCCACTTCGTTCTTCCCCTTGCCCCTTGTAGTTGCTGCTTCGTACTTTTGGCCAACACAGAGCACTGCAGCTCTCAATGCTACCTACACGGGTACATCCACCTGTTGGACAGTCCTACAGGACGTTATAGGCTGGATATTTCTGCTCAGTTAATCTGGGGACAGCAGGCACACATCATTGTTACTTTTTTTCTTTTTTTCTTTTTTTTTTTTTTTTGGTCTAATACTTACTGCGTGTCCACCTGTGCACACTCATTTCCACAGGAAAGCTGTAAAGTAAGGGTCACGGTAAAACAAGCTAAAGGAGACAGCAGAAAGAAAAAGAAATGAACAAGTAAAAAAGGAATGGAGTTCAAGTTGTGTAAAAATTATATACAAGAGTTAAGACACGTCGCTCTAGAGAACTTGACTTATCCAGCCCTTTCCAAACTCTGGTATATCTTTAGAAGTATGTATATATAGAAGTGGGGAATTTTTTTAAAAATACTGGTCCCTGGGCTCCATCTTTAGAGATTCTCAATTTAGTTGCTCTGCTGTGAGTCCTTGGCATTGGTACTCTTAAGTTTCCAAAGTCATTTTAATGTGCTGACAAGAGTTCTACTTCTCATATGTAGGAAGGATTTGGTTCCCTATACTCTACTTTAAAAAAACAATTACATGCCACAGGCCATTTCAGCTCTCTCAATAACCTATTATGCATTCATTCTGTAGAAATTTATCTAAATTAATTTTGAACCTACTTTTATATTCACTCTCTGTTATCCTTTGAGAGAAAGTAGTATTAGAAGGTTTATAATGGCCTTCTTGATTTTATGGAATTTGATGTGTTAACCGTAAAAATAAACTGCCAGTTAAATTTTACCAGCAAAATGTGGGTTTAAACAGGAATAACAGAGAATAGCAATCAAGGACAATCAAGCTACAGCAAAACCATAGGCAAGTCCAACAAAAAAGAGGAATATTTTTCTATGGAGAAGAAGAATGAAGTTGAGAGGGGTTGTTTTGAATGAAAACCCATTGGAGAAAAGCAAAGAGTTGTGAGTGATGTTGGTTTCTCCTTGCTGAGTTTCAGGGGTAGTCAATTTCTTGTAGGAGATGCAAAGATACATCTTTCCCTATTGGAGCCT
Organism: Mustela nigripes; assembly: GCF_022355385.1. Classification (NCBI taxonomy): domain Eukaryota; kingdom Metazoa; phylum Chordata; class Mammalia; order Carnivora; family Mustelidae; genus Mustela; species Mustela nigripes. The sequence goes on from NC_081565.1 coordinate 48,008,999, forward strand.
GTAATTGATGATCCTGTCCTGTTGAAGATTTTTCTGTTAGGTCTGTAATTGCTATTAAGGGGTATGGCTTTTCCTACCAGCTTCCCCTTCAAGCATCTCAAGTCCAGTATAGCGAAGTTTTCCTGAATTAATTTTCACAGATGATAGTCCCCTTCGGTATTCATAGTTCTAAATGCATCAGAACTTCTTTTAGGACCATTTTAATTCTTTTTTAAAATTCATCTTCTAGGGGCACCTGGGTGGCTCAGTGGGTTAAAGCCTCTGCCTTCGGCTCAGGTCAGGGTCTCAGGGTTCTTCGATCGAGCCCCGCATTGGGCTCCTTGCTCAGCGGGGAGCCTGCTTTCCCCTCCCTCTGCCTGCCTCTCTGCCTACTTGTGATCTCTGTCTGTCAAATAAGTAAATAAAATCTTTAAAAAATGTTTAAAAACAAAATTCATCTTCCATTCCCTTGGGGGTACTTGACTGACTCAGTAGGTAGAGCCTGCAACTCTTGATCTCAGGGTCATGAGTTCAAGCCCAACATTGGGTGTAGAGATTACTTTTAAAAACCTTAAAGGGCATCTGAGTGGCTCAGTTGGTTAAATGCCTGACTTTGGCTCAGGTCAAGAGCTCAGGATTCTGTGCTTAAACACGAGGTCGGACTCCATGCTAGCAGGGAGTCTGCTTCTCCTTCTCCCCTTTCCCCTGCCCTTTACCCTACTTGTGCACACTCTCTCTCATAAATAAATACAACTAAAAGCTCTACTATCTCCATTTCTTGAGACACATTAGTCAAAATTTTAATTGTACACTTAACTATATGAATACTACTGTTCTAAGAACATCGATACACTTATAATGGCCTTCTTGATTTTATGGAGTCTTGATTTTATGAAGAAAACAACTTATGGGGCGCCTGGGTGGCTCAGTGGGTTAAGCCGCTGCCTTCGGCTCAGGTCGTGATCTCAGGGTCCTGGGATCGAGTCCCGCATCGGGCTCTCTGCTCGGCAGGGAGCCTGCTTCCCTCTCTCTCTCTCTCTGCCTGCCTCTCTGCCTACTTGTGATCTCTCTCTGTCAAATAAATAAATAAATAATCTTAAAAAAAAAAAAGAAAGAAAACAACTTATGAAGCTGTTACAGTTATTACCTACATTTTCTAAGTAAGGAATCCTAGCCACAGAATGGGAAGCATCTTGACCAAGCACATGTACCTTGTTAGTGGCAAAACCAAAATTTGAATCCAGGCACCCTGGATCTCAATAAATAACTTTACTGCCTCTGTTATAGAAGGGGTGACTTTTAGGAATATGTGAGGAAATGTCCTTTTGAAGAATGCTGTTTACTCTGTGATTTTTTACCTTTTTTTTTTTTTTTAAATAAGCTCTATGCCCAACAAGGGACTTAAACTCACAATCCCAAGTTGAAGAGTCTCATACACTACCAACTGAGCCAGCTAGGTGCCCCTGTGATTTTTCACTTTTGAAACTTCAGATTCAGGGCACCTAGGTGGTTCAGTCAAGCCTCTTCCCTCAGCTCAGATCACGACCCTGTGGTCCTGGGACTGAGCCTTGCTTTGGGATACCTGCTCAGTAGGAGCCTGCTTCTCCCTCTCCTTTCTGCCACTCCCTGTTTATGCTTTCTGTCTCTCTCTCTCTCTCTCTCTCTCTCTCTGTGTCAAATGGATAAATAAAATCTTCAAAAAAAGAAAGAAAATTTAGATTCAAATTTGGGGCTGGAATGAAAGACTTAGGTTGTTAATTCTAGAGCCTAGAACTAATCTGACTGCATGCTACAAATCTTAGACTAGGCTGGAAGTACACCTCACCCCCTTCTGGGATATACTCTACCCTACTTCTAGGATATACTCCTTCCACAGATGAGTATAGTTCAGCAGGGATCATTTCAAATTTTAAATTATTTCATCTATCCCAGGAACTGTGCTAGATATGAGTGAGGATGAAAGACACAATCAGAGCCTCAGGAAGCCAGCTCATCCTGGAGGCCAAGTCAGATTTACCTGGGCAATACTAGAGGTATAGATTTGTTTTTTGTTTTAGAGGTACAGACTTCTAGAACTAGAAGAGGTCTCAGAAGCTGCTAGCCTATGCCAAAGTTTTCACTAACAAGTGCTGAGATGAAAAACAGATAAATAAGGACGTGTACTGAATTTTCATAAAAATAGATTCAGTGTAAAGAATTGTTCTTTTTCTGAGATTATGCTGTGGTGGTGGTGGTAAAGTTCTCTTGTATGAAATAATGAATAGATTATATTTGTTGGGGGCTTTTTAATGATCTTAAAGCCCTATGTTGTTTCTCAAAATTTTTTGATCTTTCATGAATTTCTTTTAACCCTGTTAATGTACAGAGAGGGAAACAAAGATTCCAGAGGAACAAAGCCCAGTCCTCTTTCTCCTAGGTACCCCGAAAAACAGCCCATTTTGTGTCCAGGGCTAGAAATTTTTTTAAGTGTTAACAAACTGAAAAAGAAATCAAGGTCAAGGTTAGACAACAAAGATTAGAACTGGTTCCGATAGGCCAGCTGTGTTGTTAGCCGGGAGGAAAAGGCTCCTGCCTGCTTAATTAATCAGATTAGCTAAGTAGATTGGTTTCCTTCTGAGTTGAAACCAAAGATGAGGCCTGAGGGAATACAGCTACTACAGGCAGTTACATTTTGATTGAGGTAAGACCTAAGAAGGTCTGCTTGATGGAGTAGGCCACACCCACATCTGATGGGAATTTTTGGAGCCCTATGCAAGTGTTTCACTGAGAGAGAGATTTTTTGAGAAAGGGCAGGGAGAGGCAGGACGCTCACAGGAGCAAGGGAATGAGGGTCGACTTCATTCACCCTGTACTCACAGAGGCTGATCTAGATTTAATAACAAAAGCCCCAGGACAGATGGAATTTTCAATTGAAGGATTAAAACGGGCTTCAAATTTGTACATTATTTTTCTGGAAAGGCTTAAAATGTAAATGCAAATGAATTCTTTGCCTTCTAACTATCCCAGACAAACCACTGTCTTTAAGAGGTAAGCAGGCAGACAGCATTTCTCTGTTAACCTTCGTATATTATTTCCCCTGAAGTAGTTAGGCAGTTCTCTATTGTACCAGAACCTTTAGATAAGTACACTTTTTGAAGTCAGTATAGAAGGGCCTATTGACTTTAACAACAACAAAAGAAAGAGAGTAAGAAAAATGTGTCCACTCCCAAATCATTAACTGAACTGAAAAGAATATACTAACAAAGAAAGACACTGTAGTCCGAATCCTGTACTGTAAGGGAAGGGCATGTCACCCACAGCATCAGGAGAGGCACAAAGCCTTGAACTCAGGCCCAAGCATGCTGGGCTAGCTTAACACACCCACGCATTCATCAGCAGCCACGAAACTGGGAGGAGAAATTGAAAACGGAGTCGCCCGGCTCCACTGTCGACACATTAACAGAAAGTAATGTTGTTAGATTTAATTAGATGTGAGTATGTGGCTCTAATGGCTTCCCATTTCTTTCAGAGCAGAAGCCAAATTCCTTACAAAAGCCAACAAGCCCATACACGATTTGCCTCTCCTGTACCATGTCCTTCCATATGCATACCATTTCCAATGCCTTCCACATTCCTCCTCCACTCGTTTTACTCCCATCACCCTGCCCTCCTTGCTGCCGTAGGATCTCGGTGCTTCTACCTACTGTCCCGACTCATTCGGTTGGATCACTCAAGTCTGCCAAGATGTTACCTTCTGGGTAAGTCCCACTCTGTCAGCCAAGGTCCTTGGAAGAGACTTCAGCAAGAACTTATACATAAAGGTGTGGTCAAGAAATAAAGAAGTGATAAGGGAGACTCAGTAATAAGGGGACTCCAAAATCACCCTTGTGCTTCAAAGAGCGAGGGGGGAAGGAGTTAACAAACATGGAGAAGGCTGTGGGACTTACTGACAGGAACTGGGACCATTGGCCAAGGAACACAGCCACTCCACAGTGACCCAAAAGGGAGAGAGACCAGGAATTTATCCCATAACCTCTGTCATTCTCATTTCTCCTTCTGGATCTTTTGAAGCAAGGGAACCTCACACAATTCATATAGGTCAGCCTTCTGGGGAACAGTAAAGGGGTAAATAGATGATATCTAGCACATTTATCTCAGTGAGCCATACAGTCAGCTTCTGCTGTGTAACAAACCATCCCAGAACTTAGTGGCTTTAAAATCACAGACGTCTATCTCTTCTCAGAATTGTGTAAGTTGCCAAGGCAGTTTTGATATAGGCTGGCTTTGCGGGCCCCTCCTGAAATTACTTGTATGTCTGCAGTTAGCTGGCAGCTTGGCTGGTCTAGAATGGCCTCATTCACATGGCTTGGGAGTTTGCTCCATGTCAGGTGGGATGATAGGGATGATGTGACCGTGTATCTCTACTGACCGCCAGCAGTCACTTTTCTTCCTTGTCAGACACTATTGTTCGAGTAGGCAGTTAGTAAGGCTCTATCACGTATCTGAAGGCCCACAAAGAGGAAGTCATGGCCAGCTATTGAGAAAGTCAGAGGAAGCCAGATCAAACTCAGTAGGCCCAAGATGGTTGGCAAAGTTGGCCAGAAACCCAACCAAAGAGGAAAAGGCATAAAACTCTGCTTTCAAGAATTCCCCACACCAAGTAATTACTATTCCATCCCCGTGTTAACAACTATCAATAAAAGAATCCCAAACTTGGGGCACCTGGGTGGCTCAGTGGGTTAAAGCCTCTGCCTTCGGCTCAGGTCATGATCCCAGGGTCCTGGGATTGAGCCCTGCATTGGGCTCTCTGCTCGGCAAGGAGGCTGCTTCCTCCTCTCTCTCTGCCTGCTTCTCTGCCTACTTGTGATCTCTGTCTGTCAAATAAATAAATAAAATCTTTAAAAAAAAAAAATCCCAAACCTCAGGGCACAGCAGAAGCTCACCCGCACTCAGGCTCTGTGCACTCACGCGTGCACTGTACACATGCACTTACTTACTCTCCCTCTTCTCTTTCTCTCCCCCACCCAGTTTCACATCTCCAGAGTACACTTTCACTTTAATAAGCTTTCCTGCTGTGTCACTTGTCCACTGCATTGTATGTCATTGAATTCTTTCTTTTGATGAGACCCAGAACCTTTGGCAACATCTTTGGGATGGGCTGGATCAAGGCTTCTGGGCCCAGAGTCTCCCCAATTCACCTGGTAACACTATCAAATCCTTGCTAATATCAAGACACATTATTTCAATGGAATTCCCATGTTAAAACAATCCCAATTTTTATTTGATTCTGTAATATTCCCAGCCCCAGTGGATGGAACGTGATTAATCTGCAGCAAAGGTCAACGCATTTTTTCTATAATGAACCAGAAAGTAAATATTTTAGGTTTGGGAGTCAAGAGGCAAAACTGAGTACAATATACAGAAACTTGAATAACAAGAAAAAAATTACACAGAGTTTTTATTGATGAAATCCAAAGTATAATAATTGAGTACAATCATTTCCAATATAGATCTACTAAGAAGAAGAACAGAATTCTTTGCTAGGGGATAATAGTTCATTAAATTGGAGTTCAAAGTTAGTACTCTATCACCAAAATCAATTGCAAATGTTCACCTCTGAAAGCTGATCTATGAGACTTTATGCATTTCATCTTTGAGAGCATCTTTTCACACAGAAATGGCCAAATAAGTATATCAGCCTATGAGAGTATGATTTTAATTGAGCATATTTATCACTTGGAAGTAATTTGCAAAATCCTGTTAGATTCTTCTCTTGATATTTGCCAATTACCATGTCATTATATTGCAGATTAATCACTTCCAATTGAAAAGTTAAATGCATTTTGAAATATGGAAAATTCCTTTACACGTACCCTGAGATCCAAAAATGCCATTGGAACTGCAGTTTGAGCTTAGAAAGTATATCCCCTGCAGATTTTTTTAGGAATGGAGATGTGTTTCTTTGCTTTTTTTTAACTTTTTAAAAAAATTTATTTATTTGAGAGAGAGAAAGAGACATAGATAAAGCAAGCAGGTGCAGGGGCAGTGGGAGAGAGAGAAACAGACTCCCCACTGAGCAGGGAGCCCGATACAGGACCCAATCCCAGAACCCTGAACCCTGATGGTCTGAACAGAAGGCAGCCATTTAACTGACTGAGGCACCCAGGCACCCCGGAGATTTGCTTTGATAGCAAAGGGGAAAAAAAAAAAGCCTTGATAGCACAGGAAATATATTATTAAACAGCTTGACATCACTTGCATTTCAAGCAACTTTAATTGTTGTTAAAATGACTTACCAGAGTGTAACGTTTACATATAAGCACTGTTTGCCTTGTAATTTTATATCGGGACACATGATCAAGTCGGCAGCTAAAGCTAATTTCCAAGGCCATTCAGTGTTTAATAAATGTGACTGAAAGAAGTTCTCATTCCAAAACATTCAGGTTCAACCCTGAGTTCAAAAACTGCAATAAAACTTCACCACCACTAAGCGATCAAACCTCTTTGGGTTCAGGCAAGTTAGGATATCCAGCTCCTGTCTTTGACAAAAGTTCACAGAATTGATGATCCTTAAATCCATGAGAGCACATGAAGTTCACCGGGGAGACTACTGGGTCAAAAGCAGAACCAGTTCAAATGCTTTCTGCAAATTACCTGCTGAGGAACAGCACAGTGATAAATTACAGGCTGTAAATACCTACATTTTCACAAGCTCTATAAATGTGTTCAACGAAGCATTTTCTGCTCCATGTATATGTTTATCCCCATCAGTTCTAAAGCATCTTAGCAGATTCCACTTCAGGTTGTACTGAATGAAAGTTTTCTCAATTTCTCTGAAAATCTACTCACCTATGGTTGTTTTGGGCAAAAAAATTCATAGAGGTTGCTTCTTCAGTCCCTTCAAACTCAGTACTGACTCGCTGAATACAACTGATCAGTCCTGGGAACATCTGTCAAATCATCAAGAGCTAAGGAAAACCACTCCAAATCATTTACTTCGTTTCTTAATTAACTATTGATGGTGCTCCCAGTGTCCTCAACTCTTTAAGCAACTGTTCTCACTGAAAGGCTAATGGTCTTGAACAAGTGTGTTTTCTGCAGAAACATTTCTTTAGCGGCTGCAATCAAACATGATTTAATTAACTCACCGACAGCAAACAGCTTTCCTTGCTTGACAAACGAACTCCTCGGAAACTTACCCTGGTTAAAGCTTTTTCATTTTTTGTAAAGAAATTCTGCTGTGATGAGATATTCTATCTTAAATCATATTTTTCTTATCATTGCTTTCCTATGAGTTTGGGATATTGTGATGAGTCGGGGAACCTTAACGTATATTGTGTTATATAACCTTTTAGCACAGGTACCATTCATGCATACTTTGCCATCTAATTGGATAACAAAGTAATCCACACTTCATTGCGCCTTAAAACCGTGATGTGAAAGGGGGGTGATGTCACCAAAATGTCAGGGAAGGCAAGCCCAGCTTCTGCTCCCCGACAGAAATCAACAATTAGCTATCCATTAACAAAAGTGGTTCTGGGACAGCTCTGGAGTCCACTTAAGAAACGTTGGCAAGGGGCACCTGGGTGGCTCAGTGCGTTAAAGCCTCTGCCTTGGGCTCAGGTCATGATCCCAGGGTCCTGGGATCGAGCCCCTCATTGGATGCTCTGCTCAGGGGGGAGCCTGCTTCCTCCTCCCTCTCTCTCTGCCTGCCTCTCTGCCTACTTGTGATCTCTATCTGTCAAATATAAATAAATAAAATCTAAAAAAAGAAAAAACAAAGAAACTTTGGCAACACAGAACAAAAAAAGCAACAATGAGTACCCACAAAGGGGGAAGACTAACTGTACTTTCCCGGCATCATCCCATCCCGCAGGCTGGCGTTTCTCCCTGCGGAGAGGACATTTCCCAATTAGAAAGAGTTCTCCCCAGGAAAGGAAGAGCAGGGTGAGCACCCAACTGTCTCGGCCTTTTGGGACCAGGGCAAAAACGTTCCACCTCATTTTCACTCAACCCAGACGAGCAAAGATGGCCACCTCAAGATGGCCAGAGACAAAGTAGAAAAGCAGGGGCTGCCAGCAGCCGCCGCCACGTAGCCGGATCAATTACAGTTCAAAGTGACCTACTTCGCAAAGTGAGCAGGTTCCAATACTGAAGAAACCAACAGCCGGCACAGCCTCGGCAGAGCCCTGCAGACTTCCCCCTGATTTTGATGAAGTCCCAGAACCTAAGTCAGGTTCGGTGGGGTGAGGTTCGGAGCTGATGACTAAAGAAAGAATTCTTAAGACGTCGTTGGTGCAAAAGGTGATTTATTAGAGCACGGGGACAGGGCCCGTGGGCAGGCAGAGATGCGGCTGCCCCGGGTTGTGAGGGGTGGTTGGTTATATACACAGGAGTTGGGTAGGTGAGGACAAAGGGGTGTTCAGAAGGGCTATTGGGGCAAAGAATACTATCAGGATATTGAAGGCTTAGTTGCTATCAAGTAAAGACAATTGAGAGTCTCCTGGTGGAATGTTACATTCCTGCTATCAAGCATCCTTGTTAATGAGATTTAGGTTTAGAAGAAATTTAACTTTATTTACTTTTCCTTCTACCTCTGCCTCCTTCGGTTTTTTATGGAGGGGATGGTGACATTAGGCTTGAGGAACTGAGTTCTGTGTCTTTGGAAATTGGGCTATTGATAAGGTAACTTCTTTGTTGTAATCTCAAGGACATTTGCAAACCAAGGGAGACTCCTGTCTTGCAGAATTGTGATCTCAGCAAGTTAACTATTTATCATTTTATGGCAGTCAAGGGTGCCTGAGGAATGCTACACCTATGGAGGGGAGTGGATGAAGGGGGGGTGCAAGGCGCCAGCTCTTGCTTTGTCCTCAGCCAGCCTCCTGCTCCCTCATCAATTTCACCCCGCAGGTTTTTGTGGTCACAGAGGCCAGTCACCTGGGTCCCTCCCAGCTCCCTTCCTCACCCCCCATACCCGCCAGAGCCAGGGAACTGCCCTGCGAGCCGTCACCAGACTCCACAGAAGGACACACCTGCAGGGGAAGACTGTGCATGTGTAGAGAGGTGGCACATGCACCCCTTGCCAGACCCACGCAGCTGCTTGTGGGACCACATCAGCCCCCATCTTTAGTCACTGGAAGGCACCACTTTGTTCATCTAAGTACATGTGAGCCCCAGCCCAGCCCACTGCACCAGCCTCCACTGCTGTGGGTCTATGGTAAGCCCCAGCCTCCATGTACCACACTCTGCGGTGGAGTTCATGCCCACACACAGGGTTCCCACAGCGGCCAGTGATTTCACACCAGCCCTCGCTGCCTCCGTGGCCCCTACCGCGAAATCTGTGGTTGCATTTGTAACTAGACTTTGCCACCGCACGGGCACCTATAGCTGACCCTCGTGGTCGAGTGTATGCACACCACTGGCTCCAGCCACCATCACTGCCTGTCCAGGTCCCTAGGAATACAATATACCAAAATTTACGGGATACAGCAAAAGCATTTCCAAGAAGGATGTTTCTAGTAAATGTCTACATTAAGAAAATATAAAGGGGGTGCTGGGCTGGCTCAGTTGGTAGAACATAGACCTTTTTTTTTTTTTTAAATATTCTACTTATTTATTCATGAGAGTGAGAGAGAGAGAGAGAGGCAGCCGAGAAGCAGACTCCCCAAGAAGCAGAGAGCCCGATGTGGGACTTGATTTCAGAACCCCGGGTTCATGACCCCAGCAGGCGGTAGCCGCCTAACCATCTGAGCCACCCAGGAGCCCAGGACATGTGACTCTTGATCGCAGCGCTGTGAGTTCAAGGCCCACCTTGGGTGTAGAGACTTCTTAAAAACGAAATCTGAAAAAAAAGAAAGAAAGAAAGATGCCAAATAAACAATTTGGTATCAAGGAACTGGATACCTCAAGGAACTGGAAAAACATAAACTATTTATACCTCAAGGAACTGGAAAAACATAAACTAAGCTGGAAATTAGCAGAAGGAAGAAAATAACAAAGATCAGAGCAGAAATCTAAAAAAGAAGAAAAGCAATACAAAAGATTAATGAAATTAAGAACTGATTTAAAAAAGAAAAAATAAAAGAAATAAAATTGAGAAATCTTTAGCCAATAGATTAGGGAAAAATAGAAGACTCAAATAAACAAAATCAGAAATAAAAGAGAAGACATTACAATCAATACCACAGAAATGCAAAACATTATAAGAAAATACTATCAACAATTATATTCTGACAAATTGAATAACATAAAGAAATGGAAAAATTCCTATAACATACTACCTGTAAGAATGAATCATGCTCTGAACAGACCAGTAATAATGAGTAAGGAGGTTGAACCAATTATCAAAAATATCACCAAAAGACAAGCCCAGGAGCACTGGTTTCACTGATGAATTCTACCAAACACATAAACTAAAATTAATGCCAATCTTTCTCAAACTCTTTCCAAAATTTAATAAAGGAGGAACACTAAGAAATACAGCATTACCGTGCAACAAAGCCAAATAGAGACATTATGAGAAAACTACAGACCACTATCCCTGGTGAATATAAAAGCAAAAATTCTCAACAAAATATTACCAAACTAAAATCAACAGCACATTAAAAGTATTTTACAGCAGGATGCCTGGGTGGCTCAGTCAGTTAAGTGTCTGCCTTCGGCTTGGGTTGTGACCCCAGGGTCCTAGGACTGAGTTCCTCATTGGGCTCCTTGCTCAGCAGGGAACCCGCTTCTCCCTCTGCCTCCCCCGCTTGGTTCCTCAGTTGGTTAAGTGTCTGACTCTTGATCTGTCCTCAAACCCCACATTAGGCTATAGAAGATCAGGGCATGGAGTCTACTTAAAAAAAAAAAAAAAAAAAGAAAAGAAGTAAAATCATCATTGCAGATGAGATGGTCTTTCTTTTTAAACAAATAAATAAATAAATAAAATCTTCTCCTTTTTTCTACTTTTCTTTTTTAATTTAAATTAAATTCAATTGGGCGCCTGGGTGGCTCAGTGGGTTAAGCTGCTGCCTTCGGCTCAGGTCATGATCTCAGGGTCCTGGGATCGAGTCCCGAATCGGGCTCTCTGCTCAGCAGGGAGCCTGCTGCCTCCTCTCTCTCTCTCTGCCTGCTTCTCTGCCTACTTGTGATGTCTCTCTGTCAAATAAATAAAATAAAATAAAAATCTTTAAATTCAATTCAATTAATTGGCATATAATGTATTATTATATGGTAGAGGTCAGTGATTCATCAGTCTTATATACTACCCAATGCTCATTATATCATGTGCCTTCCTTAATGTCCATTACCCAGTTACTCCATCCTCTCACCTCCCTCCCGTCCAGAACCCCTCAGTTTGTTTCCTGTGATTAAGCATCTCTGGTGCGCCTGGGTGGCTCAGTCAGTTCAGGGTCTCCCTTCAGCTCCGGTCATGATCCCAGGACCTGGAATCAAGTCCTGCATCAGGCTCCTTGGCCAGTGGAGAGTCTGCTTCTCTCTCTCCCTCTGCCCCTCCCCACATGCTCGCTTGCTCTCTATCTCAAATAAATAAATAAATAAAATCTTTAAAAAATGAAAAATAGGGATGTCTGGGTGGCTTAGTCAGTTAAGCATCTGCCCTTGGCTCAGGTCATGATCCCAGGGTCCTGGGAGTCCTGCATGGGGCTCTCTGGTCAGCAGGGAGCCTGCTTCTCCCTCTGCCTGCCACTCTCTCAAATAAGTAAAATCTTTTTAAAAAAATTATAGAAAGAGTCTCTTATGGTTTGTCTCCCTCTCTGATTTCATCTTGTTTTATTTTCCCCCTCCTTCCCCTATGGTGCTCCGTCTTGTTTCTTAAATTCCACATATGAGTGAGATTATATGATAATTGTCTTTCTCTGATTGATATATTTTGTTTGGCATAATACCCTCTAGTTCTATCCACATCGTTGCAAATGGCAAGATTTCATTTTTTTGATGGCTGAGTAGTATTCTAGTGGGGGGGGGCACCTCTTCTTTATCCATTCATCTGTCAATGGACATCTAGGTTCTTTCCATAATTTGGCTATTGTGGACGTTGCTGCTATAAACACTGGGGTGTGTGTGCCTCTTCAAACCACCAGGTTTGTTTCCCTTGAACTGCTTCTGTGAATGAGTGGTTCTTCTCTTACAAGGATGGCCAATAGATGGGAAACTGAGCAGTCACCATACCCATGAATTCAAAGATATGCTCTTCTGCTGTGTACATGGAGGTGCTCAGAGATAGTTGCATCTGCCTAAGAGGAGGCTTGTCCTGCTGCTCCGAGACTTGGAGCCATTCCTATAGCCTGTGGATTTTAGAAGACTGGTACTGGAGGATAAGGTTTTCCATAACATGATGCGACAAGTAAAGATTTGCTTTCACCAATATTAAAGTGTATTTCATTCTTTTTTAAAAAGATTTTATTCATTTATTTGACAGAGAGAGACACAGTGAGAGAGAGATCAGAAGCAGGTGGAGTGGGAGAGGGATTTGCAGGCCTCCTATGGAGCAGGGAGCCCAGTGCAGGGCTTGATCTCAGGGCCCCGGGATGATGACCTGAGCTGAAGGCAGGTGCTTAACAACGGAGCCACCTAGGCGCCCCAGGTGTATTTCATTCTTTTTTTTTTTTTTTAAGATTTTATTTATTGATTTGACAGACAGAGATCACAAGTAGGCAGAGAGGCAGGCAGAGAGAGAGGAGGAAGCAGGCTCCCTGCTGAGCAGAGAGTCCGATGTGGGGCTCTATCCCAGGACCCTGGGATCATGACCTGAGCCGAAGGCAGAGGCTTTAACCCACTGAGCCACCCAGATGCCCCGGTGTATTTCATTCTTAAGAGTTTCTTCTTCTTTATTTTAAGACGTCTACTCTTTGAAATCTATCACCAAGAATTGGGATGTGTGGCTTTTTGTATCTATGTAATTTGTCTTCACATGTATTGCGAGATAAGAGTAGAGTTCTAATTGGCCTGACACACTTGTAAGATTGTAAGTATCCATGATACAGTGTAACATATATATCATATTCATGACATAATAATTTCATTGCCCTCTGACAGAAGATCAGAAGGCTAATGAAAAATAAGTTTGTAAATCTAGCTACTTGAGCAAGCCCTGTGTATAAGCAGAGTCCTTTGTATAGTTGGTTGGAATTTTTTTTTAAAGATTTTATTTATTTATTTGACAGAGATCACAAGTAGGCAGAGAGGCAGGCAGAGAGAGAGGAGGAAGCAGGCTCCCCGCTGAGCAGAGAGCCCAATGTGGGGCTCGATCCCAGGACCCCGGGATCATGACCTGAGCCGAAGGCAGAGGCTTCAACCCACTGAGCCACCCAGGTGCCCCACTAGTTGGAATTTTTAAGGTTTTTGAATAATCATTATTTTCTGGTATCAAGTTAATAAAGTTGCTAGAGTTATGCCTTTATTAATACCAAAGATAATACCAAAACCAATCTGTGATTCCAAAGGGCCTACTATGGGCATAGTAGTTCAGACTTTGAAATGAGAGAAATTATTGGTGCCAATCCCAGAGGCTAACCACCTGTGTGATCTTGGGCAAATTGTTCTGACTCTCTCGGTATCATTTCCTTTGCTGTAAAATGGGGAAACTAATATCACCTTTTAACAGTTGCTTGAGGATTAAGTGAGATCATTCATGTAGGACCCTTACCCAAGGTCACCTGGGTGGCTTAGTCGGTTAAACATCCAACTCTTGGGGCACCTGGGTGGCTTGGTGGGTTGGGCCGCTGCCTTCGGCTCGGGTCATGGTCTCGGGGTCCTGGGATGGAGTCCTGCATCGGGCTCTCTCCTCACCGGGAGCCTGCTTCCCTCTCTCTCTCTCTGCCTGCCTCTCCGTTTACTTGTGATTTTTCTCTGTCAGGTAAATAAATAAAATCTTTATTTTATTTTATTTATTTATTTGTCATAGAGAGAGAAGCTAGAGCAAGCACAGGCAGACAGAGTGGCAGGCAGAGGCAGAGGGAGAAGCAGGCTCCCCGCCAAGCAAGGAGCCCGATGTGGGACTCGATCCCAGGACGCTGGGATCATGACATGAGCGGAAGGCAGCCGCTTAACAAACTGAGCCACCCAGGCGTCCCAATAAATAAAATCTTAAAAAAAAAAAAAATCCAACTCTTGTTTCGGCTCAGATTATGATCTCAAGGTTGTGGGATCGAGCCCCTTGCCAGGCTCTGCATTCAGCTTAGAGTCTGCTTGTCCTTCTTTATATGTCCTCCTTGGGGCTTGCGGTGCACGTGCGTGTGCTCTCTCTCTCTAAAATAAAATAAAAGATAATAAATAAATAAATAAATGAAATCTTTTTAAAAACCCACAAAACCCTTAGCTAATTTCTAAATTGTATGTATCCATCCATTGCACCAAGAAGTATAAATACTTACTATGCATCAGGCCTTGGGTCCATCATAAGAGCTCAATAAATATTGGTTATTAGTGTTGCTGTTAGGTTCTCATTACGTGTCTAACAAACACCATAGGCTGGAGAGGTGCACAAGAAACCCATGAAGCCATCACAGGCCTTGCAAGATTTTTCAGATGACTTTTAACTTTATTTTCTAATATTTTTCCAAGTCTCCACAGTTCCATAAAGGCTAACCATTTTATTGGCAGATAGCCCAGCCCTGCAGAGTCACACAGGGCCTCACTCTCAGGGAAGTACTTGTATTTGGTTTAATGCTTTGCTCTTGCTTTCTTGAAATTTGCAGTAATTTCTCAAGAAGGGCTCTGCATTTGGTTCTTGGTTTTGTATTCTACCTTTCTGCCCACTACCACTAGGCGTTATAAATTATGTAGCTAGTGCCGCCCAGGGCCCTACAACCCAGAATTCATTTAGAACAACTAGGTGTTCTCCAGCTCCTGTTCACTTTATTATTTTAATCTATGTTGCTTTGACTAAGGAATAGAACTGTCTCAAACCAGCTCAGTTAAAGGAAGGCTTAAGGGGCGCCTGGGTGGCTCAGTGGGTTAAAGCCTCTGCCTTCGGCTCAGGTCATGATCTCAGGGTCCTGGGATCGAGCCCCACATCAGGCTCTCTGCTTGGCAGGAAGCCTGCTTCCCCCCTTCTCTCTCTGCCTGCCTCTCTGGCTACTTGTGATCTCTGTCTGTCAAATAAATAAATAAATAAATAAATCTTAAAAAAATAAAAAATAAAATAAAGGAAGGCTTAATGTAAGGAATTGTTCA
The DNA here is from genome assembly GCF_022355385.1 of Mustela nigripes. Taxonomy (NCBI): domain Eukaryota; kingdom Metazoa; phylum Chordata; class Mammalia; order Carnivora; family Mustelidae; genus Mustela; species Mustela nigripes. The sequence continues at coordinate 48,024,134 of NC_081565.1, forward strand.
TCAAAATTTAAGGAGGGCACTCTGCCTTGTACAAACCTGAGAGTGGGTATCTCCCTAAATTTTGTACCCCAAAGGCTTCACTTATCTTAGACCTATTTGACCCTGCTGTGGTCTTTGATGGAGCACAAAACCCAAGAAGGAAGATACCAGGGAATTAATAAATATACAAGAGTAGGGAATTAAAAATGCAATCTCTAGTCGCAATAGGACATCCCACTGACTGAGTCCAAATGGAAATCAGAAAGCAAGGAATCCCTTCCAATGCACCCACTAGAGGTCAACCCAATCAGAAGGCTGAGAGAGGCAAACAGAGACAACCTAGCACAGGTTGGGACCAGGACAGGCAGACAAGTGATTTATCTAGTGATTACCACTATGTTTGCTATATACTATGACTAAAGTCTAGTCCAGAAACGCTAAATTACTTTTGAGCCTTGTTTTTTTATTCCTATAATAAAAACAAAACAAAACAAAACAAAGCATTTTTTTAAGGTCTGTCCAGATGAGTCAGGATTCAACCTCCTGACAAGCCTAACGCTCAGTGTAAGCCAGCTTGTGTGTGGAAGGTGACCTCCTCAGAGACAGCCATTTAACTGGTTCCTGACAGCTTCAATTATGACTAATGGATCTATTCAATGGCCATCATGCCCTGTAATCACACCAGTTAGGATTTTTACAACCTTTATAGCCTAGCCTAATATTTCTCCTTTTCCTTCCCCTGTATTTTTGTTCTATAGATGTTGCTTCATATCAGAACATAAAAAATAGAAATATGAAAGCAATAGTTAGCTGTTAACAATTACTCATCACCAAGAGTATTTTCTTGCAGAGTGTAATAATGCTGCCTGGCACATAAGGCAATTTTGTTTGTATCAATGAACATTAATAAAATGTTTCCTTTTGATTCATATTTCCATCTGAATAGGTTGAGAGGACGTCCTTCATCTTGCTTCCCTTTTTGTATGTAGTTGTTAAAATGAAGTCATTAAAGATCAGATAATTCTGATCTTTAAATCATATTTTCCCCTTATGATTAAATATTGTAAGTATTCAGTAACAAACTCTCAAATGAGAGAAAACAAAGGGAACTTGGTGATTATGATTTAATGTTTAATTCTAAAAAACACTAAAAAGGGATATAAATAAAAATGAATTTCCTACCATGTTGAATAAGGAAATGTATTTATTTACAAAAAATACACAATTAAATTATATTTCAGTCAGAAGTTATTAGAGAGATTTGGCTCTCCCAGGAAGAGATACAGAAGAAAAAGTTACACTTCCTTTTCCCTGTCTAAACACACTTAAACCTTCTTACTGGCATTTATAAACATCTGAAAAATATTAACAATTTAGCCCTGTTACCTCTGTCTACAACAGAATGGCCATTTTGATGAATGCAATTAAGGAAGAATTCCTTTTTTATTAGGAAGATGCATAGTTTGGTTTTTATTCTGGTTTGATTGTTACTGTTGTTCAGAGGGTTTTTTTGATTTATTTACTCTTTGGAAGTCCAAGGTTTTCCACATGCACATTTTCCTTAGCCCGACCCTGAAGCAGTACTTTCTATCACAACAGTGACCATGTGCAAAATATCTTCCGTAGTCCATTGTAAAGCACCTAAAACATACTCAGAATTTCTGTAGTGGTTTCCTAGGTGATTCCTTTTTGTCCTCTCAGGGATGTTCCTGGACCCCAGGCTAGCATTGTGGAACTAGAATGAAAGACTCCATTGTCAGGGAAGTGGCCAAAAGGGTGGGATTAATTTTGATGGGGTTAAAACTCAGGAGATGAGCCATTTATTGAGTACTTTTTCTTTTACAATTTAAATTCTCAATTATAAAATTATATAACACACATTTAGTTTCTCCATTCTGGGTCAATAAATATGTAGATCTTTCTTTAGCCTTAAGCACTTATCAATGAGAATTATGTAAGACAATTTCAATCTCAAATGAACAAGTGAATGATTTTTAGACATGGCACATGTCCATTTCACATAAACGTGTCTTCAGGGACTGTATAGGATGGACAAAGAAAGAGAAACTAATTATTTGTAGAGTATGTTGATTTCAATGGAATTATCGGTAACTGCAGAGAACCACGGAGGAAATAACTACCAAATTTGCCTAGACATAAAGTGATCTCACATTTAAGTCAAAATCCTATTTTCCTAATGAGAAGATAAAAAAGTAGTGGTGTAGCCAGGCACAGGAATGCGAGAGCACCTGCCTCAGGTGGGCGTGGAGTAGCGGGTGTTCCAAACAGATGAGGTTACGCTGCTTGCCACTGACAAAATCCAAGGGCAGAGGCGATTGGTGGGGAAACAAGAAAAGAATTTATTTCAGTGAGACTAACACTGGGAAGACAGTGGACTAGCATCTCAAAGACTGTTTCCAAAGTGTTGAAAACACATCCGGTTTGGGGCGCCTACGTGGCCCAGTCCGTAAAGTGTCTGCCTTTGGCTCATGTTATGATCTCGGGGTCTTGGGATGGAGTCCCACAAGGTTCTTCCTGCGCAGCAGGGAGCCTGCTTCTCCCTCTCCCTCTGCCGCTTCCCCTGCTTGTGCTCGCTCACTCTCTAAGTAAAGTCTGAAAAAAGAAAAGAAAAGAAAAGACTTCCAGGTTTGCATAAAGAAAATGTGGTACAAAGATCAGTGGGTACATGTGGATGGGCAGTAAATATCAGGTCGATCATTGTCTTGGAGTTAACCACAGAAGGGGGGTCTTGCTGGCTCAGGGCAGTCCTTATTGCCTGAGGGGGTAATTTTGGTTCCATCAGGGGATGCTTTGCCCACAGGGTCTTTTGCCTGAGTTCAGAGATAAACAGGAAAGAAGACTTAATCAATTAGAAAGTTTGAGGTCAAAATGGAGATAGTTGAAGTCCTCTTTCAGTGGAATATATATATATTCTTTATTTGTTTTGCCAAATAGAATGCATATTATTTAAGGAACGTTGAAGAAATAGTTTAAAAATACTCAAATTTTTACACATACATATTTAAAATGTTATCCAGTATTATTTTATATGTTTTCCTATTTGCATATATTCATTACAGTTTTATTCAAAGTCTTCATGGGTATCTGCAACATCAATTTTTTTTCTTAAGATTTTGTTTATTTTTTTTTTTTTAGAGAAAGAGAGAGAGCACATATGCGAGCAGATGGAGGGGCAGAAGGAAAGAGAATCTGAAGCAGGCTCCATGCTGAGAATAGAGCCCCACGTGGGGCTCCATCTCACAACCCTGAGACCATGACCTTGGCTGAAATCAAGAGTTGGAGGCTTACCTGACTAAGCCAACAAGCACCCCTATTTGTTTTTTCAAAGTAATCGCTACCCAATGTGAGGCTCAAACTCACAACCCTGAGACCAAGAGTCGCACACTCTACCAACTGAGACAGCCAGGCACCCCTCCAACATCAGTATTTTTGTCACCACTAAAACCACTTTTTACAAAGATTTTATTTATTTATTTATTTGTCAGAGAAAGAGAGAGAGAGAGTGACCACAGGCAGACAGAATGGCAGTCAGAAGCAGAGGGAGAAGCAGGCTCCCTGCTGAGCAAGGAGCCCGAAGTGGGACTCGATCCCAGGATGCTGGGATAATGACCTGAGCCGAAGGCAGCTGCTTAACCAACTGAGCCACCCAGGTGTCCCTAAAACCACTTTTTAAAATCATAACAATTTTCAGCACACCATCTTTACTTTCATCTAGGTTGCTCAAGACTAAGTATTTACTGAATCTCTATATGAGCTCTAACTGGAAATTTTCTTCTAAGCCATAAGTATTTAAGTAAGATTAAATCTGTTATTTTTATTCATGCTCTATGTAATATTCATGATCTCCACCAAGTAATCACTTAAAAGTTTAATAGTACAGGTAAACAATTTAAACACAAAGTAAATAGTGCAGGTTTTTTTAACAACAGAAATAGCAGCCTGGGGCGCCTGGGTGGTTCAGTGGATTAAAGCCTCTGCCTTGGGCTCAGGTCATGATCCCAGGGTACTGGAATCGAGCCCCACATCAGGCTCTCTGCTGAGCAGGGAGCCTGCTTCTCTCTCTCTCTCTCTCTCTGCCTCCCTCTCTGCCTACTTGTGATCTCTCTCTCTCTCTGTCAAATAAATAAATAAAATCTTAAAAAAAAAAAAAAAGTAGCAGCCTTTTGACCTAACCGTCCTTACCTCTGATTCTAGATCTTTACTCACCACCATGTTCAAATCTGTTAGGTTTTTTCCTCCTACTGTTTACCTTCCAAATATTAAATAGGTTATACCAATATTTCTTGATTTTTGAAAAGATAAGTTTTAGATCATATCCATGGACATCCTACTTTGAAAAATGAGGACTAATCTCTCTTATATATGTCTCCTCCTTCAAATGTTCTTTTTCTCTTTCTCTCTTATCTCCATCTTTACAATGTATTTGTATCCCAATTTAGGGGTAAATCAACATTCAGTTTTTATATTAATCCAATTTTACTAACATCATTCACAGCTGACTCTATATAGAATATACTGTATGCACTAGAGCAACAATTTCATTATTGTGTAATATTTACATTTTTCCTGGCACTAATGATTGACTCATTTCTTTTCATTTGCTCAATTTTCCTTGTATCTATTACTAATCCATCCTCAAACTCTCAAAGAAAACTGTAAATCTTTTCTTAGAAAATTGTAAATCCTTGTTTAGTATATCCAAATGTGTCAGGTAATCTATAGTTGCCATTTTTTATGGGGACAAATCCCTCCTGAATCTCTTTATTGTCCTGATTTCTCTCTATACCAGTTGTACAATGTCATCCTGGGAACTGCTGCCATCCAGAATCATTAACATTATCATCATCATCATCAAAAGCCTCTCACTTCTTTCTTCCTGGGGATCATCTTTTTTCTTGCTCCCACATGCTCTTTCTCAGTCTCCATTCTCACCAGCTTTCTTCAGAAAGAAAGATTAGGGGAACTTGGGTGGCTCATTTGGTTAAGTGTCTGCCTTTGGCTCAGGTCATGACCCAGGGTCCTGGGATCGAGTCCTGCATTGGGCTCCCCACTCCTTGGAGAGCCTGCTTCTCCCTCTTCCTCTGCCTGCCACTCTGCCTACTTGTGCTCTCTCTCTTTCTGTCAAATAAATAAATAAAATCTTTAAAAAAAGAAAGAAAGAAAGATTCAGAGGTAAATTCTTTGCAATCTTGCATTCTGGAAATATCACATATTATTTTTCTTATATTGACTGATAGTTTAGCTAGGTATAGAACTTTGGGAGCCTACAGATAGGCTTATCAATTTCTGCTTTGATATTTTCACTTTTAGAGTCTATTTTCTTATTCTCTCAGTATTTTTATGATACCCTGTTTGTATTTTATGAACACAATAATTTATCTCTCTGAAATGTTTCTTATTGCATGATTGTTTTTATCATTCTTTCTGAATTATCTTTAGTTCTCTCAGCTATTTTTTGTTTTTGTTTGTTTGTTCCAATGTACAACTGCCTCCAGCTTCTGAATAACTCTGGAGTTTTCTGTCTTTGGGGTGGTTTTCTTCTTTTTTCTTTTTTCTTATCCACTTACATGTTGGCATTCTCGGTTCAGTTCTGTTGTATGAGATAATACTCACCCATTTTTCAGTGCTCAAAATGTTATTGCTATCACTGATCTGTTGTCCTCACCTCTCCTGTGTTTTGCCCTTGTGGTTTTTATATACCATTTTATTCCTTTACTGCCATTTCCATTGGTGTTTTCTGGAAATGGCATAGAAAAATTCATGTCTTTGCTCCCTCAAATTGAACAGGAAACCTGTATTTTTTTTTTAAAGGAGATCTTATTTTAAAAAGTCTGTTTTAAATGACAGTGATTTCTTTTTTTTTTTTTTTTTTTTTTAAAGATTTTATTTATTTATTTGACAGAGAGAAATTACAAGTACACTGAGAGGCAGGCAGAGAGAGAGAGAGAAGGAAGCAGGCTCCCTGCTGAGCAGAGAGCCCGATGTGGGACTCGATCCCAGGACCCTGAGATCATGACCTGAGCCGAAGGCAGCGGCTTAACCCACTGAGCCACCCAGGCGCCCCAATGACAGTGATTTCAATTTGGGGTCATGCCCTCCCACACCAGGAATAATGACTTTGGCAAATCTGGTTACGTTTCTTGGTCTCTCTCTCTTTTTTTTTTTTAACTTTAAGCTTACCCTGGTACTGACTTCTTTAAGGATCCCAAATTAGCATTTACTTAAGTAACTATAAGCCAATGGCTCTTCAAAAAACATGCACACTTGGGTAGCTCAATTGGTTGAGTGTCTGACCCAGTTTTGGCTCAGTTATAATCTCATGGTTTGTAAGATTGAGCCATATGTTGGGCTTCACACTCAGTGGGGAGTCTACTTAAAGATTCTTTCCCTCTCCCTCCCCCACTTGTGAGCATGCACTCTCTCTCTCTCTTTTTTTTTTTTTTAAAGATTTTATTTATTTATTTGACAGAGAGAAATCACAAGTAGATGGAGAGGTAGGCAGAGAGAGAGAGAGGGAAGCAGGCTCCCTGCCGAGCAGAGAGCCCGATGCGGGACTCGATCCCAGGACCCTGCGATCATGACCTGAGCCGAAGGCAGAGGCTTAATCCTCTGAGCCACCCAGGCGCCCCTCAAATAAATAAATAAATCTTTTTTTAAAAAGTGCTTTTTAATTCAAGTGACATGATTGAGACATGTTTTATATAACACAATATATTCTCAGTCTCAATAAAACTACAGGTAAGGGTTTTCTTTTTTCTTTAACAGTCCCTAAGCCAGTAACTCAAGGTGTACTGAACCTTTAGCAATCAATATGCCTACCTAATCTAGCAGAATACCTCATATTGGGATACTCTGCCAGGCTTTATCACTTTCCTTTTGTAATTTAGTTAACTAACATTGTCACCAGTTCACACTTCATAAAGCAGAATATCAGTTTTATCATTTTTCTGCTTTAAAAAAAAATGCAGTATTCTACATTATGCATAGCATCATGTAAAATCTTCTCATATTAGTGTTTTAAAAATAGCTCTGGGGTGTCTGGCTGGCTCAGTCAGGACAGCATGTGACTCTTGATCTTGAGATCATGAGTCTGAGCCCCTCATTGGAGGCAAAGTTTACTTAAAAGCAAATAAGGGGCACCCGGGTGGCTCAGTGGGTTAAAGCCTCTGCCTTTGGCTCAGGTTGTGATCCCAGGGTCCTGGGATCGAGCCCCACATTGGACTCTCTGCTCAGCAGGGAGCCTGCTTCTTCCTCTCTCTCTGCCTGCCTCTCTGCCTACTTGTGATCTCTGTCTGTCAAATAAAGAAAGAAAATAAGATTTTTTTAAAAATCTTTTTTTAAAAGAAGTAAATAAATGAAAAGTAAATAAAAATAGCTTTATTAGGATAGATGTCATATACAATAAACAGTATATACTTAAAGTGTCCAATTCAGTAAGTTTTCACATACACATACACTCTTGAATCCATCATCACAATTCAGATATTATCTTGGCATTTGAAGCTTAGTACTATATGACCTCATCTTTATGGGATTTGACTCTTAGTGCTTATTTGCCTTATTCTTCTTGAATATATTATAAACTATTTTTTAAAGATTTTATTTATCTGAAAGAGACAGAGTGAGAGAGCAAGAGAAGGGTGAGGGACAGAGAGAGAGGCAGACTCCCCACAGAGCAGGGAGCCCTACGTGGGGCTTGATCTGGAAACTCCAAGATCATTACCTGAGCTGAAGGCAGACACTTAATCAACTGAGCCACCCAAGTGCCCATATTATAAACTCTTTAGAAAGACAGAGGGAGTCTTACTTGTCTTTGGAATGCTCAAAGTACTTTATAAATAATACACACTCAAAAAGAATAACTGTTTTTATTGAGGCCTGATCTTCTGAATCTTTAAATAGAATTTGTACTAATTGTGCTATTGTTATTTTTTCCTCATTTAATAAAGTAGATATTTCTATGATCATCATATATGGAATGTAATATGATAAAATAAATAAAATTTCATTTCATATTCCTAGGACTATACATAAATAAAAAAGAATTTATTTTATTTTATTAAGTAATCTCTACACCCAAAATGGGGCTCAAATTCATGACCCCCAGATCAAGAGTCATATGCTTTTCATACTGAGGCATCCAGGTGTCCCTAAAAGAACTTTTAGAAAAGAAAACAGGGGCGCCTGTGTGGCTTGGTCATTAGGGTCTGCCTTTGGCTGGGACATGATCCCGGGGTCCTGGAATCAAGCCCAGCATTAGGCTCCCTGCTCAGAGGGAGGCCTGCTTCTCCCTCTCCCATGGCCCCTGCTGTGTTCCCTTTCTCGCGATCTCTCTCTGTCAAATAAATAAATAAAATCTTTAAAAAAAGAAAAAAGAAAAGAAAAGAAAACATACTTCTGTGGAATTTAAATTACATTTTCTTCAGAATCTCAAAGGAAAAAACAAAGTTTCATATCTTATTTCATTAATAATTAATAATAAAAGCAATGATCATATTTTTACTGCTTGAGAAGTACTTTGAATTTATTGTCTCATCTGATCTCATCAAGATAAAATAACAACACAAAGAGGTAACTACGAAATTTTTAAAAAATATAATCCACAACTGATTTACTTTATGATGTCAATGAAAATTAGAAAGATATATAATTCCTATATGTTTATTTTCCAGTATGAAGCTTAGGGGAAAATATCATACAAAATAAATTTGGTAAGAATACTTGAGATGATTTTTAACATTAAATGTGTTTTAGAAAAATAGAAAATATGGAAGCCTGAATGAAAACTTTTTCCGTAAATGCTGATAGCTAAGGGATTTTCAGGTTTGAGGTTACTCATTGCTCTCTTCAAAACCACAATTTCATGTGGTCTTTTCTTTTCTTTCTTTTCTCCTTAAGTAAGATCTAAGCCCAGCAAAGCCTAACATAGGGCTTGAACTCACCAACCTGAGATGAGGTTGACCTGAGCTGAGGTCAAGAGTGGGATGCCTAACCAACTGAGATGCCCCCAAACCACAATTTTAAAAGCATTCTGGTAATACTGTTCAAATGCTGATTAGACTGTGAGTTCTTAGAAAACAGGACCTGTGTCTTAAAATAGTTCTGACACAAAACATTTAATCAATTTTTATTGAATGATTAAGGCCATGGTGGATGAGAGATTTCAAACCAAGGGATCAATTTAGTGTTTGTGTCTGTGTGCATACTCACGTATGAACATGTGATAAGTAAGGTAGACTGTTGGTATAATATTTCATCAAGTGAAGGAGTTCCTTTTAATTTACTTTCATTTCTAAGCAGCCATTGTTCCAACAACAAAACAACAACAAAAAACTTTTCGTTACATGGTTATTTTGCTTGCTGAGAACAAGATACATTGTATGTGCTGTTATTAGAATAGTTACAATAAAAGGTTATGTTCAGGATGTTGGGGATGTAATGTAGAGGGTGGTGACTATTATTGCATATTTGGAAGTGTATTAATCCATATTAGGAAGTTGCAAAGTCCTTATCACAAGAAAAAAATTATATAACTATACATGTGGTCAGATGTTAATTAGATTATCGTGTTAATCATTTTGCAATAGATATAAATACTGAACCATCTTGTACACCTGAAACTAATACTAAATCAAATTGAAAGGGAGGAGAGGTTATGTTGAAATATGATGGGTTACAAATATGATGCTATTTTAATTATTCCTTTAAGTGTAAACTTCTTGGGTTTGCTGTTACGTATCATTCCCGTTGGAAATAAAATCTTTGGATGTTACCAAATACATGTGCTTCACAGATTAGGATCTCCAAGGGCTGACTCTGAGATGTTCACAGTGCAAAAGGTTTATAAAGGATAAACTCTGGTCAAAAGTCAGGGCAGGAAGCGGAATTGAACAGAGGGAAGAGTGGAACCCAAAGCTAGCCCGCCGAAATCTCCTGGAGCTCAGGAGCCAAAGCTGCCCTTTAAAGCTGTTCCTCATAGGGCTCTGCTTGGCTCTGATTTCACTCTCCTCACATCACAGTTATTGGATAACTACCTGCTTACTTCTTAGAGAAGACCAAGAGCATCAAGCTTTACTCCACCAACTTCCAGCGGCTATTGTCAGACTCTCCAGCTGTGCTCTGAATAGGACTTCTTCTTTTTAAAAAATATTTTATTTATTTAATTAACAGAGAAAGAGAGAGCACAAGCAAAGGAAGAAGCAGGCAGAGGGAGAAGCAGTCTCCCCACTGAGCAAGAAGTCCGATGCGGGATTCGATCCCAGGACCGCAGGACCCAGAACCATGACCTGAGCCGAAGACAGCTGCTTAACCAGCTGGGCCACCAAGGTGTTCCTGAATTTTCCTTCTCTAGTCTCTTCAAACACATCTCTGCTATGGAATTTTCCCTCATTGTCTTAAACCTTCCCCCTTCTGCTGATTCATCTCCCAAGGTCTATCTATGAACATGTTCAACCACTTCATTCTTGATGTCGCCTTTTTTTCACATGTCCCTGGAGTCTGTTCTGAACCCTTTCATAGTCTGCCCAGCCACGATTCTTCACTTTTTGCTCTGCATGCTCTTCTTCAGGCTTACTTCTCAAATCACAGACTTCTGACCACTCTCCCCCAAAACTCCACTGAAAGGACCTTAGCTGGGGCTGTTGATTACCTCTTGCTTTTTGCGTGCAGCAAACACTTTTCTGTCTCTGTTAATTGACATCCTGTGGCAGTGACACTATTGACCACATGGTCTTACCCTGGTCTCCCTTCTCCCATTCTGAACAAACTGTTACTGCCTGCTTGGGATCTTCTTTTTCCTTCCTTCCTTTCTTTCTTTCTTTCTTTCTTTCTTTCTTTCTTTCTTTCTTTCTTTCTTTCTTTTAATGAGAGAGAGAGAGAGCACACAAGAAGGGGGAGGGTTAGAGGGAGAAGCAGACTCCTCGATGAGCAGGGAGCCCAAGTCGGGACTCCATCCTAGGACTCCAGAATCATGACATGAGCGAAAGGCAGATGCTCAAACAAGGTGAAACAGCCAGGTGCCCCTGGGTTTTCTTTCTCTGCTAATGCCCTACTTGTTAGTGTTTTATCAGACTTTATCCTTACCTCTTCGCTTCTAACTCTATAGAGATCTTCTCTACAAGGGATTTCAATGTTCTTCTCTAATTTTAACTACCGACTATATGAAAAGGCAATTAATCCAGTTGTCAAGATACACACTCTAAAAACCTGACTGCGTGGGTTCAATGGCCTGGCTTTACCACTTCCTAGCTGAGAATAACCTTGGACAGTATCTCTGTGCCCCCACCTTTTTTTTTTTTTTTTTTTTTTTTTTTTTTTTTTTAAGATTTTATTTATTCATCAGAGAGAGAAGGAGAGAGTGAGCACAGGCAGAAAGAATGGCAGGCAGAGGCAGAGGGAGAAGCAGGCTCCCTGCTGAGCAAGGAGCCCGATGTGGGACTCGATCCCAGGACGCTGGGATCATGACCTGAGCCGAAGGCAGCTGCTTAACCAACTGAGCCACCCAGGCGTCCCTGTGCCCCCACCTTTAAGATGAGCATAATAATAGTATCTACGGCATAGGGTCATTGTAAGGATATGGTGTTAATATATGCAAAGTGTTTGCAACATTGCCTGGCCCAGGACCACAAACCCATCCGTGCTTTCAGGAAGTATGCTTTCAATCACACCTTCATTTTTCAAACGTGGTGTTTGCGCATGAATTTAAACCAGTGCGTTACAACCCAATTCTCTCATTCCGCTTTAGATTCAAGGTCTACTGTTCCAACTCATTGAGGGAACGGTCTGATGCCTAAAGAAAGAAAGTCTTACGAGAAAACATACTTGGTTTCCTATGTACCTAAGTCCACAAAGGGATTAATTTGGGGACCTCTACAGACCTGAGAAATCTATTTCTTACTTACCAGCATCCTTAGTAACCAGAAACCCACAAGACACAATTTTACCCCAGTCTGACCAAGTGCCCAATTTGATTCAGACACAATAATCTTCGAGGTTTTCATTAGTCGTAAACGTAGGTGGGTCTGATTGCCTTGTGATTACTAGGAGATCTCTCCAGGAGGAACTTTCAGAATGTTTATTTTGTTACCAGTATGAGTTTCTCTTACCCTGCTGTGTCCTTCTCAGGAACAGGTTATGTCATATTTCTTTTTTTTTTCTAAATCAGAGTACCTTAGGGATGGTCAGAATCATCTTTTGAGGCATCTCCCCACCCTAATCTCTTAGTCCAGGGTCCCTGAGTGGTGACTTCTTCCTCTGTAGCATGAAGCTGTTGAACACACTGGTCTCTCACCATTGGAAAAGGCAGCGGGATGCTTGCCTCAGGATGGGGGGGCGGGGGGCATGCCACAGCCTGCAGACCCAGCAAGGGACCTGGGAGACCTAGACCATGCTGACAGTGGCAGGGCCGGTTCCCAAAGCCCTAATCCTAGGTCTTTTTGTGACATCAGAAAACTCTCAGAGACCTGAATATTATCTGGTTGCTCAGTTTCTGAGGAGACTGGTTCTGAGGGCCAGTCCCAGTCTTTTCCTAGAAGAGCAAAATCCATAGGTCTAACAGAGAAGAGACAATTATCTTTCCTTTACCTACCTCCCTCTTTTTTTTTTTTTTTTTTTTTTTTTTGCTAATGAAACTGGATCTGGAAAAAGAAAAGAGACTTAAATCATACCCCTGTGGTTCTTTCTGAAGTTAAGTTTACAGTTGGTTTACTACTAGGAAGTATAATTTTTTAAGCAGCCAAACTTTTTTCTTTCAAGAAAGATACCCAATTCTGACTTGATTAAAAAAAAAAAAAGTTTATTTATTTATTTGAGAGTGAGAGATTATAAGATGGGGGTAAGGGTAGAGGGGGATTCCCTACTAGGCAAGGAGCCCCATGCAGGACTCGATCCCAGGACCTTGGGATCATGACCTGAGCTGAAGGCAGACACCTATGACTGAGCCATGCGGGCACCTCTAACTTGATTTTTTTTTTTTTAAGATTTTATTTATTTATTTGACAGACAGAGATCACAAGTAGGCAGAGAGGCAGGCAGAGAGAGAGAGAGAGGGAAGCAGGCTCCTTGCTGAGCAGAGAGCCCCATGCGGGGCTTGATCCTGGACCCTGAGATCATGACCTGAGCCGAAGGCAGCGGCTTAACCCACTGAGCCACCCAAGAGCCCCTTCTAACTTGGTTTTAACAGAACTTTATTTTGTAAACCTTCTGACCACTGCCACACCCTCAATATCTGAAAGGGTTACTTGCTCATTCCCTTTTATTATTTGTGTACATTCCATAGAGTCCTTTTCCAGACTGCAATCTATCTCCCTAATAACTGAAAGCTAGTTTGTTTCCTGTCCTACCATAGCCTCGATGCGGGGCATGGCATTTAGTGATAGCTGGTACTCTTAATAAATTTTGATCAAAATGCATTAAGTAATAGAATCAAGCTCAGATATTCTGGTCCAAAAAAATGAAGGAAGGAGAAAAGCAGGTAATCCGCCAAAAAGGTAAACCATCAGAATAAAAAATAAAATTTTAGGGGCGCCTGAGTGGCTCAGTGGGTTAAAGCCTCTGCCTTTGGCTCAGGTCATGATCCCAGGGTCCTGGGATCGAGCCCCCACATCGGGCTCTCTGCTCAGTGGGGAGCCTGTTTCCCCCTCTCTCTCTGTCTACCTCTCCACCTACTTGTGATCTCTCTGTCAAATAAACAAATAAAATCTTTGAAAAAAAATAAATAAAATTTTAGAGGTTTCCCAAGGTTCCTATGTTGAAAGTAATAATGAATGTGAAACAATACTAATTCTCTTCTCTATAGACTGTTGTATCTCACCTACAGGTTCTGTGTAACCAGAACCCCGCAAATTTAAAACATTTCTTCAAGAGCAGAATTTCACTGCTAATAGAGCCAGTTCTAGAACCCGGCCTCACCTGTGGTAGCCCGTTGGTGTATACCTCATCATTAACACTATAATAATTTATTCAATGCTATCACTAATAAAAAGATTAATGAGTGTCCTTGATAGAACATAAGAAATATGTGATTCTTATTTTACTTCACCAATAGAAATAATAATATAGTGGATGTAAAATAGTGAGATATCCAACAGAAGATAACTAATATATGTAAAATGGTAGTGGGGAGTGCCTGGGTGGGTTTTTCATATATTCTCAGAGCCCAGAAATGAAAACAAATGACATGTTAAATCAAAGAATTACCAACTATAGGACCAGCTATGTCCACATAGGAACTGACGAGTGCCAGTCAGGAGAGAAACAGAACTGGGGTGAGGGGGGCAGTGACCATGCCTTCTCCCTTCTGCATCCTCACCTTGGTGGAGATGCGGTAGATGTTCCAGGCCAGATGTTGCTGGAACAGGAAGAAAAGTGTCAGAGGGAGGGAGGTGCATAGCTGAAAGCAGGGGTGACAGAAAGGCTGACTGCTTTCTCACCATTTGAAAACTCACTATCTAAATAAATAGTATTTACAGCTGTGCAATGTAATAATATTTTATCATTAAAAAGAGAAGGCAGGGACGCCTGGGTGGCTCAGTTGGTTAAGCAGCTGCCTTCGGCTCAGGTCATGATCCCAGCGTCCTGGGATCGAGTCCCACATCGGGCTCCTTGCTCAGCAGGGAGCCTGCTTCTCCCTCTGCCTCTGCCTGCCATTCTGTCTGCCTGTGCTCACTCTCTCCCCCCCCCCCCCCTGATAAATAAATAAAAATCTTTAAAAAAAATAAATAAATAAATAAAAAATAATAAAAAAAAAATAAAAAGAGAAGGCAGGGCCGCCTGAATGGCTCAGTCAGTTAAGCATCTGCCTTTTGGCTCAGGTCCTGGGATAGAGTCCCACATCAGGTTCCCTGCTCAGAGGAGTGCCTGCTTCTCACTCTCCCTCTGCCCCCCCACCTTTGGCTTATGCACTCTCTCTCAAATAAATGGATAAAACTTTTTTAAAAAGAGAGAGAGAGAGAGAAAGAAGGCAGTTTTATGTGTACTGATAGGCTTCAAGACATAGTAAGTTTGGGGGGAAGACAACATATGGAACATATAGAATGATGTATGTAAAACACTATCATTTCCCTCAAAAATTATATTTATGCTTGCATACATATACAGCATATCTAGAAGGATATTTTTAAATTGGGAACCTTAGGGGAAATGGACAATGCAAGGCTTCTAGGTGATGCCACACAGGTTATATATCTGGGGCATCAATCACACAAGACCTTGCTGTTCAGATGCCTGAGTGGCTCAGTCATTAAGCGTCTGCCTCTGGTTCAGGTCATGATCCCAGGGTCCTGGGATCGAGTCCCAAGGCGGGCTCGCTGCTCCGAGGAAGGCCTGCTTCTCCCTCTCCCAAGCCCCCTGCTTGTGTTCCCTCGCCTGCCGTGTCTCTCTCTATCAAATAAATAAATAAAATATTAAAAAAAAAAGTGTTCAGAACAAAACTCAAACTATATTAAAAAAAAAAAAGACCATGCTGTTCAAAATGTGGTTCACAGACCAGCAGCATCAGCATCACCTGGGAACCTGTTGGAAAGGCAGAATCTCAGTTCCTACCCTGCTCTTCCTGAATGGTGACCTTCGGCTAAGGAAGACCTCCAGGTGTTTCCTAATGCGTTAAATCCTGAGAGATACTGATCTAAATGACAGAGACTAGAGATGGCTAGAATGGTGTAGTATATAACCTGCATAATAACCAAGAGGGAAGGAAGGTCCCGGGTGTAAGAGGTGGAAAGAAGTCTCTTTACTCCAGAGTCTTTAGGTACGAGTCATGTGGTACAAAAAGATTTCTAGATACTGTACAATAAATAAAGTGAGCAGGACTTTTCATCCTCAAGGGATTGGTTTTAGTAATTGAAAGTGACTGGAAATGATGGTTATGAAATCTGATACTGTTGAGGAAATTTGCTGTGACGAACAGCAGTTCAGCTTAGCACAGTGGTGGCAGATGTGGGAAGATAGAACCGTATCATGTTTCTATTTCAGGGATGTGACAACAGTCATGCAAGGCATTAATTTAGCTTAGAACCTTTTTTTTTTTTTCAAGAAGGCACCATACTTTGGGTGAAGCCCCTCGAGGGGCTTGAACTCACAACCTTGAGATCCAGACCTAGAGCAGAGATGAAGAGTCAGATGCTTAACCGACTGAGCCACCTGGGTGCCCCAGTTAAACAACTTCTGAAGATAAACTAATATTTGGAACATTCAGGTAATGTGTTAGACTTTCTAAACAGGAGACGAATGTCTAAAGCCTTTTGTTCTACCCACCAGTTGCCTCAACTCCTGCTCTCCAGGACTAGACTTTTCTTTTTTCTTTCTTTCTTTCTTTCTTTCTTTCTTTCTTTCTTTCTTTCTTTCTTTCTTCCTTACTTCTTTCCTTCCTTCCTTCCTTCTTTCCTTTTCTTTCTTTCTCTTAAAGACTTTTATTATTTATTTATTTGACACAGAGAGAGACGGTGAGAGAGGGAACAGAAGCAGAAGGAGAGGGAGAGGGAGAAGCAGACTCCCACTGAGCAGGGAGCCCGATATGGGGCTCGATCCCAGACCCCAGGATCATGACCTGAGCTGAAGGCAGTGGCTTAATGGCTCAGCCACCTAGACGCCCTTCTCTGGAACTTTTTACCTGCACTGCCAATTTGTGAGTCTACGCGAGGTTCAAATATGCCTTCAGAAAAGAATCATAATTGAGTCTTGGACTTATTTTGTCAGTTCAACAGCAACCAAATACTGCTATATAAGTGAGAAATGGGAAATAACATTTTGAAATCTAGTTGTGGTGACACTTTAGAATTGGTGGTATATTCACATGACGCAGAAAGTATGAAGGGGTACGCAAGAGAAAGCTCTCTCGACATCTACTTCCCAGCTATGCTGTTTCATTTTCTAGAGGCACGCAGTACAAAGAGCGTTTGGGTATCTTTCTGGAGATCATTCCTACGTGAAAAGACAATTTGCATTTATTTTTTCCTCCTGTTTTTGCCAAAGGATAGCAAGCTAGGCGTGCCATAGCCTGATTTCTCTGAACAACACTGGGTCATGGAGCTCAGTTCGTATCACATAGAGAGCATCATCATAGCTGCTGTATCCCAACAGAGAGATGAGTCATCAGGTATACCATCTATTGATTTCATCATCTGGTTTTGCAAACAATGCTCTAATGAGTAATCTATTTCATATATCATTTCATACATGAGTGCATAAAGTCTGGGATAAATTCCCAGAGGAAGACCTGTTGGGTTGCACTGTTAATTCAGTGAGATAGTGCCAAATTGTCAATTTATACTCAACTAGAAATATATGAGAGCAAATTGTCTAAACTCACCTTTAGATCTTTGCTAATATGATAATTTAGAAGTGATGTTTTCATTTGCATTTCTGTTTTTGTGAATAAGATGAAGCAAGCATTATTTTATATGTTTAGGGGTCATTTGCCTAGGATCTTACTATCTGGAACAGTGGGCAAAAACATCCTCTTTTCTTTTAGAAGATGGAAATCTGTGAGGTCAAAATACACAGATGTGTAGAGATGAGAGACAAGCAATGGTGAGAGAGAGAGCCTGAAAGAAGCATGGGTGTCTCAGCCCAGGGATCCCGTCATCCCCGATATCAGCCCTGTCTCCTTTTCCTGAAACTTAATTCTCTTCTTTTAATTCTATAAGTTTCCTCAATGTCCTTCCAATAATTTCTACTGCTTCCCTCTTTTTTTTTTTTAGTAACGAAAGAATTAAGATTAATAGGTATAAGTCAGATTGTAATTGGTTTAAAAATGAATGATATAAAACACCTCAGAATAACCATAATAAGAAATGGACAGGAACGATATAAATAAAACTACAAAATTTTACTGAAGAACATAAAAGAAGACTTGAATAAATTGGAAGTCCTACCATGTTCCTAGGTAACAATGACTATTATAAAGATGTCAGTTCTTTTCAAATTAATTTATAGGTTTAATGCAACTCCAATCAAAATCCAAATAGGAATATCTTTTGGAGCTTGAAACGGTGATTCTAAAATTGATTAGCTAGAAAAAATAGAGAAGAGCCAAGACATTTTTTTAAAAAGAAAATGGATGAGAGGAACAATGAGTACCTACAGAGTGCCCTCCCCAGCTGAAAGGATTTAATAACGGTGGCTCAGTGTCTGCCTTTCCTGTTCAAAGTAATCCTGACCTCTGAGCCCAGTTGATTGGTCCATAGATATTCTCCCTTCTTCTTAAAGTAATTTTAATATACTTTTGTTAGTTTTTTTAAGGTTTTATTTATTTGTCAGAGAGAGAGAGAGAAAGTGAGCACAAGAAGAGAGAACAGTAGAGGCAGAAGCAGGATCCTCGCTGAGCAAGGAACCCAATGTGGGATTTGATCCCAGGACCTGGAGATCACAACCAGAGCCAAAGGCAGACGCTTAACTAACTCAGCCACCCAGGAGTCCCAGACTTCTGTTTATTGTAACCAGAAGTCTCCTAATGCAAGGATTTGCACCACAATGTATCAAAAGATATTAAAACAACACATGAGGGGCATCTGGGTGGCTCAGTGGGTAAAGCGTCTGCCTTTGGCTCAGGTCATGATCTCGGAGCCCTGGGATGGTGCCAAAGGGCATTTAGGAAACTATTTACTTGTTCTTGAGTTGAGGGGAAAATGGTCTAAGCATAAAATCAATTGAAATAAAAAAGAATCCAAGACTTAACTCCATGAGAAATTTAAAAGAAATCGTCAGAAATTGAAAAGTAAATTATAAAGGAAAAACATCTAACAAAAAGCAAGTAGTAGTTTAAATCAATAATGAAAATGCCGAAACTTCAATGGGATAAAGTGCAATGACAATGTATAGACAAATCTCAGAAGCAGAGATATCAAGTGAAACAATTCACAGTTAACAGTTATAAAACAAGGTATCAAGGACATATCATTGTATATCATCAAAAAATGAAAACTGTAAAATTGATAAAGTTTGAAGCTGATGAAGTTGTTTCAGAAATAAGCCAAATCATACACTCCTATTATAAGTCTAAATTGATTTATCTATATAGATATATAGATATACAATATCTATTTACAAAATGTAATTGGCAACATCCAACAAGAAATTTATAAAAGGTCCATACTCTTTATTCCAAATTCCCTTTCTAGGGATCCAGCCTACTATGATTATTTTTCTTTAGCCCACTATGATTACTAAAAGCACAAACTGTAAAAATAAAATAAAATAAAATAAAAGCACAAAATGTAGCTCTTGCCTTCGAAGATGTAAGCATAAAACCAACAGCCAGGGGGGATAGAGGAAGGAGGGAAAGAAAGGAGTGGCATTGAGCCCTTCGGTTCCCGGTGAGACTCCTAGAACAGCTCTGTTCCCTTCAGAACCTGTAAACCATTTCAGGACACTTGCACTGAATTCTTCCCTGACCCATCTCCCCCACCTCCCACCTTAGTTTCTGTTCCTTGCAAGAAGACTATTGACTAACTTAACTACTTTGGCAGAAGTGGATATAGCTTCTTTCTGCTAGATTAATATTCCATATAATTTGGGGTAAGAGTACTGATTTCTTTGAGTCATGGTAATTGGTTCTGGCCCAAGCTTAATTAGTTTGAAATTAAAATGGATCCAATATTGGCACTTTCCAGAGTGTCTACCTAAACACAATATTAGATTGACAAAATCCTTCATGGATGAGAAGTGTTGGTGAGATTTTTAACAGAGACAAAGCAATGTTTACTAGACCAAGTAGAACAGAAGCAAAAATTAGAAGAAATTTACTGGATTTAGTTCCAGTTAGAGAGATAAGACTTGTTCATAGGGGTGCTGTGGATAAGTGATTACATTAACATTTATTGAAACACAATCCATTCCTTGCCATATGTATAAAGGCCTTTGACACAATTGACCTCTCCTTTCTTTTTTCTTTTTTTTTTTAATAAATTTTAAAAGAGGGCCACCTGGGTGGCTCAGTGGGTTAAAGTCTCTGCCTTCAGCTCAGGTCATGATCCCGGGGTCCCGGAATCGAGCCCCGCATTGGGCTTTCTGCTCAGCAGGGAGCCTGCTTCCTCCTCTCTCTCTCTGCCTGACTCTCTGCCTGCTTGTGATCTGTCAAATAAATAAATACAATCTTTAAAAAAATTTTTTTTAATTTTAAATAATTAAAAAAATTTTTTTTAAAGATTGTATTTATTTATTTGACAGAGAGAGAGACACAGAGAGAGAGGGAACACCAGCAGGGGGAGTAGGAGAGGGAGAAGCTGGTTTCCTGCCAAGCAGGGAGCCTTATGGAGAGCTCCATTCCAGGACCTTAGGATCATGACCTGAACTGAAGGCAGACGCTTAAGGACTGAGCCATGCAGGCGCCCCTGGCCACTCCTTTCTTGTCTCTTGCCTCAGTCTTCACAATTCCACTCTCTTGGCACTTCTTACTTTTTGCCTTCTCCCCTGGGCTTAAGTAATAGTTGGGTTAGTTCAAATAAAGGCTAGAGTCTTGTAACAAGAGACGAAAATTACTTAAACAAGATAATTATTTCTCATGTAATATTTTGCATATGTGCTCCAGGAATAATATGGTGGTCTGGTGGTTAGAGAACCCATTATCCTTTTAACTTATGACATCTGTTTGGATATGACCCTCATCCATGTGGTCTCAGTTACTTTACTACCATACCAACATTCAAGTTCATGGAAATGGGGGACATGCTTCTTTCCTATAAAGAGCATGGCTAGAAGTTGCAAACATCATTTCCGCTAAATGTCAGAAAGAGAACCCAGTCACATGGCCACAGTTAACTCTAAAGGAGGCTGAGACATAGAGTTTCTATCTGGGGAGCCATGTATCCATTTAGACCTGTATTATACAGAAAGATAGCACTCTCTAACACACCTTCTATATACATCAATGTTTACTAAATATTTCTTTAGCCTAGGTTTCTCTTCTGAAATTCAGAACTGATGAGTAAACAGTTGAATAAATATTATGTGTGTGTGTATGTGTGTGTGTATATATAATATAACATCTTTTATTTTTTGATTTTTTAAAAAAATATTTTATTTATTTATTTGACAGAGATCACAAGTAGGCAGAGAGGCAGGCATAGAAAGAGGGGGAAGCAAGTTCCCCACAGAGCAGAGAGCCTGATGCAGGGCTCCACCCCAGGACTCCAGGATCACGACTCAAGATAAGGGCAGAGGCTTAACCCACTGAGCCACCCAGGTGCCCCCGAAATAAACGAAGTCTTTAAAAAAAAAAAAATCAAGCGGCGCCCGGGTGGCTCAGTGGGTTAAGGCTCTGCCTTCGTCTCAGGTCATGATCCCAGGGTCCTGGGGTTGAGCCCTGCATCAGGCTCTCTGTTCGGTGGGGAGCCTGCTTCCCCCTCTCTCTCTACTGGCCTGCCTCTCTGTGTACTTGTGATCTCTGCCTATCAAATAAATAAATAAAATCTTAAAAGAAAAAAAAAAAAGACTTTGTTTATTTCAGAGAGAGAGCAAGCCCAGGAGCAGGGGGAGGGGCAGAGGGAGAAGCAGACTGCCCTCAGGAAGCCCAAATCTGGGCTCCATCCCAGGACCCAGAGATCATAACCTGAGCCGAAGGCAGATGCTTAACCGACTGAGCCACCTGGTGCACTACGCAAATATCTTTTAAACTGAGGTATAACATATTTGCAGTGAAGTATGTAAAAGTATGTATGTAAAGTGCACTAATATACATGTTAAACCTTAATGAATTTTACATATGTACTGACCTATTGAAGCACCATCTAGATTCAGACATCCTTCAAAATTCTGTGTCTTTTCCCAGTCAACTATTATTTCTTCTGCTTAGATAATTATATCAGCCTTCTCAAGGGCTGCATGTGTTGCAATAAATTCACTGATGATTTTTCAATTTTTCTCTATCTCTATGTTGTATGTATACACATATGTATGTATATATGTATACTTATATGTACAACCATATTTTTTTTTTCTTGCCTCTGGAACCTCACCTCCCCTTTTTCCCTCTTTTTTTCCTTGCTCTTCCTGCTGTGATTCTGATCTCAGTTGAGCCATCACTTTTTATCAAGAAACCCTCTTAGTTGCTGTTATGGGGATTTGCCTAAAAATGTTTGTTAGAGTTATTTTAGCATGGGAAAAGGAGGAAGAAAACTCATGTTGAATATGTTTTTATTTGGAATATATTGTTTTGGGTAAGTGAATTAGAAATAGTATTTACTGGTAAATGAGACCTGGTCACAAAAATATTTTCATTCCTAATATTAGTTTAAACAATGCTACTGTAAATTAGCTCTAGAAGCAAATCAAAAATATTGAAGCCTTAGCTCTTCTGAGTGGTTCTTAGGAGTAAATAAACAATTGCAAGGCAAGCTCCTATTTATTTTTGAACATTTTGAAGTGTATGACATAAAGTAAATAGACACACCTTAGTAACGTGTGCAGTTTGATGAGTTTTGACAACTGAATATACCTGGGTAACTAATTCCCCAGTTGAAATGCAGAACTTTTCTTTCTTTAATGTCTCTGATTTCTCGAGTCAATTTCTTTATGTCTATAGTCAGTCTCCTCATGAGGCGGCCACTGTTGTGATTTCTATCACAGTCCATTCATCTACACGTTCTTAAATGTCATATAAGTATAATCATATACATATACTTATAAAAGTTTGGCTTCTTTGGCTCAATCTATGTTTTCAGAACTTTTTAAGAGTCTCATGCTCTACCGACTGAGCTAGCCGGGCACCGCTATGTTTTCAGAACTTTTTAAAAAATATTTTATTTATTTATTCGACAGATAGAGAGCACAGGTAGGCAGAGAGGCAGGCAGAGAGGAGGAAGGAGGCTCCCTGCTGAGAGAGAGCCCGATGTGGGGCTCAATCCCAGGACCCTGGGATCATGACCTGAGCAGAAGGCAGAGGCTTTAAGCCACTGAGCCACCCAGGCGCCCTCAATCTATGTTTTTGAGATTCTCCCACATTGTTGCATATATGAGTCACTTTTTTTTCCTTTTCTTTTGCCAAATAGTATTCCCAAGTAGCATATATATTGTAACTTGTTTATCCATTTTATCAATTTAATTGATGAACTTATGGATTGTTTCCTATTTCTGGCTATTTGGAACATTCCTACATATGTCTTTTTATAAATGTATATTTCATATCTTGAATGTAATAAAAACCTAAATTTAATAAAATCCAGTTGAATAGATGGATCATAGAATAGGTGTTTTTTTTTACTTTTGTTGTAAACTGCTAATTAGTTTTCAAAAGTGCTGGTAACCACTTCACGCACCGACTAGAAATGCCTCTGGTTGTTCTAGTTCACACCCAAATCTGGCATTTGTCAGTCTTTTTAATGTTCGTCATTTTTCTTTTAAGGATTTTATTTATTTACTTGACAGACAGAGATCACAAGTAGGCAGAGAGGCAGGCAGAGAGAGAGGAGGAAGCAGGCTCCCTGCTGAGCAGAGAGCCTGATGTGGGGCTCGATCCCAGGACCCTGAGGTCATGACCTGAGCCGAAGGCAGAGGCTTTAACCCACTGAGCCACCCAGGTGCCCCAATGTTGATCATTTTATTTTATTTTTTAAAAAGACTTTATTTATTTGAGAGAGAGAGAGTTGAGCACATGAGCAGTGGGGAGAGGCAGAGGGAGAGGGAGAAGCAGACTCCCTCCTGAGCAGGGAGCCTGATGTGGGACTTGATCCCAGGATTCTGGGATCATGACCTGACCTGAAAGCAGATGCTTACCCGACTGAGCCACCCAGACACCCCAGATGTTTGTCATTTTAGAGGTGTGGAATGGTATCTCATGGTAGTTTTAAATTACATTGCCTAAAAATGCTGAACAGCATTTCTAGTTTTTTTTTTTTTTTTAAAGATGTTATTTATTTATTTGACAGAGAGCGATCACAACTAGAGAGGCAGGCAGAGAGAGAAAGAGAGAAGCAGGCTCCCTGCTGAGCAGAGAGCTCGATGCGGGACTTGATCCCAGGACCCTGAGATCATGACCCGAGCCAAAGGCAGCGGCTTAACCCACTGAGCCACCCAGGCGCCCCCATTTCTAGTTTTCTATTCTGGAATCCTTAGGGTGTGGCCCTCATTCTCATTCTTACAAAATGGCTGCTGGAGCTCTAGCTGTCACCCTGGCAGAAGGAAGAGCTAAAGATCCAGGTCCTGAAGTTATGCATCTGTTGAGTCTCTTTCTCCACATCCTGTGGCTTACAATTTAGTGGAAAGGATTATGTCATGTGGCCACTTTAATCTACCTGGAAGACCATGGCATACAGTTTTTAAAGTTGGTGCGCGGGGTATCCACTGCTGTTTAACAAACTGACGCAAAACTCAGTGGCTTAAATAAAAACATGTTGTTGTTGTTGTTTGTTCTTCACAAATATGCAATTTGGGCAAAGCTCAAGAGGAAACTCCTGTGTTGCCCTTGACATCAATACAGGAGCAGCTGATGCTGGCTGCCGGCCAAGAAGATTCACATGGTTGGAACTGTGGTTAGGACACCTACACATGACCTTTTCTTGTGGCTGCCTGGTTTCCCACACCACGGCACGGTGGCTGAGTCCCAAGGGTGAGGGTCTCAAGAGAGACCAGGTGGACACCATGTAGTCTTTTTTTTTTTTTTTTAAATATTTTATTTATTTATCAGAGAGAGAGAGGGGGAGAGAGCAAGCACAGGCAGACAGAATGGCAGGCAGAGGCAGAGGGAGAAGCAGGCTCCCCGCCGAGCAAGGAGCCTGATGTGGGACTCGATCCCAGGACGCTGGGATCATGACCTGAGCCGAAGGCAGCTGCTTAACCAACTGAGCCACCCAGGCGTCCCCACCATGTAGTCTTTTATGACCAAGGCCTAGAAGTCATACATCATCACTTGAGCTGTACACAATGACTCTGGTCATTGTGGCAAACACAAAGACACACCCCTGGTTAAAAGGGAGGGGAAATCAATTCTACTTTTTGATGTGGCAGTGATAAGGTTTGGGAAGAGCATGTAGGATCAAGATATTGGTGTGGCCATTTGGGGTAAATATAATCACCTGCAACTGGGCATGTTGCCTGGCCCTAACAAAAGTGGGGTTCTCTAAGCAGGAAAGATATGGTAAATAGATATTAGGTAGGCAAAGTGAGTTTCTGCCATATTCCTAGTACATATCAACATTTTTTTTTTTTTTTTTTTTTTTTTTTTTTGCTTCGCCGCTAGACAGCAATTATCTCCACAAGGGCAGCAGCCAGATTTGTCCATCTTGTCAATCATTGGTTCCTCATGGTCTAAGGGGGGAAAAAGCCATTTAAAAAAAGTCAGTGAATGATTTTTTTTTTTTTTTTTTTTGAGTAGGCTCCATACCCAACATGGGGCTTGAACTCATGACCCTGAAATCAAGTATTAGATGTTCCACTGACTGAGCTAGCCAGGTGCCCCTGTCAATGAATGATTATTAAACCAAATAAAACTCTATAGAAAATATCAGTCACTTAAAAAAAAAAAAAAAGAGGAGGGGAGTGATGCCTGGCTGGCTCAGGTGGTAGAGCATACAACTCTTGATCTTGGGGTCATGAGTTTGAGTCCCACATTAGGTGTAGAACTCATTTAAAAAAGAAAAGAAAGGAAAAGAGAAGAAGAGAAAAGAAGAAAAGAGAAGAGAAAAGATAAGTTTTGGAGAAGAAACTGTTGGGGGCGTTGCCTGGCTGGCTTAGTCAGTGGAGCATGTGACTCTTGATCTCAGAGTTGTAAATTCAAGCCCCACATTGGGTGGAGAAATTACTTAAAGAAAGAAAGAAATCAAGAAATCTAAAAAAGAAAAGAATAAGAAAAAGAAACCATGACATAAGCAGTAGGAAAGAATGAGAAGATTGAAATTTGAAAGTCAATAACCTACACAATGTCTAATAAAATATATACTGAGGATTAAAACAAATTTCCTCCCTCTACATTTTAAAATTGAAAACAAAACAAAATATTACCTCCTCAGAAATCTATGTACACAGGGTGCACCTGGGTAGCTCAGCCATTCAGCAGCCCACTCTTGGTTTTGGCTCAGGGTTGTGAGACTGAGTTCCACTTCAAGCCGCATTGCACAGAACCTGCTTGGGATTCTTTCTCTCTCTGCCCCTCCCTCTCATGCTCTTTCTCCCTAAAATAAATAAATAAATCTTAAAAAAAAAAAAAAAAAAAAAAGGAAGAAGAAAGGTGAGGGGGGCACCTGGGTGGCTCAGTTGTTGTCTGTCTTCAGCTCAGATCCTGGGATTGAGCCTCTCATTGGGCTCCCCGCTCAGCAGGAGGCCTACTTCTCCCTCTCCCATTCCCCTTGCTTGTGTTTCCTCTCTCGCTGTCCCTGTCTTTGTCAAATAAATAAATAAAATCTTTAAAAAAATTTTTTTTAAATCATATATTAAAAAAGAGAAAGAAATTCATGGACACACATTCACAAAGAAACCTATATGCAAATAAATGGCTGTGTGATTATTATGTGGAAAGAAAGATCTCTTAAAAAGGATAAAGCATGCTTCAGTGAGATGCTCAAAGGCTACTAAGCAGTTCTCTTGATTTTTGTATGTATTATAAAAAACTGGTTTACAATGCCCAGGTGTTGCCCATTACTTGCTGTTTCTGGAGACTGAGTGGAAACTGCAACTTCACTAATCTTGCCTGGATCAGGGATGAGATCAAGAAGTTCTTCCATAGGTAAGCTTTCTCTTCTTCATCTTTAAATACAGTGCTGGTTCAAGTGGCTTAAAATCTTTCTATCTTCTTTGATAAGTTAAATCTTTGCATCATTATGATCTTCCACTCTTTTTTCTTCTTCTGATCCATTTAATGAGTAGTTTACCATTCGTCCTGTCTTCTCCTGCACATTCCTTAAGACTAAGGGACAAATATTCTCCTCCTGCAATCCTTTTAATATGCAAATTTGATTTTGCTACTCCTTTCCTCGCACAGTACATGGTCAGCACTGAGGAAGGCAAACTTCTTAGCTTGACCCTCAGGGCCCTTCAGGAACTGGCTCCTCATCACTTTTCACTCTTCCCTCAGGCTACTGAGCTCTCTCCAGTACCTGCTGCCCCACCCTGCCTTGTGTCTGCCCTGAAAGAGGAAAAGACTTCTCTGTTAAATCTTTCCTCCCAATGTCCCGTGTCCTTGTCCCTTTGACAAACTCTTTGTCATCTTTCCTTCTCATCTCAAGCATGAACTGCTTGTTCACCCCTTCCCTGAGCTCCTTTCACAGACTGGGTGTGTCTCTTGTGTCTTGGGTTTGAATTTCTAAAACTGGATTACGCCTATTTTTTTTTAAAGGTTTTATTTATGTATTAGAGAAAGAGACAGCACAAGCATGGGGAGCAGCAGGCAGAGGGAGAAGAAGGCTCCCCTTGGAGCAAGGAGCCTGATGTGGGGCTCGATCCCAGGACCCCAGGATCATGACTGGAGCCAAAGGCAGATGCCTCACCAACTGAGCCACGCAGGTGCCCCAAGCCCATTTTTTCCTAAACTTTTCTTCATATCAAGCAATTTTATACACAATCTCATTGGAAGAAACCAAACACAATAGTTTTTTTTTTTTTTTTTAACTGGCATTTATGATTCCTTCCTCTCCCTGTATTTTTGTGTAGGAGTACAGGGATGCCAGGAAAGAGAAAAGCATCCTACTCCTTTTTTTACTCTTTCTGTACTTGGTTTTGGCCAAAGAAGGAGCAGACAAGAGAGTGGGGACATTCCTCTTGGAATGCCAGAGTAGAAAAAGACACTGCTTGGAAGTTCTTCTGAAACAAGAAAAGAATCCCACTCAGCTGAGTGTGGGATTGAATGGGAAGCTGAAGTTTGGACTAGTGCTCTGCTGATGGTGCTTCCTATCTTCTACCAGCATCCTTCCCCAGGTGAAGGAGCTTTTGGGCATATCTTTCCCCATCTGTCTGCGGGACAACCCACTCCTCTTCTCTGTCCTCTGGTCCCCCTGCCCTGACAGAAGTTCTTTTTTAGTGTAATGCTTCCACAATAAGGCTGTTAGGATGATTGAAAGGAAAAGGCCGACAGACGCAGACAAAAGAAAGTTTCCTGAATGACCACGGCTACAGAAACTTAAGAAAACAGTCAGACAAAGCAGGAAACAATACAGGGTGCTCCCAGTTGGATTTACGGACTTTTCAAGGTCTCCATCGAGCTCATTTGCAAAGCAGGAGACTCTTCTCCTTTACCATTTCCACAGAGAGCTTCCCGAGCTTCCCAATCTTCCCCTGCCTCATTTTCTGGAGACTCAGCAATTGTCATATCTGTTCTCCATCACAAGCCACAGATGTGAACAACCCCAGCTCACTCTGGAGTGTTAAGCGGCCGACTAGATGAAGTGAAGGCAAATTTTCCATGAAGAGCATCTTGTAGTGGGCCCAGATTTCAGGGTTGCTTTTGTAGGGTCTACTTCTACACATGGTGCTTCCATGTGGCTAACACCTGTACCCTTCCACCACAAATGACATGACTGTGAGTGTCAGACTCGCACCCATGAGAAGGGCCACTTCTCCTCCACTACAGGGGAACAAGAGGTGTTCATTCCCATATTCTACGGAAATGAAAAGAGGACCGGATTCTAGATTTTTCTTCTCACCTTCAGTCTTTTGACTAAAAACTCCTCTCCTTCAAAATACTGGTTAAGGTTTTGAAGCTTTAACCCTTGGAGTTCAAATCTAGAACAGTGCTCTTGGCAAAAAGTTAATGCACTCTTAAATATTTAAGAATAACAAGATCTCGGGGACCCTGGTGGTTCAGTTCAGTGTCTCTTGATTTCCACCCAGGTCGTGAACTCCGTGTTGTGAGATCGAGCTCTGCGAGGGGCTCCATGCTCAGGAGGAAGTCAGCTTCAGATTCTCTCTCTCTGCCCATCCCCCACCAAAATAAATAAGTCTTTAACAAAAAATGCAGCTATTTGAACATTTAAAATGACATAGGTGGCTCCCATTACCTTTCCATTGGATAGTACTAATGGAAAATAGTGGGGAGAAAGGCAGGCGGGGGCAAGGGACCCCTGACCTAAGAGGAAATTATCCTTGCAAGGAACAGACTCCACCCAGTTCTGGGCTTTACAGAAAGTAAAGGAATGGCCTTGGGCAACCCAGGCCCAAGGGGCTGGCTCAAGGGTCAGTGGGATTTTAAACAAAGAGCTTATCTGGTGGCCTCCAGCGTGCTTTAGGGCTATGACAGCCACTGCCCTCCTGCTTCCAGAAGCTAGGAAAGGAGTCCTGGAAGGATCCCTTCCGCCCTGTCCCACGTGAACAGCTACCTGATAGGTAGATGAGTGAGTGGACAAAAACCTGATTGGCTCACCGACTGGTGGAGAGTTAATCGGAGTAAACAGCCCAGCTCTCCCGGCTGATCTCATAAAACCCCCGGGGCTTAGAAACTGCGAGGCCCACCCTCCCAGGGGTCCTTGCGTGCTGTTGGGCAACAAACCTTTCTTTGCTGCCCACCACTTCGTGGGTCTACCTCTTCATTCCTCGAAGGGGCGTGACCAAGAACCGTGGACGCTAAGAGAAGAGCGATCCTGAAACAGTCCTGTTCCACATCAGGGGTCCGCAACTGTCTCGGGTAAAGGGCCAGATGGAAAATATTTTAGGCTTCATGAGTCATATGGTCTCTGTCACAGTAACTCCGTTCTGCCCTTGTAGCCCAAAAACAAAATTAATGAGCTTTGCCCTGTTCCAATAAAGCTTTGTTTCTAAGCACGGGCAGAACTATATATAAGTAATTGAACAATGATTACCTAGTCTAACGGAGCAGTCTGGATTCTGCGTCAGCGGAGGTGGCACTCAGGTATGTGAGCATTGTGTACCCAGGTCTTCTGACCTTTCTTTTTCCTTTTTTCTTTTTTTTTTTAACAGAAGAAGAGGGAGTTCAAATTTTTATTTTAAAATTTCCAATTAAAAAATAAAAAAAATTCTAATTACTGGGGCTCCTGGGTGGCCCAGTCATTTGAGAATCTAACTCTTAGTCTGGGTTTGGGTCCTGATCTCCTAAGCCCGAAAAGGGCTCCGCATTTGGTGTGGAGTCGGCTTGAGAGTCTTTCCCTCTGTCCCTCTTGCTCATGCTCAACTGATTGCTCTCTCTCTCACTAAAATAAATAATCTAAAAAATTTCAATTACTAATTCTTTTTTCCCTACTTTTTATATAATTCTCCCATTTTTTGGTGGTTTTGTTATTTGTGAAAACGTATTTCCTGAAAATGGCTTTTAAGTAACTGGTGGATGAGAATTATCATGACTCAACAAGGCCAGACTTATTTTCGTTTTACTGTGATTTTTTTTTTCAGGGAGAATGAGTACTTGGAAAACTACATGTACTCACTGGAAAACAAAATGTGAACTGATTTGGGGGTTTTAAGAATACTACTTTCACCTTTGGTTTAACAGTTACTTTGGGGCCACCTTTATTCCTAATTTAAATATATTTTATATATTATTAATGAAATGTTATTTTTTCTCTTGCTACAATAGAATAAGATGTCTCAAATTTGTTATTTTGGGAAAGTCTGCTGTTCCTGAACTCTGCCAGTTGGAGACAACTTCTCCATGTCAAAGAACTTCCTTTTTGAGAAATGTGCTTGGCTCACAATTTCTTATGCTCCTCGGTTTTGCCAAGTGGGCTTGCTTATACCCAAGAGTTAAATCATCTTATCTTTGACATTAAGGAATGGTTTAGCCAATTTACATTTAGGTCAACACTTTTAAAAGGCAAAAAGTCTGCTGAGATTGATTTAGTACTGCTTTGTAGCATTTTTCATATATATTCATATGAGTTCAATAAACTCTTGACTCCAAACATGTAAAATTAAATAATGAGGCCTCAGCAATTACCTTCAGACCTAATTTTTCAAGGTTTTTGCCCATACACAAAGCAGCTTTTCAAAAGTGACCAATATAATCAAGTACTGGAGTACGGGGAAGAAAGGAAGTTAAAGATAGCTGCTGTATACTGGGGCGCCTGGGTGGCTCAGTGGGTTAAGCCTCTGCCTTCGCTCAGGTCATGATCCCAGGGTCATGGGATGGAGCCCCGCATTGGGCTCTCTGCTCAGCAGGGAGCCTGTTTCCTCCTCTCTCTCTCTCTGTCTGCCTCTGCCTACTTGGGATCTATGTCTGTCAAATAAATAAATAAAATCTTAAAAAAAAAAAAAGATAGCTGCTGTATTAAAGGGCCAGGAATGTTCTCATATATACTCCAACTGGAAGAATGAAGTCGATGCACCTTAACTCTGATGGTATTTGTTCATAAGAACAGAACTGGGATCAATGATAAATGCCCTGGTTTCTCCATTTCAAAATTGTTATGAAATTCTAACTATGTTTATGTTATATATATATATATATATATATATATATATATATATTTGATTTTATTCATTTATTTGACAGAGAGAGAGAGAGAGAGATCACAAGTAGGAGGCAGGCAGAGAGTGAGGGGGAAAGCAGGCTCCCCGTTGAGCAGAGAGCCCGATGCGGGGCTTGATCCCAGGCCCCTGAGATCATGACCTGAGCCAAAGGCAGTGGCTTAACCCACTGAGCCACCCAGATGCCCCTATATTATTTCTTATTATTTAACAAATAGACTTGGAAAAAAACACAAACAAACAAGTAGACTTGTTCCAGGAAGTATACCATCCCAAGGAACTTTTTAAAGTTTTCAGCGATCTTTTTGCAGATTTTCTTATTTTTCTACATAATTCCAAGTATTTCTTTCTATGCCTTCTTCTTCTACTTGTTTCTCTCCCCTTTAACCAACATCACCCCAACCAAATTGCCTTTCCATTGAATTTTATCTAAAAGGCAAAATGTAATTCTGTACGTGTTTTAACATATAATAGGTGTGCAGTAAATATTTGCTAAGTGTATAATGTTAAGGAGATGGTTAGTTTCAGTTTCATATTCTTTTTTTAAAATTTTATTTTTAAAAGATTTTATTTATTTACTTAACAGAGCTCATAAGCAGGAAGAGCAGCAGAGGGAGAGGGAGAAGCAGGCTCCCTACTGAGCAGGGAGTCTGACACCAGACTCTATCCCAGGATCCCGCGATCATGACCTGAGCCGAAGGCAGACGTCTCACTTACTGACTGAGCCACCCAGGTGCCCCTGTTTCACATTCTTTAAGTGTATTCCATTAAAAGTTTTACAGATGGGCGAATGTAGGAGCAGAAGCAATTTCATATATTACTGTAGTGATTGCCAGTTTTACTTTTAATTAGGACTGGAAGAATCACAACTACTTCCTATTCTTCCTGGAATAAAAACAATGAAAAATCAAAGCCTGAGTATCTAGCTTAAATACTCTGCACCAAGTTGGTGAACCAAGGAAGACAAAAATGGTTTGGGATATTTTATGTTGTGACCTGGAAACTTTCTATACATCTTTTTCCTGCTATTTTCCAAATGATCACCTCCTTAAGCTCAACTTAGGTTTTTGCTTACAGTAAGACCGTTGCCATTAGCTCTCTGATCGAAATGTTGGGCATATAGTCGGACCAGGACAGAGTTGTAAATATAGGTTTGTGTGAGAGAAGTAAAGGTCTTTGACTAAAGGAAAGGTTAAGAGATCTGACATCTCCAAAAGACATCTCCCTTGCTCAGCAGGGAGCCCACTTCTCCCTCTGCCTGCTGCTCCCCCTGCTTATTCTCTCTCTCTGACAAACAAATAAAAAAATACAATCTTAAAAAAAAAAAAAAAAAGACTTCATGGACTGTGTTATATGCAATTATGGCTATCATGTTGGTGTTGCTGAATAAAATCCAAAACCCTCTAAAAGCTCTGCCTTTTCAGCACAAGAATTTTTCCATAGTATGGATATTACATTTATAATTCCCATACATTTTATTTTGTGGTCTACTTTGGACATTTTTGTTCTCAGAGTGGTTTGAATTTACTTTATTAGTTCTTTATTTGGGGCCTGATTTTTTTTTTTCCCTCCACTTACTTAACTCACCGACCTTTTCTACCGCTGACCAACATTTTAAGGAATGAGTGGTGCTTTTGTGCATTCTTTCAAGTTTGGAAAGGAAACACAGAGCCCTCTACCTTATTCCTATTTTGTCTACTCTTACACATTCCTCTCTTTGGTACATGGTTGGCAAAAACAAAACAAAACAAAACAACAAAAAAAAAAAACCCTAAAGATTCTGGCTGTAAAACAAGAACCTGAAGAACAATGCGTTAATCCGTTATTTAATACTGCCGGCCTGTCTTTAGATTTTGCATTGTCTGTACTTGATCAAGAAAAGGTCCTATTCCTGATTCTGGGAAGTGCTAACCTGACAGGTGTCAGATGTAGGTGACCTTTTAAAAAAATATTAACCAAGAACAAAAGCCTTGGATGATTTCTAAATGAGTCAAGGTTACTCATCCAACTGTCCTTGAGCAATAAAAAAGGAAAGTCAGTGCATTATATACAGCGTCAGTGATAAAAGCCATGAGAAAAATAATCTTTCTAAGTTAGACAATGCTGATATTGGCAGTCCTTGAATGCTATTAAAATACACACACACTTCTTTTTTAGAGAAATGCTTAATGGGGCACAATTAAGCGGTCTGTAGAATTGAATGACCTTTACATTGCTGTAATCTCATGAAGGAAACCTTTCACACACAGCATCGACTTTTGAAAGAACATTCACATGAAAATATTGTCACTAATTCAGCAGACTATGCCAGACCTATGTTCTGTGTCTTGCCCCTTTTGGAGTCCTTCATTGCCAGAGAAAAGCTAAGATCACCAAAGATGCTGACATCAACCATGTCAGTCAACCAAAATCCATCAAACTATTATAATTCAGAAGTAAATTTGGTGGTGAGCAGAAAAGGGAAATTATAAAGCCTCAAATGGCCAAACAAAGATTCTAACCCTCTAGCTTTTCTTTCACATAGAATACTTTAGATTATAACATTTTCCATTTTCCTTACTTTTAACTTTGTTAAGCATTTTTTTGAAACAAAAAGAAATACTATTGAAGAAACATATGAACCATGACTTCAGAATTTAGTTCTGAGTCTTGAGGATCACTTTTCCCCTTAAAATTTGTATTTTGAAAAACAAACAAACTACGGAAAGACAGTGTGATGATCACCTCAATTCATTTGTTTTCTCTACCTCAATTTATATCTCTATATAATCTTATAAATTTATTTATGATTTTGACTGATCTACTTGAGAGTAAGTTACAGACAACATGGCACTTTCCTGAACATTTCAGGGGTGCCTGGCTGGTTCGGTCAGTAGAGGACACAACTCTTGATCTGGGGTTTGTAAATTTGAGCCTCATGTTAAGTATAGAGATTACTTAAAAATAGAATCTAATTAATTATTAGGAATTGTATTCAGTTGTCATGCTTCTTTAGTTGTCTTTAATCTAGAACACTTCCTCACTTTTTGGTGGTGGCAAAGGGGGTCTTTTAAGATACTGATTTTTTTCAAGAATTTAGGCCAATGGGGTACTGCCCTGGCTCAGTAGATAGAACATGTGACTCTTGAGCTGAGGGTCAAGAGTTCAAGCCCCAAGTTGGGCCTAAGGGTTACTTAAAAAAAAAAAAAAAATCTGTATGCTCATGTAAATTAATGCGTGAATTATTTGGGGTGGCTTGCTGGCTCAGACATTAGAGCATGCAACTCAATCTTGGGATCCTGAGTTCAAGCCCCACATTGGGCATGGAGATTACTAAAATAACAACAATAATAATAATAACAAAAAAACAGAACTTGTTTTTAAAAATAACAACAAAAAATGGCCAGTTATCTTGTAAAATGTCCCACACCATCTTGATGGGTCTGATTTCTTCCTCACAGATTCAAACATTTTGGCAGAAATAATACATCCATGATGTTAGATGTTAGATGCTTTTTATCATACCACATCAAGAGGCACATGATGTCAGCTCTTCTCATTATTGGTGATGTCAAATTTGGTCACTTCATTAAGTGGTGTCCACCAGATTTCTTCATTGTAAAAGAAGAATACGTAATCTGTGGAGTAATACTATAGGGCATTGTAGCATTGTGAATAATGTATTTTCCAAAAATTTTCACTCCAAACTTCCAGCATATATTGATGAGCCTTGACTAGATCTGTTAGAGCTTTGGTGCCTGCAAAATGATGATTTTTCTAATTCTAACATTCCTCTTACATTTATTAATTAGCTAGTATCCTTCTGTATGGAGAAGCTTTTGCTTTTACCTGTTTGTTATATTGTTTTAAATTATCATTGTGAGCTCGTAGGTTCTTTTTTGAGACTCAGATTGTCTCAAATTTGACCAACTGGAGCCTTGAAAACGAAATTTTGATTTGGAAGTACTCTTAGTACTTGTTTGTGACCTTAGTAAAAGGTCACAAAGATTTATTTATTTATTTAAGGGGAGGGGCAGAGGGGAAGGGAGAGAGAGAATCTTAAGATTCCCCCAACATAGTGCTTGTCCCATGACCCTGAGATCATGACCTGAGCCAAAATCAACAGTCAAAATCAGGAGTGGATGATGCTTACCTGACTGAGGCTACCCAGGCACCCCTCAATTATGTTTTTCTAAGAATTACTGCCAATGTTATGACTAAATATTTTTCGATTTAAATCCTTCTTAAATAGAGATACAAGTCAATAACAAGTGTTTATTGGTATGTGCTCAACAACATCATTATTTGTGGGATGCATGGATGTCACAGTTGGTTAAGCAACTGATTCTTGGTTTCAGCTCAGGTTGTGATCTCTGAGTGCAGAGATGGAGCCCCAAGGATAGGCCTCTGTGACCTGTGTGGCATTTGCTTAAGACTCTCCCTGGTACCCTTGGGTGGGCCTGCCATTTAAGCATCTGCCTTCGGCTCAGGTCATGATCCCAAGATCCTGGGACCAAGTGCTGCACTGCGCTCCTTGCTCAGTGGGGAGCCTGCTTCTCCCTCTCCCTCTGCTCCTCCCTTCTCTACTCTCTTTCTCTCTTAAATAAATAAATCTTTTTATTTTTAAAGATTTTTATTTATTTATTTGACAGACAAAGATCACAAGTAGGCAGAGAGTGGGGTGGGGGAAGCAGGCTCCCTGCTGAGCAGAGAGCCCCATGCAGGGCTCGATCCCAGGACCCTGAGATCATGCCTGAGCTGAAGGCAGAGGCTTAACCCACTGAGCCACCCAGGCGCCCCTTAAATAAATAAATAAATCTTAAAAAAAAGAGAAATAACACTTTGGTTGTTGTAACAACCTATCAACTCTAAGGCAATTATGAAATGCCTTGAGATAAATGAGAATGTTAGAGGTATCTTGTATCTCTGATTTCAAAGGACCAAGTACAGGGGCTGACATTCAGTGGACAACCAATACAAGTTAACAGAATGCATTGAATTAATAATAAAACCAAAATGTCATGAAACATAAGACAAAAGACTGAAATAATACATATTGAAGTTCTAATTATATAGAAATAAGTAAAGTTTTTTGGCTATTCATAAGTGATTTTTAACTTCCTGTTACATCTTGAGATTTCCCAATTGCTATCACGACCCTTGAGAAGATAGTCCTTCATTACCTTTTCCTTATCTGGTTTCACAGAGGGTACATAATAGAACTATAATTAGCCATAACCTCTAGGAGTTCTTTTGATTCAGCACACTGGCGAATGAATATTCCTTCTTTCCTATCAATTTGTATTCCTTCCTAGATCAATAGGTTGTTTGCAAAGCATTCTATCCCTGGATGACAAATTGCTTAATAACAGTCAGAAAATGGGGTCTAAAAGAGATAGAATGGACTAGTAGCCATGCTCTCCTGTGAGAAAAAAGTATGAATTGAAACTGGCAATTAGAAAAAAAAAAAAAAAAGAAAAAAAGAAAGAAACTGGCAGTTAGATACAGTCATGTGCATTTTGTACAGTTAAAAAAAAGATTAACATAAATTAACATAAAAAAAAACCCCTACACATAAATTGTGTCATTGTAGATTAGCTACAAAGTGGATAATATAATCATGGATTATTCAGAGCTGACTGTAAATAGTTTAACCCAACTGGGATACTTGATCCTACCAGAAGGTGGTAAATCATTCACTTCTTAGAGGCTTAGTACTATTTTCAAACCACTGTCAGACCATTTAATACATGGGAGGGAGTAATTTCTTCTTCCTAAAATTTTTTTTGCAGTTCTGTAGTTCTTTTCTCTTTTTTAAAGATTTTAGTTATTTATCTGAGAGAGACAGAAAGAGCAGGAGTGGGGGGAGGGGCAGAGGGGCAAGCCAGCAGATTCCCCACTGAGCAGGGAGCCCTGGAGCCTGGGTCAGGGCTCCAGCCCAGGACCCCTGAGATCATGACCTGAGCCAGAGTCAGAGGCCCAACAGACTGACCCACCCAAGTGCCCTCTTTTGCAATCCTTTTTTTTTTTTTTTTTTTTTAAGATCTAATTTATGTATTTGTCAGAGAGAGAGAGAGAGAGAGAGCACAGCAGGAAGAGTGGCAGGCAGAGAGAGAAGCAGGCTCCCCATGGAGCAAGGAGCCTGATGCAGGACTGGATCCCAGGACTCTGGGATCAACACCTGAGCTGAAGGCCGATGCTTAATGACTGAACCACCCAGGCGTCCCCCTCTTTTGCAGTTTTAATTGAAGTTTGACTTGTCTACATTAATTTATAACCCTGATATGTTATTTTTTCCACTTTTATCAAATAAGACAAAGTATAGTTTATGATTTTTGGACAAAGTGATTATTTTCACTCTCCATTCATAATACGTGACTGGGAGAAGTGAAATCATATATAAAAACAATTTCCACTGAAAACCAAGGAGGTCAAATCATTACGTAAAGAAAGTTAGGAAGCTACGCGGTAGCCTTTGAAGAGATGCCAGAAATACATGAAGAGATACTCAAATAATCTACTTTTTAGATTGTTTTATAGCAAGCAGTTTCAAATTAATCTGTATTTTACCTATAAATATTCCACTGGGGTTCTTGTATATATTAGGAAGTCGTTTTCAATCATACTACATCAACTGACCTCCAATATTTATCTTGTTTCATATTGTTGGTCTTACATAACATCCTTGATTAAATTTCAGGCCTTGAGGTGCTATACTTTGAATTAGGAATACAGCCCACTAAATTAATAAATTATCACTGTGGAGGCACTCTTGTCTTCTGAATGTATAAGTGCATTGCTTAAATTACTCTCAGGGAATAATTTACACATGAAGAGGCTCTGGTGGTTAAAAAAATCTTTGTATATTTCTTATCACTGGAAATAGTCCTAGACTAGGTGCTTAAATGGATATCAAAGCAATTGTTTTTTCAAAGCAGTAATGATTTGTACTATTCTGGGGTTCCCAATACACTATCCTAGAATCATGAATTAAATATAATGTTAAAAATGTAACATTTTGAACCAAAAATTTCCATAAGAAACAGGGAGACTGTTTCAACTGAGAAAATATGCTCATGGATCTTGAAAAGGCTTAGTAAGCTTTCTTTCATTGTAAATTTGTTTCTTAAAAGAGCTGCAATGAGGTGAACATAGAGAACACTTCAGATCAAGGAAAGGAAATTAGGACTTGGCTGTTGCAAAAAGATATCAACGCCCCTCCCACCTTATCTGAGTATTAACCAGTGGAATTGAAGGCAACGAATCCCGACTTCCAGTCCTGTGCTACTATTTTTCTTGTCCTTGGGATGTTCAGGACAAATCTGTATGCTGCTTGCTTATGTGTGACACAGATCTCTATCCCAAATTTAGGTAAGAAGAAATTTAAAAAAAGCATTTGGTGAAACTTCTCCCCTGTCATTCTTATTTTCTTACAGTCTAACTCTCTGGCTGGCCCATGGAATGAGCAAAATATGATTTTGGTGAATGAACACATGAATAAAGTATACAGAAAAAGTGCACTAGTATTTAAAAAAATCCTTAATTATTCTGAGTCTAATATTTGTCAGATGTCTGGTGAGTGTCTGCCCCCCCCCCCCTATATCTTCTTCCCTTTTCCCCCAAATCCCATACGGCAAAGGATGAACAGTGTTTAATTTTTTTTTTTTTTTGACAGAGAGAAATCACAAGTAGATGGAGAGGCAGGCAGAGAGAGAGAGAGAGGGAAGCAGGCTCCCTGCCGAGCAGAGAGCCCGATGCGGGACTCGATCCCAGGACCCTAAGATCATGACCTGAGCTGAAGGCAGCGGCTTAACCCACTGAGCCACCCAGGCGCCCCGAACAGTGGTTAATTTTTATTGATTTGATTATTGGAGCTTATGCATGAATAATCTATCACAACAAATAAATAGGTAAAATCCTATTAAGAAGAAGTAACTGCTCCTTAACAACCTAATTACTCTTTACAGTACCTCTTTATTTTGTGCCGGAAACAACCAAACTGGCCTCAACATCCACAGTAAACAGAACTATTGTAAATAAAAGTGCTGGAGCCAAAATAATGGTTGAAGAGCTACGTTGATGATCAAGAATTAAGATCTGTCCCAGACACTCTCCTTTTTTTATTCTTCGTCACATATTTAATTTGAAACGATGATGTCAATTGCTTTTCTTGTCTGCTCCTCAAAACTAATGCCACAGTGTTGCATATTGTGCTATATACTAAGTATGAATTTCAATAAAGTCGTTGCTTTTTGGATATTTTTATCCCTAAGCATTACCACTAGAAAATTTTTTTTTGGGGGGGGGGAATATTTAGTACTGGAGAAAATTATCTTAAAATTGATTTGCAAAATATCTTCTATTATTGCACTGTTAAGTATTCAAAAGCTTTCTCAGGTTTTTACCTTAGAGCGCAAAGATCTCCAGTTATGCTGGACAAAATTAATCTGCTGTTATTCCTGTTTTGATAGCTTTTAATTAATAGCCAACTTGTTAAAACAGCTTATGAATGATACATTGAAAGACTGGCATAAATTCCTTTGCCCAAAAGTTGAATCTAGAGTATTTAGGATTGTGTTTTCTTTCTTTTTCTCCTCCTTCTGGTCTTTTTGTTGTAAAGAGGTCACGTAAGGACGTTGGTGGAAGGGCTCCATGCGCCATCTACTGACCGAATTTATGTTTTCAGTGCCTAGGGAATGAAATTTACCCCCACGGTGGGTTTTTAAAGGAGTCTGAGAGAGGAGGGGTAATGGGAAAAGACTGTCTCTGACTCTAAGGGTTATTGGTGCCTCCTGGAATAAATTTTAATCCAACAAACACATAATTCAAAAAAGAGATACCAGTCCCTCAGCACGGGGACAAGTTACAGAGAGAATCACAGGAAAGTCCAGCTGGCATTGGAAGAGGTTAGTCAAACTCTAAAGTCACCTCAAACTTATAATCAGATTGTTGTTTTCCACCTATGTGTTGAGCTACACTCACTGCCCGGTGCTTGCTGCCTTAAAGGAAACGGCTTTATTGTAATGGCACATCCAGATAATCATCAGTTCCCTCTCTTATTATTCTGAAGGATTTCTAATTATCTCATCAAAAAGTGAATAATGCATAGCAAGAAGGTCCACCCTTCATGTGGATGCCAACACACAGCTTGTCTACTTAAACTTAGTTCTGATACACACACACACACCTATTTGTACAGATATGCAAGATAATATGCATCTGTGTACATGTGGGTTAGTAGAGAAATAGCACTTGGATTTGGATTAAAATGTTTCTCCCCTCAAGCCAAAGAAGTTTTCTAGCTTGTAGCTGGGGAGAGGTCAGAGTGTCAATTTTAGTAGTTCAAACCACTGGATTTAGAGTAATGGATTGGAAATTAAAGTTGGCCCGAAGTGCACGGATCTGATTTGGGTTCTCTTTCTGTGAGCAGCTGGGAGAACTGAAAACTAGCAAGTAGGACTCCAGATGCTTCAGGTAACCTCCTTCCCCCCTCTACTGCTCTCTTTAATCCAAGGGCTGAGACAACTTGCTTTCGTGGTTTTAAGAAAAGACGAAAACCAGAAAGTTGAGCCAGAAAGAGGAAAAGAGGCAAATAAAGACAGGAAAGCAGGGAGAAGAGAATGAAGCCAAAGGAAAATTCAGGGGGAAAAAAAAAAAAAAAGATGGGAGGCGAGGGAAGGGGAGGAAAGAAAACAAAGACGGGCAAAAAAGGAATAAGGGCTAGGAAGATGCAAGGATCTTTCTTTAACCAACCGGAGTTACACCCATCTTTCTCTTTCAAAGCAATTGTCTAGATCTTATCCGTTTCCTTTGTGAAGGTTGTCGGCGTTGCTGAAGGAAGCTAGTCAGTACTCCTCCCCACCACCCCACGCGTGACTGCGCTGCTGAATCCTCGGCCACTGAGACCTAATACCCGAGTGGGAACGTTTGCAGGAGCGCAACTCTGGGAACACTCTTGAGACGGTTTGTCACCTGG
Organism: Mustela nigripes; assembly: GCF_022355385.1. Taxonomy (NCBI): domain Eukaryota; kingdom Metazoa; phylum Chordata; class Mammalia; order Carnivora; family Mustelidae; genus Mustela; species Mustela nigripes. The sequence goes on from NC_081565.1 coordinate 48,065,424, forward strand.
GAGCATAACCGGATTAATACCCAGAGTTGGATTACGCTGGCTGTCACCAATACGCCTAAAGATTATAATCCAATTTATGCACATTACAGCCAGTATTAACTTTATCTGCTATTTTAAGACTCCCAGTTGCCCCGCGTGTCCTCGGAGGACAATTCTCCAGGTTCTGATGCAACCCACCAGGCTGTCAGGAGGGGAAACCTCCCGAAGAAAACAACTCTAAGCTTGGTCCCTGAGGGTCTGCACCCGGTACTCCCAGGTGTCTCACCTTCACCTGGGCACCGCTTTGTGATGCCTCCCAGCCGGGGATTACCAAGCGGGAGGAGTTCCCTTGGAAGGAAATAGCATTTTTGTTCATTTCATTTTCGAATTTTCTGTGGCGGTGGCAGAAGGGCGGGGAGTGGAGCCGGTGGGCGGGTGCCTGGGAGTAGGTGGGGAAGGGGGCCGGGAGATTGTTGCGGGTTATAACAGTCGCAGCGACTGCTTTTTGATGTTTGTTTGTAGACTGCCATTGCTCTCGCTCAGTCCTTAAGTAAGTTTGTTTGGGCGTGAGTTCTTGCCTTTTCAGCACAAAACCACAAAAAGACGCGGTGGAAAGTAAAAGAAAGCCCCTCCTTCTCCTCCTCGCCCCCCCCCCCCCAAGCCTGCTAACGCCGAAGACTTGATTTAACACCCCTTCTTCGGCTGCTGGGGGCTCTAGGCAGTGGCTACATTCCAGCAGTTTTAATCCGTTTTTTATTGTAGGGCGAGAGGAGTTTACATAGGGGCTGGGATGGCTCCCCAGCTGGCCGCTCTCCCCACTAGCGCCCCTTCTCCGCCCTCTGCTCCACCTCCCCCCCCTCCCCAGTAGGAACCTGTTACTTTAAGCAGGGCGTTCCAGTGTGGCGGTGCGGGCCGCCGGGGTTTCGGGAGGTGGCCGGTGATTGGCTCCTTCGAGCTCCCCCTGGCTCGCTCGCTCGGCCTCCCCGCGCGCTCCGCCCCGCCCGCGCGCCCTCCCTCCGCCCCGTAAGGCTCTGAGCCCCGGTGTCAGGCGCCACGGCGCATGCTCCGGAATCTCATCCTCTGGCCCTGGAGCTGCTGCTGCTGCTGCTGCTGCTTTTGCTTTTGGGGCTGAGTTTAATAAGCGAGCGAGCGAGCGAGCAAGCGAACGCGGGGGGAAAAAGGCAGAGAATGTCCGCCATCTACCCTCCGCTCCCGGGCGCGCTCTCATTCATAGCAGCCTCTTCATGAATTACAGCTGAGGGGGGCGGGGGAGGGGGGTACCACACAACACCCCAGCAAACCTCCGGGCCCCCAGGCATGGCTAGCTCGGTAAGTACATGCAAAAATAATAATAAAAGATTCCCCCCTCCCCGCCTTTCCTCCCTCGCCCTGCGCCGCCGCCGCCGCCCAGACAGCGCCAGCGCTCCGCGGTTCCAATTAGAGAAAGGTTGGTACGGCTTGCAGGGAGCTGCTGCCTCTCCCTCAGCCTCCGCTCCCCTCCCTCTCTCCACCCCCCCTCCCGGCGCGCGCGCGCGCGCGCGCACACACACACACACACACACACACACACGCACACAGACACTCACACACTCACCCCCCCCCCCCCCCCCCCCGCGCCTCCCTCTCTCCTCGCCTCTCTTTGCAATCGCAAGAAGGACACTCTCGCTCACACGCGCGCACTCACACACTCACACGGTGGAAGGAGGCGAATAATAACTCAGCCATATTTCAGCCGCCGCCGCCGCCGGGAGCCGCGGGCACAGTCCGGGGACGCGGCGAGCAGCCTCGGCGGCCGCTACGATGGTGCGTTCTCCGCGGCGCGCGTGTGTGAGCCGGAGTGTGCGGGCTGACAGCGGCGGGGCCGCACGCAACTTTGCCCCCGCGCTGGGCTGTGCGCAGTCGAGCCTCGGCGGCTGTCCGCCCGCCGCCCTGCCTTTTTGAATTTTATTTTTTGGGGGAGGTGGGAGCTACTTTGGGGCCACTTTGGCTCTTGGAAGTGTGTTTCGGGGGGGCTCGGTGAGGCTGGCCTCGCCGATCGCGTGGGGGGTTTTTGCCGGGGGGTGCGGGGTGCCTTAAGTTATGGATGCCTCGGCGTGTTTTGCTGCGGGCGTGTGTGTGTGTGTGTGTGTGTGTGTGTGTGACGACGTCTCATTTTTGTTGTGCACGAAACCAGTGCTAAGAGCACGGGAGTTTGTACCCATCAGCAGAGGCTGCCTGTAGTTTCCATTCCGCCTGGCACAGCGCTCCACACGCACGCACACACACACGTACACAAAGACTTCCTCGGCGTGTGCCTGTCGCCGCGGTACTTTCAGGGAGGGGGCTCACCAGAATCCCCCCACCTCGGGGTCCCGACTGCCTCCCTTCCCACACCGGGAAACCGCCCTGGCATCGCCTCCTAATTGTCTTCTAATTTGTTTCCGATGCATTTGTTGTCGTGCTTGTAGTGGCTGAGTGTGCTTTCCCTCTTCCACCCCCACCCCGACCCCCGGACCCCCTTCCCGACTGGGGGCAACATTCCGTTACAATCCCTGCGGGTGTGGATGCGGGGCCCCGGGCGCCGGGATCCGGGCCGGCCGAGTGGGGTGTATTTGGGGGTGTGGGGTGTGCGCGCCCACGCGCGTGAAACGTGGATGCAGAGGGCACCGCCGTTTCCTTTTATGTGCGTTTCAAGAAGGAGGAAAAAAAATGTCAGGCGCAATGTTCAGTGTCGAACGGTCGCCTTCCTGTTGTTCACGGCTGTCTCTCCTCCCCCTGCCCGCAGTGTGCCGTGCAGGTGAAGCTGGAGCTGGGGCACCGCGCCCAGGTGAGGAAAAAACCCACCGTGGAGGGCTTCACCCACGACTGGATGGTGTTCGTGCGCGGCCCGGAGCACAGTAACATACAGCACTTTGTGGAGAAAGTCGTCTTCCACTTGCACGAAAGCTTTCCTAGGCCAAAAAGAGGTAGGGCTCGAATACAAAAGGAGCTTGATAAAAAATGTCTTTGCTCGCGGAGGAAACAATCGCTTGGCCCGGGCGGTCCCCCTGCCCCTCTCCCCGCCCCCCGCGTCGCGCTCGCCGGCGTCGCCTCGGGACTAGGGTGCGCGGCGCCGCGCTGGCCAGGTCCGGGCTCCCGCCCGCGCGCGCGCCACTTCGGCTTCGGGAAAGTCACCGCCAAGAAAGGACCGTCAGGTGTCGAGTGTTTATTCATCCCAAGCCAGCCCTCACCGGTCCTCTGGGGTTAGCCGCGGGTTCTGTGGGGAAGGTGCAATTAGTTGTTGGGTTTGGAAGTGTCGGGGGTGGGGGGGCGCTGGAGGGAATAAACAGCTTGCGCCTTTTTTTTTTTTTTTTTAAACCTGGAGAAATTGAGATTTACCTGCGTTATTAGCAAGGAATGCATGGGATGTAGTTATTGTTCCGTCTCGAGAAGTCGCCTCTCTTTAGGGTCTTCTCGGTCTTCCTGCCTGTGTATTCGGCACTAGGTGCTGGTTGTCAGATTTTCCTTTCAGTGGGTTAGCCACCCCTACCCGGCGCCGTCAGCATTTTCTGTTTAGTCGGGGGTGGGGGGCTTACTCGTCCCTAGCGCCCCCCCCCCCCCCCGCCCTTGATTGCCCCTTTGATTTTTGAGCAGCGTCCCGAAGTCTCTTACCCATGGAATCTCCGGGGGAAAGAGGGTCCCTGCAAAGGTTGAAGCTAAGTTTCAGAGGAACGATGTGTTCCTGCCTTCTGTTTCAGTCCTTCCCCACCTTGGTTTTTAGCCTGGGTCTCTAGTTTGCATAATCCAGCTCAGCCCCTCCGATCCCAAACATTTCCCATAAAGCGCAGGACGGCTTTGAAAAAAAGAAACGGGGTGTTATTTTGGAGGAAAATTAAAGAGGGTTTAAGAAATCTGATTTCTGTTCCCTTCAGCCTCCGGAAAGCTAGTGTCTGGTTGTTTTAGTTGGATTAGTGGAGGTAACAGTACAAATACAATAAGGTGCTTTGTTTGTGAGCAGGTTTATTTATCTAACTCGACACAATGGTTAGTAGTTATCTTCCATTTGATCCGTAATCTTTATTGGCATCTAGAACTCCTGCAGTTTCTTAGAGTAACATCATAATAAATCCATTCTGCTTAGAGCTACTGGAAATTATTGAGCATTGAGGAGCTGAATAAAGAAAGGCGAAATGCTGTGTGCCTCTGAGGTGGCAGAGGTTTGTGCTGATGCTTATTTTTGTTTCCAGAGCTCATGTGATGGGTTGTAGGATTGTATATTTTGCCTTTAGTGGTTTGTTTTAGAGCTCCTCATGAGAACTTGAACAGTTGAATTTGATGGGCTTTGCTGGATGGTTAATAAATGAATCCAGCCTCTAATAGAGGGGTAGCAATATGCGTGGCCTCTAGGAAATTGCATTTTGATTTTTTTAGCATTTTAGATCAAAATATAGCCAGAGAGCTTTTACTTCGTATTTCCTCAGTATTGTAATTAGGATGAGTATTGTCAAGTTTTCTGTCACTGTGTGAGGTTGGGTTTGATGCTTGCTTCTCCCTCTCCCTTTTCCATGTGTCTATAGAGCCACTGCAGAGGAGTTTAAACAAAAGAAACCACCTTCTAAGATCCTTGGTATCCACTGTTAGGACCATTTGGCTGCTACTCACTTCAAAATGAAATACATTGAACAACAACAACAAAAAGCAGTATTTGTTGTATTAGGAAAATGAAGACAGTTGGCAGAAGATGTAGCTCTTAAGATAACTTTGTTTAGGCTCTTTAACAATCAAGCAATTGGCATTATGAAATGAAAGATGACCAGCCTCCCCAGATTTCAGCACTGTTTCTGTGCTTCAGTGTGTCTGTGGCAATGTTCCCCTGCTTGTCCCCTACTTAATGATTTTCTGTCCAGCCAAGGGAACGGGAGGGTGCTGGCCTGCACAGCCCACACCTGGGAGTTGTTGCTAGGCGTGGTAAGCTGCTTGATAACACTGATGTCTTAGCCATCTCTAGTGAGAGATGCCTGCTTGCTGAATGGGCTCTTCAATTTTTTATTTTCAGCTGTGGACTTTCTTTATGTAGTCTATACGCCATTGTTTTAAAATGTTTATTTTTGGATTTTTATTTGTATGTGTGCTTCCCATGATGTGACAAGTCCTGGGAAAAATGCCAGCTTACATAGCCCAGGAGAGACCTTGTCATACTGTAATTACACATGATTCAGATTGCAAGAGAAGGTTTCTCTGTTCATCGGGAATAGTTAGTTGTAAATTTCAAGTAACACCAAACATGCCACTTAATCCTGGGACTTACTTTGGGCTTATAAAGTCTTTGAAAGTGGTAAGAATAAATACAGAATAAGGATGCCAATCATTGTAATGTCTACTTCAGTACCTTTTAAGGTGTTATATTTGCCATTTTATAGATCTGTAAGTGAGAAATTGGAAATGGGGAGAAACTGCAAGAAGGGCTTTGTGAAAAATCTTAGTTACAAGATATTTAAAAGAAATGCACATATGCCCAGCTGTAAGTGGCTATTGATAATGACAGGCTAAATCACTTTCACCGTATACAGTAACTGATAATCAGAAGTGGACCTTCCCACTGAGGATGAACTGCTCAGCCACGAAGGTGGATGAGTCCTTAGTTTTACGAATCTTTGGTTTGGAAAAGCAAATTGATTTTCAGCTTGATTTCCTTTATTTCACAGTAGTATTATGAGAACTTATAGAGGAAGAAATTACAGTATTTTCAACTTGTTGCCTAATGAGAATTACATGTACCATTTCAGAATTGAGCTAATTGGACTTGAATTAATGAAGGTTTACTCTGTCCTGAAGATGGGTTGGAGACTTAAACTTAAAATTACTAGCACAGAGTACTAGAAGAGAGATTTTGATGAAATAGTGAAGCCTGGAATATCCATTAGCTGGTACAGAATAGGCAGGTCAGAGTATAATGCATTTTAAAACTATCTACTTGCAAAAAAAGACCGTATCTTATTTGTTAGTACCAAAGATTTATAATAGTCTGATATGACTGAAATGAATGGTCACATTCAAAACATTTCATTTAAAATATTAATGTTTTCATCTTCAGTATGATGTGAGTTTGAGTGAACTTTCTTTCCAATTATAGCCATTCTTAACTCTTGCAGTCTGTTCCATTGACATTTATGATATGAAATCTGTTGCTTATTATTTTATGTCAGCTAATTTGGCCATTGGTATGATTTGATAGCTTTTTATTTCTAGCCCTAGTCCTTTGAGTGGGCAGATAAAGCATAATAAATCCACACTTAGAACTTTCCTTTGATTTAAATGGTTGAGCCCAGCATTACTGTGTAGTTCTGATTTGTGTTAAGGAGTCTTCTGAAATAATTTGGGTAACTTTTTATCAGGGTTCCTAAAATTTGAGACCAACCAGTTGCAGATACTGCACGTACCTGGTGTGTTTTCTCTTCTGAGGTGTTTAAAGGGTTTCAGGAAAAAGTAAAAATGTATAGCTAGCTATTCTGATACATTCATCGAGTGTTAGAAGATTTATGTAGAGTTCTGTATGGAATTCAAATGACCATTGAGAGCAGTTCTACTACTTGGCATTTTGAAGCAACATACAGCATAATTTTCCAAGGCACTTAAAAGCTGAATTATTGAAGGAAATCTCCTGCTTTTAGTGGGAATGTAAATTGGGCACGGACATTTTGGAGGGCATTTGGCAACATCTATTAAGATTTTAAATGTTTACACCCTTTGACCCAGCAGTTTTACTTCCAGGGATTTTCCAGCAGATCCAGCTTCACAGCTACACAAAGTTACAGCATATTGCTTGTGACTTTTTTAAACAGCAGAAATTTGGAGGCAAGCCATATAGGGGACCCCCAGCTGGGTACAGTTAAATGATGGGTGGTCTGTTAAAAGGGGGTAAATCTATTCGTAGACGCAGGATGATCGGCAAGAGATACTAAGTGAAATAAGTCGCTAAATCAGTGTGATCCCGTTTAAAAAAATATGCTTATACAACTAAAAAGTGCATGTGTGTATGTGTATAAGTAAATGAATTTTGGTTGAATGGGAACCCAGCTCCTACCAGTAGTTTTTCTAATGCGTGCTCATGGTGTTGGCAGTGATAGGTTGATAGGTGTTTTTGTACTGTTTGATTTTTTTTTTTAAAGTTAATTCTGTGTATTTAAAACATTCCAGTGAGCATTCATTACTTTTTAAGACTAAAAGTCAAAGAGTAAAGGCACAACATAGAACTATCTTGGGTAGATACTGTTGCTCAGTGGTGAGAAGTTATGGTTAGGAATTACAGACTTATATTCAAATACTGGCTTAAGAGACTCCTAGTGTGATCTTTTTAATTCTCCCCCCTTAAGATTTTATTTATTATTTGAGAGAAAGAATGAGAAAGAGAGCAGAAGCAGGAGGAGGGTGAGGGAGGAGCAGACTCCCCACTGATCAGGGAGCCCCAACACGGGGCTCCATCCCAGAGCCCTGAGGTCATGACCTGAGCTGAAGGCAGATGCTTAACCAACTGAGCCACCCAGGCGCTTCCCCAGCTCCTTCTGTGATCTTGAGCAAGTCATTTCTCTCTCTGTTTTCTCACTTGGGTTCTCATCTATGTTCCTGGAATGATGAAAGAATACAACCATTACCTCATAAATTGAGGATTAAATATGAATCAGCTGTTCTCAAATTTATTTGCCTTAAGACTGCTTTACACTCTCAAAACATAGACTCCACAGAGCTTTTCCTATGTAAGTTATATCTACCGATATATACAGTATTAGAAATGAAACCTGAGACATTTAAGAAGTTATTTATTAATTTGTTTAAAGATAATAATCAACCCGTTAAAGGTAGCATGTGAAAAGTATCTTAATGAAACATGAGTATTTTCAAGAAAACAGAGTGAGAAGTGTGGTATTAATTTTTGTGTGTACAGATCTTTTTGATGTTTTGGAATAATTGGATCAGCTTACGTGCTTCTGCATTCATTCTGTTGCATTACCACACATCAGGTAGCCTCTGGAAACCTCCACAGTACTCTTCTGAGAGAAGGAGTGAAGGAGGCAAATAATGTCTTAGAGTCGTTGAAAAAATAGGTTTTCCCTGGGAAAGGTTTTGGGGATCCTGGGATCCCTGAATACACTCAGAGAACCTCTGGTATAAATATTCAACACAGAACCTGGCACAGATCAACTCCTTTATTAATATGTGGAAGCTAAGTTTTTAAAGCCATTACTATCGTTGCTAATAAAAACATTTAATGGAAAGAGGAAAGATAAGTCTTCCAAGGTATTTGACATGGTTAAATTCCATTATAACAATTATCTAACAATTTTTTTTTTTCCAGAAAAGGAAAATCCAAACTTGGGTTTTGGTGGATATATTTTATAGTTAATATCCTTGTCCAGTTTATGGCATATTATTTGTATAAGCAGAAGCCTTTTACATCTGTAATTTTAAGTGACCCTCTGTAGGGTCCCTCTGGGAGCAGGGCAGGGGTATCAATCGGTTTCATAATTTTACCTTAAAGATTCTTTGTTCTTTCTCGTTTTTTTTCAAGTTTCCTTCCAGTGGTCTTCCATGGGCCAACCTTCGCCCTTTAGTTGTTTTTCTGGTAAACTATTACAGATAACCCTCTGCTACTTAACACAGCTTTTACAGTTCTAAGATGTAGAATTTTTTTTTCTTCTTTCTTTCTTTCTTTCTTTTTTTTTTTTTTAAACTTAGTGACTTAGGAGTGCCTAGGTGGCTCAGTGGGTTAAGCCTCTGCCTTCGGCTCAGGTCATGATCTCAGGGTCCTGGGATCGAGCCCCGCATTGGGCTCTCTGCTCAGCAGGGAGCCTGCTTCATCCTCTCTCTCTCTGCCTGCCTCTCTGCCTGCTTATGATCTCTGTCAAATAAATAAAATCTAAAAAAAAACAAACAAAAAAACTTAGTGACTTAAATCTTCAGAAGGTAACTTGGAAAGCTTAGATAGGTAGGAGAGGAGGAGATGTGAAACACCATTGTTCCAATTACATGATTAAGCAAGGACTTACTGTATTACTGAACTTTAGTCTCTAATATTTATTGGAGAGATTTTCAAACATTTTGGATCCCTGATCTCAGGGTTTCTCACTGTCCGGTTGGAAGTAATACAGAATTCTATAATTTTTTCCCTTGGCTTTTATACTTGCTTGATTCTATGTTTCATTCCTCAAGCAAGAAGCTACCATGTAGAAAGAGAAATTCTCATCTCAGTGATACATATTAATATTCTTTTGAAACATTTTGCTTTGTGTGTGTGGCCAGAGTCTGTAGTTCATTCTCTTCCTTGTAACATACATTTTCATGCTTTAATCTTTTATTCTTTTGTATTTTGTGGTTCTCCGCATTCTTGTTTATAGTTCATTTCTGAGAATACAGTTTGTCTGGAAAAAGAGTCCATTGGTATTACAGGTATCTCATTAGTATTTTTAAATTTACAGATGTAGAACTTTGACAGTGTACAATCCAGCTTTTATGAGGAACCCATGTATTTTTTACATTGTTATTTTATTAATTTATAGGTGTGTGTTCATTGTGAAAAATCAAACTATAGAAATATGAAGAAAAGGGTTACCTGAGAATTCTTTACAAGACCAGTGCCCTAACCCCTGAGCTATGGAGCCACCTATGAGAATTCTTTATAGAAAGCCATAATTCATATTTTAGTAGATATCTGTATCTATATATACAAACACACACACACACATACACATTAACTGTAAATTACCTGAATTCATTCAACAGGTAGTTTTTTGAGGTCCTGTGTGGCTAGAACACTTCCAGGAGCTGGGGCTATAGCATAAATGAACATTTCTGCCCTCCTGGTATATGGTGAAATAGCATCTTTTTAGGGCTGGATTTTATGGTATTACATCAAATATACATTTATTACAACTTCACATAGACATTTAGATTGCTCTTAGTTTTAATTTGTTAGGATTAATGCTATGATGAACATCTGAGGCATTCATTTTTACATTTTTTCCTGTAATTTCCTTGTGTTATATTTACCAGAAGGGAGGTAGCTGAGACAAGGTGTATAGATTTTAAATTTTGATAGATGCATTACCAAACTTTCCTCCAAAAAGATTGGTTTATGTTTCCCCAGGGATCGGATGAATTCCCTTTTCCCTATGTGGTTGCCAATACTGGGAATTAACAGTTTGTTGTTGTTGTTTTTTTTTTTTTCGTTGTTGTTGTTGTTGTTGTTGTTGTTTTGGTAACTCTTCATCAATTTGCTGGATGAAGCAGAACTTCATTTTTATTTTCATTTATTTGATTAATAGCGCTGCATGTCTTCACGTGTCTATATATTTACTATTTGTCGTTTATGATATGCCTATTTTGTGCCATTGTTCTAGTTCTCAAAAAAACAAAACAAAAAAACCCCAATGAAAATACAAAGGAAAGAATGATATAACAAACATTCACATCCCCACTACCAAGGCTGGATAAATGTTTACATTTTATCGTATTCGAATCTTTGTTTTGATTTTAGGGAATTAGATATTATAGCTAGGCAGCTAAAGTTTTTAGATGCTTCCCCATCCTTTCTTTCAACTCTTCAGACTTTCTTTCTTTCTGTTTATGTACATTTGCACATTTATACTGCTGCAAGTAATAGTATATTATGTTATAAAATCTCCATAAAGAGTATCATACTAGATGAGTCCTTTTTAAAAATCGAGATGTAATTTGCATACTGTAAAATTCACCCCTTTAAAGTGTAGCGTTCAGTGGCTTTTAATATATTCACACGGTTGTGGGACAATTGCCACCCTTTAATTCCAGAACATTTTCATGAGTGAATAATTTTGTAGCTTACAGTTCCCCCCTCCCCCATGTATTTTAGCCTTTTCACACACAGTTCATCAGTAGAGAGCCAATTCATTTCTTTTAATTTCTTCTGTTCACTATTTTCATGGTAGGAAGAGGTTCTATGCTTACTTTTCTGTTCCCCTACTAAAGAATATATAGGTCATTGTCTGCTCTGTGCAGTGAGCATCTTTGAATGTGTTACCTTGTACAGATGAACAAGATTTTAGATATAGGCCTGGAATTTGAGTTGTGTGTGCGTTTTCATTTGTATTAGACATTGTCAGATTGCTCTACAAAGTGGTCGTGACGGTTTATACTCTGTCAGGGAATAAGGTCCATTTTCTGTACAGCTTGGTCAACGTTGGATATTTTCAGATTTCTTATTTTTATACTTAGTTGAAATATGGTATCCTTTGTTTTCATCTGCATTTCTCTGGTTTTTCGTGGGGTTAAGCATTTTCTGTATGTTTACTGACCATTTGGATTTCCTCTTTATTGACTTTTAAAAATGTCCTTTGTCTTTTTTAAAAAAGAAACTTGGGATCTTTGTCTTTTTCTTATCTGTAGGATGTTAATCCTTTGTTGTTTGCCTTGAAAATATCTTGCCTCATTTTTATTTCTTTTTCTTGTAACGTAATGTATGGTATCTCTTTGTCATACACAAGTTTTTAATTTTGCCAAATTGACCTATTTTGTTTTGTTTTCCTGTGTGGTTTTGGGGTTTTGTTTAAGAATATAATTTGTGGACTTAGTCATATGCTTAACCAACAGACTTTCTACATGCAGGATACAGGGAAAGGACTGCTGAGAAGTATGAGAAACAGGAGGTTCCTGCCTTCAACATGCTTGTATCTTGTAGAGCTGGGAAGGACATTTGAGATTCTGCATCCTTCTTTATCCTCTTTTTATTTTGAATTGGAGCCTAGATGTGAAGTGATCTTGTATGTAGACACAACGAGTCACAGGTGTGCTGGTGCCAAAAGAGAGCTGGTAATAAATGGTGGTAAATGCTTACTTTTAAAATGTTGAATAATTGTTCACTTATATTAGCAGACAAATATTCAGCAATACCTGCTTTTGTAGACATGATCTAGGATTTAATTAAGTGGTGGTAACCATGGTAGATACTGCTTAAGAGGGGAAAGTTCTACAGCTACTTTCAGGCAAAATCAAATTTATTGGGTGGATTAATTTAAGGTTCTCCTTTGAGATGAAATCATTAGGAAAATTTGATACTGAATGGTAGATATCCCCTGATATTTTGCCTTCCCACTGTGGTGGGATTGCAATTCACAAATGATCCAGAACATAGTTTTTTTTTTTTTTTTTTAAAGATTTTATTTATTTATTTGACAGAGAGAGATCACAAGTAGGCAGAGAGGCAGGCAGAGAGAGAGAGAGGAGGAAGCAGGCTCCCTGCCAAGCAGAGAGCCCGATGCGGGACTCGATGCCGGGACGTGAGATCCTGACCTGAGCCGGATGCAGCGGCTTAACCCACTGAGTTACCCAGGCTCTCCTCATCTTTTTTTTTTTTTTTTAAAGAAAATTATGGCTTGGGGCGCCTGGGTGGCTCAGTGGGTTAAAGCCTCTGCCTTCTGCTTGGGTCATGATCCCAGGGTCCTGGGATTGAGCCCCACATCGGGCTCTCTGCTCAGCAGGGAGCCTACTTCCTCCTCTCTCTCTCTGCCTGCCTTTCTGCCTACTTGTGATCTCTGTTTGTCAAATAAATAAATAAAATCTTTTAAAAAAAGTAAAGAAAATTATGGCTTATCTTGAACTTAATCGTGAGGTCCATTTATTTAAAATAATGTTCATAAGTGATTATAAAGATGATCAGTTGGATTTAATTAGAGTTATTATCCATGTCAGAAGATTGATATTCTCTGAACCAAATAAATTTTAAAATATTTGATTTTGCCAAAAGTAAATTTTTTCTTTGTTTTCAGCAGAAATTATTAGTTATTTCCCCATCAGTACCAGGCCAAATCCTGTGTGTATGTATTGATTTTAAAAAGCAAACTATACATTAGCAATTTCCTAAAATATTAATAACAACAGTGGCCTACACAGTAGGGAGAGTTGCTTGCCTCTTAATGTATCTGGATATAAATTTAGTCTGCATGATACCTTTAATCTTTGAAGATAGGTTTTATGCCCTTACATCTACTCCCTCCCCCAGAGTGGTGTTGGGAGAAATTACAATCAGATTATTCTATGTCCCTATTTATTTTGACATAGATTTGTAACATTTTGGATGTTTAAAAGTAAGGTTCATTGGCCTTTTTGTTATACCCATAACTTTTACCCCAAATACTTCATTAACATGAGTTGCTGCATAATGAAAGCTTTCTTTGTATTGAAGAAGTCTTTTTTTATTTTACAAAAATTTTCTCTTGTTTAATTTCTTTCCCTGTTCTGTTTTACAAGCAGTTGTTTTGTAGTGACTACGTGAAAAACAGTTTAGGCTGTTGGGATTTGGTTGCTTTTAGTGGGATAGTTTATTCAAAATGTTGACGTAGCTCCAGATTGCCTTATTAAAGATGCTTGTTGTAGGACTTTTCCTACCTGTGCGCAGAAATAGTAAGGAGCAGTGGGAAGCTTCTTCCTCATCATATAAACACTGAGCAGGAGCTCGTGTTCTATGCTCCATCAGTCCTGCACTGGCCTCCCCTCGTATGTCTGCTGTTACTCATCCGATGAGATGGGACCTGTATTATCACTGCGGATAGCACTCATACCTTCCATCAGTGTAGTCTGGATGCTGGAAGTTTCTGGCAGCAGTATAACATAAAGGCAGATAGGTATTGCTAGTAGGTAAGAGTTTTAGAATCCTGACTTCAGCCTCCACTCCCCTAAGTGGTAAATTTTTGCTCCATGTTCAGAAACTGATTTCTTCTGTACCTCTAATAATTGACTATGTGTAAACAGAACCACCACCTGAATTTAGCAGGAAGCATTGTGTCAGCTGAGAATCACATTTTCTAGAAGGAGTTTTAGCCTATGTTATAGGCAAAAATGAATGTTTCTCCTTTTCTGTCTTTTCTTCCTTTATCTTTTTTTCACCTACTTTGGTGCTTTTTAAAAAGCTAGCCACAAATTTTAGAGACTTGGCTAGGTCTATCACTTAAAAAAATTTTTTTTTAAAGCTACTTAATTCATGAAATACAACTAGCCTTTTAGCTGTAAAAATAGGAGTCAGGTGGGGGTGCCTGGGTGGCTCAGTGGGTTGGGCCTCTGCCTTCCACTCAGGTCCTGGTCTTGGCGTCCTAGGATCTAGCCTCACATCTCAAGTTGGGCTCTCTGCTCTGTGGGGGGCCTGCTCCCCCCCCCCCCTCTCTGCCTGCCTCTCTGCCTCCTTGTGATCTCTCTCTGTCAAATAACTAAATAAAATCTTAAAAAAAAAAAAGGAGTCAGATATATTCCAGAAACTTGTAGAGCAGGATTTAGCAATGCAGTAGAAAAGGCCCTGTCCTGGGAGGCAGAAGGGATATGTTTGGACTGAATAAGCTCTGTGGTCTTTTTGAGCTCTGAAATAATTATTTTTCCTTAGTTTTTTTTTTTTCTTTTAAGGGTAAGTTCTGAGCATATCCTTCCTTTGTCTAGTGTTTCCTAATGAAATAACTACCATTTATTAGACCAACTATGTATTGGTTATCATGTTGTGGATAGACATGTGTTACTGTATTTAATTTCTTATGCTTTATATTGTGGTAGTTTGGAGAATAATTTTTTTTGAAAATAGAAAATTATTGATATGAACGTCAGCATATTGGAATTTTACCTTTTTTAATGGTGAGTGAACAGTAAGCTGGGTCATCTACCCTAACAGGGAAGTAGGGGGATTAACCAGATAGGTGATTACGGTTTTGTTACGAAAAGTTACTTTCTCATAATCTCAGTGCCATTTATGCCAGCCATCAACACTACTTGTAGGTTGGAACATTCCAAGAACTCAGGATACCATATGTTTATTTGAAACTTCTTCAAATATGGCTCTTGACCAGGTCATTAGACCATTGAATTTTTCATGAAAATTAACTGAATTTTTTTTTCTCTTTCATATAATGTAGGCCAGACCTTGAAATTTTGTCCTTGTGTTTTTCTGAAGCATCATGTTTCAGATAACTGCTTGTGTTTCTCCTATCAACAGAATAGTTGGGGACTTTGACTTACCATGTAAACAGGTTAAAAAAGTATGGTATTTCAAATATTTGATCATTCATGTTACTTTCAGGGTTTTTCTATTTAATAATTCAGATGCTTAATTGAAGTTGATTTGAAAAGCAGTTACTCTTCCAACTTTTTACATGTGACTTGCTGCTAATGTAAAAAACAATTCTAGTTATCATTCCAACTAGTTAAAGGGAATTGTGAATGATGCTAGAGCGAAGGATTTATTTACACAAATATGCAAAAATATAGAAATGCAGACAATTTAAAGAGAGCAGCAAATAAATGAGAATTATGTTTAAAGGCCACTTAGTAGCTTGAAGTTAGTGTTACTTGACATAGTAGCTTTCTGTAGAGGCTTTTTTTTTTTTTATGGTTTATTTTTATCATTGATTGTAGTACTTGATTCAGTCCATTATCTTTGTATGAGAATGGCCAGAATTGTTCATTACTCACATTTTGAGAATTGTGTGAGAGATAAAAATACATCAGTGAAAAGATGGAAAGAACATACTTAGCAAAATGTTAATAGAAGTTATCTCTAGGAGATGGGATATCAGGAATTAAAAAATATATATTAAATTGGCTTTATTCCAAAATTCAGTACCCCCATCCAGCAAATAGAAAGAGTTCAGGAAATGCTTATACTGGGTTTTTTGAGCTTTCTTGAATAAGGCATAATTATCTTGTGTGAAGGTAAAACTAGATACTTAAATGTACATATGGACATGTTTACAATAAGATTTTATTTTTTTTAAGTTTAATCTCATTTAGAATATAAAAATGTCTTTCCCAAGGAACACTTTCATATTTTGTTATTTGGAATTTTAGTCACCTTGTCATTTTGAGTGTTTCTTTTAATAGCACTTATATATGCACAGATGTTTCAAAAGTTGATTGTAAACTTTAAGAAAAACATCTAAATGATATTCTTACCTTTCTTAACAAAGTTGCTGTGTTGAAGTTGTAAAATGAATCAGATTAACCTGATTTATGAGTACATGATTCATAGACGATGTTCTTTGTAGCAGAAAGACAACCGTTGTTTAGTATTTCAGTACAGTGTACATTTTTGAAGCACTTAAGAATGTTTTGAAAAGTTTCGATTTCTTTTTTCCTGTTGAGTTTGATAAGCTTGTTAATTAGTGTGTTTATCTTGATGTGTATAGTATTGGAAAATTTTCCAGAGCCTAAATCTGACTTTAAAAATTGACACCAAATGAAAAGGCATCAATCATGCTTAGATGTCATAGTGGCAGGAATAGATGGGATCTGTAGTTGCAAATAAAGACCCATTTCCATCTTGTGTCTTTGTATATAATTTGGAAGTTAAATGTTAAATTATGAGAAATAGAAAGTACCCGGACAACTACCAAAAGCAAGATAAAAATAGTGTTTCGGGGAGGGAAAGAAGAGATGGTTCTTTTTGAACGGATGCATACGTGTGTAAACACAAACAATATTTTAGGATTGAAGCAGTTCAAGTAATATTTTGTATATTACTGCAAAAATAACCAGAAGTTTTAAAAATGAAAATTAAAATGTCATTTTGTGTTTTCTATACAGTACAGATAGATTAATACAGACATTCCTTAAACACAAGTAAAAGAAATTTCTAAAAATAAAAAAGATTTCTGCAAAGATGGAGTTAATTTTAGTTGTCTTAAAGGTCTCCTTGCAACCCAAAATTCATCTAGTTAAGTCTATGATATGATATGTGGGATATTAATATCTTTACCTTTGTAACATTAAAAAGAATAACCACTGAAAGTAGTATGTGCAAATGCATATCAAAACTGTACGTCAACTAAGAATAAGTCTGTTTTCCCTTTGGTTTTAGCTGCTTTTATGAAATTCATAAATGACAGATTAACTCCACCTCAGAATGTGAAATATAAAAATTGATGTTTGTGATCAGACCATTTCTTTATTAGCTGTTTGAATAAAATTGCCACTTTAAGTTCCATTTGCTAGCATTCGGAGTAACATTTTCCATGGTCTTCATTTAGTTCTGCTGATAAATTTTTATTTAACTATTTCTATTCCTTTGGAGAGAATTCTGAGTGGGATTCATAATAGCCTGGATTCTTTTTTTCAGGGTTAAGATGTGTATGAAAATGAGGGAAATAGACTCTTTGGCCCCATGATTACAGCTCCCCATATTTGCTTACTATTTTTATTATTAATTTATGTGGATGGCTTAACTGCAAATACAGAAAATCAAGTCATTGTTTTAAAACTTATTCTAACTGAATCCTCAGGGGATCACACTTAAAACTTTGAGAGTTTGAGTAATATGAAGACTTGGTTTGAGTATTACAGATTGTTAGAAATTCCAAATTTGGTACTAAATTAAATATATTCCTAGAATTTTATTAGAGTACAGACAAAGCTATAGTAGACCAAGATAATGTATAAATGGCCCTTATTTGGAGCATATAGAGTGGGAGCATATTTTGCAGTGGAAGGGGAACTAAAGGAGAAGGTGTTCTCTACTTGTAGACTTGTAAAGGCCTCAGAGTTTTCTTTATGTTATTGTAGAAAGACATTATTTTTGCTTTGGCGTGCTTAAAACTAAAGGGCAAATGATCCAAAAGAATAATCTTGAAATTCAATAGCAAGAAAACTACTTGACATTGTGGGCTAGAGGCCAGCAAACGTGTTGCTTTCATTGAATGCGTGGGAAATGGGGCAGGCCTGGAATTTAAAGAGACAGGGTGCAGTACGCTAGAAAAGAAAAGCCCCCCTGTATGATTTGCCTACTGGGAGAAAAAAAAAAATAGACTTACAGTTTCCTCTAAAGGATCTTTATTGGATCAACTATTTAAGACACTGAGTGAATTTTTCCTAACTCTGCCTCCCATCTCCCTTAGCCATCTTCTCATTGAAATTGGTGCCGGGTAAATTTGTTTATAACAGAGGAGAAGCAGCTTTTCAAATAAAAGTACTTTGTAGCCTGTTCAAATGGAGTATAATGTAATTCTCCCTGAAATTGAGCACTTATTACTTTGTTTATGTAGCTGTTTAAAAAGGGGGGAGGGTGCGATTAGTATTGTGAGGGGACTACTGGAACTTTTGCTTTAGAAATTTCTCTCTTTTTCTGTCTGAGTTTCCTCCCCCATCCACTCATGAATCCCCCTTGGCTCCCTCCCCCACCTCCCACAATCCCTCAATAAAATAGTATTTAAAAGACTTGAATAACCAGTCCTATGTACCAGCTTCTTGCTCGAGGCAATAATGTTGTACTATTTTCAATGGGTGGTCTTGAATCTCCATGGGAGATTTCACAGGCAGTGGGTTCCATGACCCACTAAGTGTATTATTTTGAACATAACCAGTTAAATTCCTGAGCCATAGAGAATATACAGAGATAATTTTACATGATTGAAGTCCCATAGTTAATTACTTACAAATCAATTTATTTAGTTTTTATTTGAAAAATTTATGGTTTAAATCCCTAAAAGTGACACATATTATTAACCCAGGATTTGAGGTTTCCTTTTTAAAACAAGTAAGCCATTCATACATGTCAATTCAGGAGTACCCATTTGCGTGTATGTTTTAATTCATAGGTTTTTTTGGTTGTTTGTTTGTTTTAATTTTTTTCCCTTTAGGAAGCCAGCAACTAGTAGTCATTTCCAAATGTTAAGTTGTTGAAGTCCTGTTTCTCCTACGGGAGATACTGTAAGATGATAGGACTTACAGTAAAAAAATAGATCACATAGGTTTAGAATCAGTATCTTTTGCCTGTGGCATATAGCCGAAATGTATACCAGCCTGAAATTTCACTAAAATTGCTTTGGGTCAAACCTCCGTGGAAGCAAGCAGGATTGGAATTAAAAATTAAATGCTGGATTGAGATTGCCCTGTAGGGAAGAAAAATGTTTCTTTAGGTGAATTTACTTAAATAAAACAATGTATTTACTTCTATGTTGTAAATATTGAAATGGGAACTGCTGCTATCCTGCCCATTCCTGCTTAACTTGGTTGAAAGTAATTTTGGGAGTTTCTTCCCAGTGTAAACCTGTGGTTATTCACCAGAGTGATAACCTAACTTTGTTGGGTCACTGATTTGATGACTTTTCCCCCCTTATTTATATTCTTGAGAAAATTAATTAATTTCTGAAGAATGTTGGATTTCTATTTCGAGTACATATCTTTAAGTCCTGAAATACCTGTTTTCCATCAGCTAAGTCGATAAGCCTTTAGGAGCAGGTATCCTAGATGTGTTGGTAAATCCAGATGTTCTATGATGAGAGATCATTTGTGTTTATTGTAAACAATGTAAGTAATTTTAGGTGGAAAATTACAGGCTTGGAAGAGCTGAGTTTGTTTCTTGTATAAAAATTATTGTACACTTGGGGCACCTGGGTGGCTCAGTGGTTTAAAGCCTCTGCCTTCAGCTCAGGTCAGAATCCCAAGATCCTGGGATCAAGCCCCGCATTGGGCTCTCTGCTCAGCAGGGAGCCTGCTTTCTCCTCTCTCTCTCTCTGCCTATTTGTGATCTCTGTCTGTCAAATAAATAAAATCTTAAAATTATTGTACACTTGTTTGAGGTCAGAGATGAAACGATGTGACTTCTGTTTTCTTCACTGCAAAATTCACATCTTTTTAATGTCTCATCAGTTTACGGCACTAAATGTTTGCCTTTTCTTTTTTAGCTCAGGACTAGTCCTTGAGCAGCTAAAAAGTTTTCCAGTAGTTTTTAGTAAGTGGGTTTAAAGCAGTGATAGCCATCCGAAGTTTAACTTGTGTAGCCAGCATTTAAGAGTTATTAAGATTGTCTCCACACACAAAAAAGAAACTGCTCTTAGGGTCCGTCTGTACATGTGAATAGAAGTTAAAGGTTGGTTCAAAATTAGCTTGTCAAGTAAACTTTCTGACTGACGAATAATTTTGTTTTCATTATCCGTTCCCTTGGCTGAAAATGAAATAGAAACGATCTGGTTACTAAAGACCGGCGCTGTATTGGATCATTTCCTTGAGCTTTTGCTATGATTGTTGAAGGCAAAGTTAGACAGCTGCTGTAGATTTTGCCAGTGGCCTCACAAAAGAAGTTGTTTAACCCTGTTAGTTTCAGACCCCGTTATTTCTACTTTGCAGATATCCTTGCTGTGTTCGGTATGAACCATGTCTTCTCTGTGTTAGATCTGAGTCTCTGGGAACGCAATTTGAGCTTGTGATTTATAGAAAGGTGGTATAGCAGAAAATGAGTAATTTTAGGACTCCATTACTAAACAGTTTCATGTCTTAAAGTATGAAAAATCTCAACAGGTTTGCATATATTGTGGCAGATTTAAAAACTGAGACTTTTCTGTTAGACTTGGTTTTTTGTACCTGAAGATTGTTAGGGAATTGGGAAAATTGTGAAAAGTGGTGAAAATGGAGTTTGACTTAAAATCCATGACAGTTGGGTATTTAACTGTCCTTTTTGGGGCTTCAGGTCCACAGGAAGTACTAAGTCATTGACTTTAAAATCTCATTTTGGGTAAGTGTCGAATTAGAACAATGCCACCTATTCTTGAAATTGATGTCATAGTGTTAAAAACCCCAACGATATTGGATTCTTTTTGCATAATGTGTTTGCATCATTGCCATAGGTTTGAAGGGCAGGGAAATACTTCATTGTTAAGGCTGAAGAAGGCAAGATTTTGAAACCTGCTGCTTGTGATTAAATCAGTGTGTTTGCCCGGAGGCTTCAGCCATTCAGTCTGAATTCGTAGTCTAAAATTTTGGATTCCTTCTCTGTTTGAAAATAATACTTCTTAAAAATTTTAAGACTCCCTTTGCCTACTCACATGAGAACTACTGAGGCAAATGGTCACGGTTAAGATTTTCAAGCAATCAAGGCGGAAGATACATTTCAGTATTTTCAAGAGAAAGTTCATAGCCATTTTACATAAAATTTTACTGGGCTTTTCGTTAATCTAAAATAACTGGCCTATAAGTACTTTATCAGTGAAAACTGCTCAGCATGTAAAACGAGGGGTAGAAGGAGCACAAAGGCTTCCTGCAAATTAATGGCACAATGAGCACTAACGGACTTGCCAGCCATCTCCAGCTGTGAGATTATTATCGTTTTTGCAAACCCTTTTCCCTCAAAACTAAATCAAGAATGGTAGAGTCCTGATAAAAAGAAGTGGAGAAAAGCCTAACTAATCCTTAGATGAGTTACTTCAAACGTGCCAAAATAGAATAAAATCAGTTAATAGCATGGATTAAAGGTTACTTTTAATGCATTTTTATCACTCACGTTGAGAATTTTGTTGTATATTAATGCCTTTGGCCTTTGGTTTAAAACAACAACAACAACAACAAACAACAACAAACAACTGGAGAGAAAATACGGTTACATTTGAGAGATTCCATAATCCAGTTGTTAGAAGGAAATTGAGTACTAATGTTAGGTGCCAGAATTGAGCTAAGAGATAAAAGCTGTGTACTTGAGATCAGAGCTGAAAACAGGTAGCTCCAGTTTAGAGCGGTAAATTTTTGGGTTATAATGAGAGGGTTCATCTGCATACTTCGAGGATTGATATATGTATAGATTTCAAAAAAGAAGATGGCTCTGTGTCCTTGGATAAATATGTACAAGTTATTCCCTGGAGAATATCCCACAAGAGTGCTAAAATCAGGTCTGGATCAATGCTTTAGAATTGCTTGATACTTACAGGTGGTAGAGAGACAAGGAGAGGGAGGTAAGAGGCAGGTTTTTGGTTGCAAAGGTAGTTTTCCCCTTGTATGCACATGTCTGGGATCTTTCATAATCCTGAGGAGACTGTGTCCTCTGTACTGCTAGTTCAGAATCACATGTTTGCCAACTACTTACTTTGTGAAATACTTTTTTCTTAACTGGCCTATTATGATAGGGCTGCCAAAAGTACTGGATTGAGGAAAAACTGATTTGGCATGCTGCCTTTGGTAAGAAGAATTTTAAAAAGTAGCATGTCTTTCTCTTTTTAGGTGCAGGGACGTAGCTCTTGGGGTGTGTGTGTACGAACCTTAATAAAACTTTACTTTAAGAACCTGGGCCCTGGAAGATTTTATAGTCATGTCACATTTGCCAATCCCCTAAAATGCCAAAGTGTAAGTTTCTCTAAAGGGAATTAGCATGTATTTTCTCTTAGTGGATGTATTGCTTTTGCTGTAGCTTCATTATTGGAGATAGCCTGATGGGTACCCTCAGCACCTGGGTGTGATGTGTATGTCAGGTCCTCTTGTGCCATCCCACATAGAGTGATTTTTTTCCTAAGCCATGTGAGCACTGAAGTCTGTTAGTTTACTCCAAACATGCAGTGCCCCATACATAAATTTTCTCTGTTGGATATGCTGACCAGATTTAACCTTATACAAAGCTGCTAGCTTGAATGAGTTTTGCAACATTGAATAAATACTGTACTGTATAGTTATTTATGTGCTCAAGAAGCTGAACTTTCGTTCCATCCCAGTAAGTTCCCGTGGGATGAGTTGTTCTAGTAAATCAGAAAATTTCTCTGAAAGCAGAATGATTCTTAATTTTTGGAGGCTTGAAAATGGGGAAAATAGCCATATGCATGAGGGGGAAGAAATTCTAGTTGACCCACATCTAAAAAATAATTCAAAGTACTTGGACATCTTAAATTCTCTCAGGGGGAAGAAACCCCACCACAATGCTGTCTAATGGTTTTATTTCTGCAGTTATGTCTTTGTGTGTTTATAGGAGTGGGAACATTTTATCTTCTGTGTTTCTGTTGAGGTTGTTTTTCAGCAGTGTCCCAAGAAAAGTCCTGGAGGCTAGCTTTGAAGCCCTGTGGACAAGCTGGATATCAAAGAGCCAGAGGAATTCGGCAGTAATTGTTTTATGGCTGGTCAGAAATCAGACCTATTTGTATAGGTAGCACACAAAATAGCTGTGATTTGACAATTTGGTGCTATTTATACCTACCATAAAAAGAGAAAAGAAAAAGTTAAAGGGGTATTTTGGAAACAGGAACTAAGCTGTAAATGCAAATTGCTTCACCATTTTCTCAAAGGAACAAAAAAAGGAAAGGGTTAGGAAGTTTTTATTGAAGCTATGTTATTGAGGATCTGTCTGCTTTCAAGACATTTAATATTGCACTCACACTGAGACTACACTTCTTTCTGTTTTGCTGTCCCCCCCCTCCATTCCCATCTGAATAAAGTTATTTTTGTGGAGCAAAAGGAATTCTCTGGAGAGGGGGACAGTGAAAATCACAAAGTTTCCAACTCTATCTTAATAGACTTTAAAAATTTCATCTTACTGTTTTTATTTAGCTTTGGATAAGAACCATCTGCTGTTGCTAGAGCGAATTTCTTTCTTTCCACGTAAGTTATATTTTCAACAAGTAGTCATAGGTTGTTTACTGAGGTGGTGGGTGAGGATTCATGGCATTTAGGAAATATACAGAAGGAAATTTTCACAACTATTCTTGATGTGTCTGTGAGAGAGGTCTTTTGAATACAAAGTGCCTAAACTGTTACTCTCACCTAGAGTTTATATTGCAAGCTCAAGGTGGGCCGTGTATCACCGTTTGTCTGTAGTTCGATGTGCAGCAGCCCCAAGTGAAGTTTTGACTGCAGAATGTCACTCAGACCTTTTGAGGTTGTCAAATGCTTCATTGTTTTTTCTCGAAACCCCCAGCCTCAGAGCAGTCTGAGTCTGGGGCAGCGGGGCAGAGAAAAAGCAAACACGTCTATGATTGACTACATTTTTTTTTTTTTAAGAAATCCTAGAAATGCCTTGTGGACCTCTGGGGGTTTGTCACAATTTAAAACCATTTTTTACCATTGGAGGCGTTCCAGTGCTTTCAAATTGGGTTTATATTAATTTGCTTTGGTTTTAATTTTTTTTTCCCTGGATTCTGATCAGTAATAAGTAGAGTGGCCTTTGGCTTGTGTACCTTAATTTTTGGGTAAAGGAGCTACTTTTGATTGGATGACAAGAATTCACTGAGAGTAGGAGAAAAGAATGGGAAACTGGTAGAGATAAGTCTGGTTTGGGGACAATCAGTTGAGTCTTTTTTGTTTTCTCAAATAAACTGTGAAGAGTCATAAGTGGCTTAATCAAGATTTAAAACATCGGAAACTAATAAGAGATTGTATGTCAATTAAACTTCAATAAAAAAAGGTTAAAGAGAAAGAGAAGTGTGTTCTTAAAAAATGAAAACAAAAAAGAAAAACAAAAAACCCCACAAAACCCCACAAAACGGGGGAGGGGGATGAATCTCCTAAAAGTTGGAAACCTAAATTGGATTTTAAGATGGATTCCGCTTAGGGAAATAGGTGAAAGGACTGTATGGAGAAGAAGCATTCTGGATTGTTCTGGATTGCTGTTACTCATCACCGAGTATGAAAACTCAGGTTGGGGGAAGGTTAAGGACATAGGCAGTTGCAGACCATCTTTGTGGGTGGAGAATATATAGCAGGCTTAGGGCCGGGTAATGAAGGGTTTTATTTCTAAAACAGTGATCGTTTATTCAGCCAATGTGGAGCACTTAACTGTGTGCCAGGAATTGCTCTAAACATTGAGGATAACAGCAGGAATAGAGGTAATTCTTGTCATATAGAAGAGCATCAGGCTTGTCCAAAAACAAAGCACAAGATGAGTGCTTTTATGAAGCTGTGAAAACAAAGCCGTGGTGACCAAGTTCTGAGTGACTAATGGTGCCCAGGTATCAAACTTGAACTAAGGTGTTGGGTGTTTTTTTTTTTTTTTTTTTAATTGCAAGAGAAAAGTCTAATAAAAAAGAGAATGTAGATTAAAAAAAAATCTCTCAGGGATGGATTTTCATTTCTTTGATGTGTCCTTCCATAAGGCTGTATGGTGCTTTTAGAGTTTCAAAGCTGTCTAGATTAGTATCATAGAATATAGGGTTTCATAGCTGAAAAGGAGTAGGAAAGCAATTTATTGTTACCTATGGCTTAATTTTGTACTCTGTTATTTGCATTTTACAGATGTGGATCCAAGACTCAAGATTAAGTAACTTTTTTTTTTTTTTAAAAGATTTTATTTATTTACTTGACAGAGAGAAATCACAAGTAGACGGAGAGGCAGGCAGAGAGAGAGAGAAGCAGGCTCCCCGCTGAGCAGAGAGCCCGATGCGGGACTCGATCCCAGGACCCCGAGATCATGACCTGAGCCGAAGGCAGCGGCTTAACCCACTGAGCCACCCAGGCGCCCCTCAAGATTAAGTAACTTGCCCAAGGTTCATATGGCTTGAGTACAGTGACCATATGTCCTATTTCCTAGGGATTTGTCACAGTCTTTTTTAAATTTTTTTAAAAGATTTTATTTATTTATTTGACAGACAGAGATCACAAGTAGGCAGAGAGGCAGGCAGAGAGAGAGGAGGAAGCAGGCTCCCCGCTGAGCAGAGAGCCCAATGCGGTGCTCGATCCCAGGAGCCTGGAACCATGACCCGAGCTGAAAGCAGAGGCCTTAATCCACTGAGCCACCCAGGTGCCCTGGGATTGTCCCAGTTTATGCCTATTGTCCTGTGTCACTCTCAAAATGGGTGCGTTTTGGATGATAGATGATATGGTCAATGTTTCTGAGTGGCGTAACTAAGATTGAATCTCAGGCCTTTTTGACTCCCAAGTCATAAGCTCACTACTGTTTTACTGTTTATACTGTATTTCCAGTTTGGTCTAGTGAGAAGGATTCTGAGGCATTTGCTGGCATAGTATGGTATCAGTACTTGTTTGGTATTGTTTATCATGAGTGATGGAGAGGAGCGCCTGGGTGTCGCAGTCGGTTAAGCGTCTGATTCTTGGTTTCGGCTCAGGTCCTGATCTCAGGGTGGTGGGATGAGTCTCGCATCAGGCTCTGTGTTCAGTGGGGAGTCTGCTTGAATTTCTCTCCTTCATTTTCCTCTCTCCCTCCCCCTGAGCTCACATGTGTGCTCTCTCTTGCTTACTGTCTCTGAAACAACTAAAAAAGAAAAATGAGGGATGGAGAGAAATGTGGTAGCTTTCATGTTTGTTTTATATCCTGTTACTAAAATGTTTTAGAATACAATTCATTTTCCTTCAAATTCTAAAGGCATTTGAGAACTTGGTCTTAGCATTATGTGAGAAGTATCAGTCATCCTTGCACGGTACTAATCAAGGAAATTCTGGTGATTTGGGTTTCTGGATAAATGGAAATTTGGTACATTTCTTGATCAGTGAACATGTTGCCTTTCCCTGTAATTTTTGTTTCTCTTTCCCCACCTAATCAGAAGCCTAGAGCCCAGAATAGGGTTTGAGGAAAGTAACTCTAATTTGGAAAAGAAAATTGGAAACTTATGTTCTAATTTGCTCAGTTTTGTTAGCTTTTCCACAAAGTTTGCTGGACAAATACTGAATATATCACTTCTATTTGGTTCCATTTCAATGGCTCAACACTTTAGAAAACACAATTTTAGAGGTGTACTGACTATTAGGTAGGCCAACTGAAATGTATTTAACTTACAAATTTTACTTAAAATAAATTTAATTCACGAATTAGTTCTGGTGAAGAGCTTTGTTTTGTCCTGTGTCATTTCTCGTATATGCTGAGTCAGTTTCCATCAGGAGAGGGTATGATCTGCACATGCTTTACTGAGGCTGTAGTCTTCACTTAAAGATAGACTAATAACCAGCTGTTAGGTTTGAATCAACTTTAGGAGTAGAAGCAAAACTAAAAGGCACCTGGGTGGCTCAGTCATTAAGTGTCTGCCTTCAACTCAGGTGGTAAACCAGGTTTCTGGGATCCAGCCCCTCATGGGGCTTCCTGCTCGGTGGGAAGCCTGCTTCACCCTCTCCCACTCCCCTGCTCGTGTTCCCTCTCTCACTGTCTCTGTGTCAAATAAATAAATAAGATCTTAAAAAGCCAAAAAACCAAGCAAAACTAAAGCCATTTTTGGGCACCTGGGTGGCTCAGTCAGTTAAGGATCCCTCTTCAGCTCAGGTCATGAGCTCGGGGTCCTGGGATGGACCCTTCTCATGTTCTGTGCTCAGCGGGGAGTCTGCTTGTCCTTTTTCCTCTATGCCTCTCCCTGCTTGTGCTTTCTCTATCAAATAAAGAAATTTTGGAAAACAAACCCCACAAGAACACAAAAAGCCAAACTGCGGCACCTGAGTAGCTCAGAGGGTTGAATGTCAGACTTCAGCTCAGGTCATGATCTCAGGGCCCTAAGATTGAGTGCCAAGTCAGGCTTCCTGCTCAGTGGGGAGCCTGCTTCTCCCTGTCCTTCTGCTCCTCCCCCTGCTTCTGTGCATGCTCTCTCTCTCAAATAAAATCTAAAAAAAAAAAAAAAAGAAAAAAAAAAGAAAAAAGAAAACTAAAGTCATTTTTAAGATCTTGTAGGTTAGGTGATGTTAGGGTGGAATGGAAATGCCTCATGTTTCTCATCCTCCTTCTCACCCACATTTCCACATCTGTTCATGTGACTCGTCTACCCTTGAAAAGCTCAGAGACCTGTATGCCAGGGGAGAGGGGAGGTAGACTTAGAGGCAGATACATTTTCAGTACAACTTAATTAAGAATGATAGTTGATGTAAGAATGGAGTTTTATGGAAGCATAATGGGGCAAGTGAAGATTACAGATGAGCACAGTTCTGTGTGCGTTTATGTAACAAAGGTTTGAACCTGAATCTCTTTTCATTTTTTGTACCATTTTTGTTTTATACGGCATTTTATGTTGTTTAGCTCCCCCTACCCCCCCCCCCAGACTATTTATGACCATACTTGAACAATGCAGTGAAATTCTTCTTTAGCTCAAGCTGTTGTGAAGCCAAAAATAGATCTGGGCTGAGATTGGACTTTGTGGTACAGATTGTGGTTTGTAGGTTGTGACTGTTACTGTTCTAACAAATAGCTAGAATTTAAAAATTATTTAGAAGTATGTCAAATGTTGTTGAGACAAAAGTGTGCCTGGTTGATTTTTAAAATGTGTTAGAACAATAAGCAAATATCCAAGTTCCAGGGACTGTTTGGAATGAAATTGTTTTTGTTAAAAAATATTAGTAAACTTCTGTGGAATGTGCCATCTTGCAGGAACCTTACATATTGTATGCCCCTACACTTCTGGTTCCCCATGTCTTTTAGGTCCTTTCTCTGGAAACTGAAAAGCATGAAATAGGTTTCGGAGAAAGAAAAACTAAAGATAGTAATAACAAGACTCTCAAATTTTCCAGTCACTTTGGTCAAGTGTGGTGCAGGAGAATTTTTCTGCAACAACAGTACCTGTGTTCGGAAGCAGTGTGGAAGAGTCTGGTAATGAACATGGAAAAAGTAAGGAGGGCTGAACCTAATTTGCATGGCTCAAAAGTAGATAGCTTCCTGAGACTTTTATTTTTATGTTATTGAGACTCTTAAAGAATGTTAAAGGCAGATCTATTGCAAAAGAAAGCTTTTTAAGATTTTTGTTTTTAATCTGATATCTATACAAATCACTTGAGGGACAAGTGGAATCTATTTCTGCTCTAAGACTGCTTGTTCCTTCTGGATAGGATTTTTTTTCTTTTTAAATCACTATCATATTTTTGCACGTAAGAGGTGTTGAATAAACATATAGTAAGATACCTTGGTAGAGTCCTTGATATATAAAAATACTTAAGATATATAAAAACACTTAATAGCTACTTAATAGCTGGCATTTAACACCCACGATGTGCCAAAGGTGCTGAGTACTATATAAGAATTACATAATTAGTCTAATGGTCGCCTTGTGAATTGGAATACTACCAGTACTGCCCACATAATAAACAAGTTCATTAAGGTTGCAGGATAAAAGGTCAATGTACAAAAATCAGTAGTATTCTGTATACTTGAATAATCTGAGAATGAAATGAACAATTCCATTTATAATATCATCAGAAGAATAAATACTGATGAATACATTTAACAAAAGAAGTGAAACTAATCCTTTGAAACTAGAAAACATTTAACGAAATTAAAGAATATCTAAATGAATAGAAAAATATCCCCTATTTCATCAGTCAGAAGGCTTAATATTGTTAAGATGGCAATCCTCCCCAAATTGATCTACAGGTTCAGTCCAGTCTTTGTCAGTATCCTATCTGGTATCTTTGTAGAAATTGACAAGTTGGTTTCAAATAGATGTGGGATTGCAGTGGACCTAGGATAGCCAAAGCATTTGAAAAACAGCAGAAAATTTGGACTCACACTTGCCAATTTCAAAACTTACCACAAAGCATTGTCAATCAAGATGACATGATACAGACATAAGAATAGATGTATAGGTCAATGATATAGAATTGAGAGTCCAGAAATAAACCCATGTCTCTTCGGTGAACAAGAGTGCCGAAACCATTTATTAAGAAAAGAATAGTCTTTTCAATAAATGGTGCTAGGAGAACTGTATATCCACATGCAAAAGAATGAAATTGGATCGCTACCTCACACTATTTATAAAACTTAACTCAAAATTAGTCAAAGACCTAAGAGCTGTAACTATAAAACCCCTAGAAGAAAGCATAGGGATACATCTTCATGACCTTAGATTTGGCAGGCAGTGTATTCTTAGATATAACACCAACAACATGAGCAACAAAAGAAAAAAAAATAGATAAATTGGATTTTATAAAAAAAATCAAAACTTTTTGTGCTTCAGATGACATTCAAGAAAAGACAACCCATAGAATGGGAGAACATATTTTTAAAATCACATTATCTGATAATGGTTTATATCTAGAATACCTACACACATAACTCAAGAATATGAAAAATAACCTCATTAAACATGGGCAAAGGATGTGAATAGACAGTTCTTCAAAGAAGGGAGACACATGGCCAATAAGTATGTGAAAAGATGCCCAACGTGATTAGTTTTTAGGGAAATGCAGATGAAAACCACAGTGAGATGCCATATTCTATCCACTAGGATGACTATAATAAATTATACTGGGGAGGATGTGGAGAAATCAGAACCCACACACACTGCTGGAGGGAAGGTAAAATGGTGCATCCATTTGAGAAAACAGTTTGGTGGTTCCTCAGTTATTCCATAACCCAGCAATTCTGTTCCTGGGTATCGGCTTAAGAGAAATGAAAACATGTCCACACAGAAGCTTGCATAGGAATGTTTATAGCAATATTATCCGTAGTAGCCAAAGATGGAAACAGCCTGTATGTCTATCAAATAATGCATGGATAAACAAAATGTGGTTCACATAATGGGATATTATTTGGCCCTAAAAAGCAATGAAATATCAATGCATGCTCTATGTGGCAAAAAGCTATTCACAGACCACATTACTATATGATTTTATTTCTATTGAATGTCCAGAATAGGGATATCTATAAAGAGAGAATTTAGGTTAGTGGTTGCTTAGGGCTGGGGAGTTTTGGGGGAAAGAAAAGGTGATTGCTAAAGGGTACAGGATTTCTTTATTTCTTTATTGGTTTCTCTATTCCCTTTTTTGAGATGATGAAAGTGTTCTACACTTGACTATGGTGATGGTTGCACATATCTAGATACACTGGGAGCCATCAAACTGCACATTTTAAATAGATGAATATAAGGCATATGAATTATCTCCATGCAGCTGTTATTTAAAAAAAGTTTGCCTAATGTTCATTAACAAAAATGTTGACACAAAACATTATCTTCATGTTTATTATACATTTGGGAACTGAATTAAACCTTGATGGCATGCCTTTGCTCTGAAAGGAGGCACATGTCAACATTCCAGGGTCTTTTATGGCTCCAAAACGGTTTATTAAAGGAGCATTGTTTCCTAGGTTGAGCAAGACCTAATTTAAAAAGTATATCTAGTTACTTTCGTAATTTTGTTTCAATTTTATATATTATTTGTTTTGTTTCCATCCATCAAAAATATAGCTCTTAGTTGATGGGAAGTAATAACAATGTTCATTGAATGCTTAGCATGTATATGTCCTATTCTAAGTGGGTTTTTTTTTTTAAGATTTTATTTATTTGTCAGAGAGAGAGATAACGAGAGGGGGTGGGGGAAAGAGAGGCAGTGGGAACTACAGGTAGAGGGAGAAGCAGACTCCCTGTTGAGCAAAGAGCCCAATACGGGACTTGATCTCAGGACCCAAGCCAAAGGCAGACTGCTTAACCAACTGAGCAGCCCGGGCGTCCTCTATTACAAGGGATTTTAATGTGTTAGTTAGTAAATCTCACAATAATTACGTGAAGTAAATATGGTAACCCTAAGTTTAAAGATGGGGAAATTGAGGCATGGGGTTTAAGTAATGTAGCAAAGTGAAGTAGTAGGTTAAGTGAAGAATATGTAGTGGGTAGCAGCAATGTTTCGTAGTGTTCTAGGCCAGGCATATCTTACGTTGTACAATAGATGTTTCTGGTAGTGTGTGTGTAAAATAACTTTTTGTAAGTGAAACCCGTTTTTAGTGTTCTCAAGGAGCCTATTATTCTAAATGAAAACTGCAAATAAATCCGTTCCTTTTTATCATCTTGACAATTGTGACATCTTAAATCAGGACACTCCTATACATTTGATAGAATGTGGTAATTTCCCTGATAATTCTCTTGATTGGAGTAGGTTTTAAGCTGTACAAGTTTTGTTCTGCAAACTTTTATTAAGACTTATTTTTTGTAGTAAAGAGAAAATGCTCTAAGAAAGTCCATAGGAGGCAATTTCTGATCTAGAATTAGCTGGTGATAAAAGCTTATAAAATAGTTTTCCTTGAAGCCTGTCCTTAATGTGAGCTAATAAATTATGTTGCCTTTCATATCTAGGTTTTGTGTATACTCTACCAGCTGCCTTGCCCAAAACAATAGCCACTAGACCCATGTGGCTATTGACATTTAAATATAAACTAATCAAGATAAAATAAAATTCAATTCCCAAGTCATTAACCTATTTTAAGTGCTTAATAGTTGTGTGTAGCTAATGCCTGTCATAGTTGGACAGAGCTGGGCTAGAGAAATGGTAACATATCCCTAGGACTTCTTTTTACAGTGGAATTAAGATGCTATATGTGCTTTTATGGGGAATGAAAAGTAGAAATAAAAGGAAAAGGATCTAATGGAACTTTTAATATAAAATTATTTATTACTTTTTAAAAAACTTAAAAATTTTTTTTTAATTTATTTGGGAGAGAGAGAGTGGGAGCTCTGGGTGGGAGAGGGAGAAGCAGACTCCCCGCTGAGCAGGGAGTACATCCAGGGGCTCTGTCCCAGGATCCCGGGATCAAGACCTGAGCCCATGACCTGAGATGAAGGCAGAGGCTTAAACTACTGAGCCATCCAGTTGCCCTAATTTTTGTTTGTTTAGTTTTTTATTGATTTTTTTTTTTAAAGATTTTGTTTATTTATTTATTTATCGGGGCGGAGGAAAGCAAGAGTGAGCACACACGCAGGTAGAGTGGTAGGCAAAGGCAGAGAGAGAGAGAGAGAGAGAAGCAGGCTTCCTGCCGAGCAAGGAGCCGTATGTGGGACTCAATCCCAGGACTCCGGGATCATGACCTGAGCGGAAGGCAGCCGCTTAACTGACTGAGCCACCCAGGTACCGTAATTTTTGTTCGTTTTAAGTTTTTTATGGATTTTTTATTTTTAAGTAATTTTTCCCCCTCAGCATGGGGCCCGAGATTAAGAGTCACACAGTCCTCTGAATAAGCCAGCTAGGTGTCCCTGTACTTTTCTTTAAAAAAAAAAACAACAAAAAAACCCCCAAAAAACCAAAAAGACAAAAACAATAACAACAAAAACAAACCAGACTGAAAAACACAGTTTCATCTGACATAGGTGTTTTTGGAAGGAAATGACCCAAAGAAACCGTTAGGCCTGTGTATTTTTTTTTTTTTAAAGATTTTATTTATTTATTTGACAGATCACAAGCAAAGAGGCAGGCAGAGAGAGAGGGGGAAGCAGGCTCACTGCTCAGCAGAGAACCCAATGCAGGGCTCAATTCAAGGACCCTGAGATCATGACCTGAGCTGAAGGCAGACTTAACCCTCCGAGCCACACAGGCGCCCCTGGCCTGTGTATTTTTATGCTAGGTTTGATGAAAAGTAGGTGATTGTGGAGGAATGTGACAGATTAAGGAGTATGAGGTGATTGTAGTAAAATGGAAGAAATTTAGCAATCCTGTTTGTTGGGATTCTTCTGGTGTCCCTTTGTCTTCGGAGATATGGATGCTCCTTTTACTCCAGGTTATTGGGAGGGCACCTCTCACAGGAGAGTTTACCACCTCTCTGGGGTGTCTGCTCTCACATTTTCATTAGGTCCCTTATTGCCAGTTCCATTTTTAAAATAACATTCCTTTTCCTTTTTTTTTTTAAACTGGGCCCCCCCCCCCCACTTTCACAGAGTTGTTAATCAAGTGCATCTAGGCTGTCATGTAGATTACCAGTTTATTATAAGGGATATCATTCAGGAGCAGTCTGATGAAACAAAGGCATGAGGCAAGGTATGGGGAAAGAGTGTGGATTTTCCACGCCCTCTCTGAGTACACCACTCTCCCAGAACCAACCTGTGTTCATCAGTGTAGAAAGTTCCCTGTGTCCTATTTTTCAAAACCCTAGAGGATCTTCACAATTTCTTGCCCAAACTAAAAAATATGGGGGACTGTAATGTTGATAAAGGATATTAATTATACTGCATGTTAAATGCAATTACATGCTGTAAAATAAAGTCTCTACTCCCTCCCATATGCTCATAAGAATGTAGTGATAATAAATTCATTAAATGCAAAAGGAAGAATGAAGGCTTTGGTGTAGTATACTGTTAACAAACATTTAGTTTTGACACAAACTATAAAATATATGTTGAGAGAATAATGCAGCAAATGTTCATTTGTGAACATTCATTAACATAATGGCCATAGTTGGTCGTGTTGTGGATCATTTAAAAATGACTTGGAGTCACAATACTTAACCTTTAATACTTAGAGCATGTATCTTCTAAGAATCGGAGTGTTATCCTTTATAGTAATATCATTATTACACAGGAAAGAAGTGATCAGTTTGTCCATAATACCATAAAATGTCAGGTGTATATAAAAATCTACTTGTTTCTTAATATGTCTTGGTTCTTTTTCCCCAAGCCAGGATCCCGTTTCCCCAAGCCAGGACCCAGGCAAATCTTTAGTCTTCAGCAGTCTCCACACCTTTTATATTTGATTTTCATGAAATGACAACCCCTTCAACATTCTTTTGAAGAATTTCCAATTTACAGTTAAGTTGAAAAAAATAGTACAAGGAATGCTTAGTTTCATCGGTTGTTAGTACTTTGCTTCAAGTGCTTTATCTCATTGTTTATTTTTATACCTCCCAATCACTTGAAAGTAAGTTGTAGATATCTTGGCCTCTCACCCCTAAAAACTTAGCAGTGTATCTCCTAAGAACAGTGTATTCCACAAACCACAAACCTGTGGATCACATCTGAGATTTAAAATTAGCCTTACGGTGTCGTATCCTATAGTCTAGGACATTACCCTATTGCCACCTCCTTTTTCCCTTCTGATCTTCACATTTATATCTTTTTTTTTTTTTTAAGATTTTATTTATTTATTTGACAGGCAGAGATCAAAAATAGGCAGAGAGAGAGGAGGAAGCAGGCTCCCCGCTGAGCAGAGAGTCCGATGTGGGGCTCTATCCCAGGACCCTGGAATTATGACCCGAGCTGAAGGCTGAGGCTTTAACCCACTGAGCCACCCAGGCCCCCACATTGACATCTTTTAAGAGGCTAGGCCAGTTGTGTTATAGAACCTCCAGCAATTTGGACTTGCCTCATTTCCTTGGGGAGCCATTTAACTTGAATTCTCCATGTCCTGTATTTTTTGTGAGTTGAAATTAGATCTACAAGCTTTGTTCAGTTTGGGGTAAGTGTTTTTAGTGAGAAACTTTCGAGGTACTTCAGGAGGCATCTAGTGCTGATTTCTCTAATACCAGTGATACTGAGTTTTATCACTTAAGGGAAGTGGCAGAATCTGTTGTAATTTTTCCCCTTGTAATTACAAAGTGACCAGTGTGATGATACTTTGTATCTTTCAAATGTCATGTTCTGAAAATGGTCTTTTCATGTAATGTTTTTAGTTAACTATTGACCATCCTTGTGGATGAAACTGAATGAGCTATTTCACCAGGTTGCATACTGGTGATTTTCCAGAAGTTCAGTAGCACTTGAGTTTAAAAGGATAGACATAGGATCTATTCCATTCCTCCCTCCCTCCATCTTTATCCATTAATATATGGTTTTTGAAAGTTTGTTTCATGGCAAATGCTTTCTGTTTCATTTTATGGTTAATTTAGTGAAAATGTGATGTATAAATATAAATTTCTGTATGTAATCTAATTTCTCTAATAATTTCTAAAAGTCGAGATATGTTGGGGGAGGTGGGTTCTAGAGGGGGAAAACTGATTTTAGTCAAATGTTTATGTCTGTTTTAATTTACATTGCCTGTGCTTCTTGGTTTTAAATATGCTTATGGCTTCTGAAGAGTCATGCTGTTTCAAAAGAAATCTCTACTTCTGTAGATTTAGCTACAGTTCAGGAAAATTTTGTGAGTTTTTCTTAAGTTTTGGGCACGGACATCAAGAATGCCATCATACACTTAACAGCTTTGGAAGCAAGTGTTGGAATGTAACTGTATAAACTTTTTTTTTTCTTTCCTTTGCCTTCTCTTTCATTGCTTCTTTGGTTTTATCATTGGGGATGGGTGTGAAAGCAACTTGTCTGAAATTTTGTTGCCCTTAGGGAGTGAGTGAAAATTCCCAGGTTAGTTTCAGAGCTGATTCTTGATCCTGGAAATATGGACCAGACTTCTAGTAATCCTCTGACTGAAGTGAACATGGGTTCTAGGAGGGGGTGTAGCTAGTCCTGTGAGTAGTAGGTGTTTTTTCCTCTTTCTCGATTTCTCTTGAGCTTGTGAGCCTTTATTGAAGAATTTTTCAAACTTTTTAAAGTAATAGTACTTTATTTTTTTTAACTCCTCCCCCTTCTTTGTAGAAGTCCTAACCTCTGGGACCTCAGAATTAACTATACTTGAAGATAGTTGTTGAAAATGTAATTAAGGTTAAATGAGGTGATTGGGGTGGGCCCTAATCCAGTATGACTGTCCCTGTAAGAAGGAGAGATTAGGATACAGGGATAAGGAGGAAAGACCATGTGACAGCAGGGGGAGAAGAAATCAGCCTTGCTGACTCCTTGATCTTGGGCTTCTAGCCTCCAGAACTGGGAGAAAAGAAGTCTCTGTTGTTGAAGCAACCTAGTCTGTGGTATTTTGTTATGGCGGTCTGAGCAGTACACCATATGATCCAGCCATCGTGCCTAAGTCTTTATACACATAGTTAAGTAAATGAGTCTGGGTTGTATTGAAAGCCACATATGGCGGGGGTGGGGAGGAGGGCACTGTGGATCAGGAATAACCACATGCTAGGGTTAAGTTAGGATAGATTGTGAGTTAAAAATTCCAGTTTCCCACCTTTCATTCTATGTTATTGAGAGAAGTGATGGGAATATGTAAAATGTCCACCTGTGAACTTGCCCTCCTTTCTCTCTTGTGTAGGTTTTATTGGTTTTACTTGGGAATGAAAGGATGTCAATATGATTGGTGGTTTACCACTTCCTCATCATTCTGTTTCTGTAGCATTTCTTAAAAAACACTCTTCCTTTCTTTCATTTGGGAGGTCATTTTCTTACTTTAAGTTTAATCTTCCCTTGAAACCACCCTTCACATTTAATACACAGCCAGTCATTACTGTGAATCTTATCTCCTTATACATCTTTGTCTTAGAGTCCCTTTTAGTGTGAGTCCACAGTTTGGATGTAGATTAATTTTCAGATGATAGTTTCATTGTGTCCCAAACATTTCACAGTTCTGTGCTGTTGTAAAGGTGTCCCATAGCCAGATCCCTTTTCATGGTCTTTAGCACTCACAGATTGTTTTTATTTTATTTTATTTTTTCAGATTTATTTTAGAGAGAGAGAGAGAGAGAAGAAACGAGCAGGAGAGGCAAGACAGAGACAGAATCTCAGGCTGAGCGTGGAGCCCAGAGTGGGGGATCGCACAACCTGGGCTGAAACCAAAAGTCAAACCAAAAGTCAAACAACAGACTGTGCCACCCAGGCGACCCCACAAGTTGTTTTTAAATGTTTGCACATTTGTCCTGTGGGCCAGTGTTTGCTGGACACACCTGTTGGGTCACCACCATGAAATGAATCATGAAGCATGGAGTCATGTTAAAAAGGCTGCTTTCTGAACACTGTCCCAGTCCTATTGGCTCAGAACCTTTTGAGAGTGAAATCTGGGAACTGCATTTTATTTATATTTATTTTTTAAAAATATATTTATTTAAGGTATCTCTACCCATTGTGGGGCTTGAACCCATGACCACATAAGAGTTGAATGCTCTTCCAACTCAGCCAGACAGGTGCCCCAGGAACCTGCATTTAATTTATCTATCTATCTATCTATTTATTTTAAGGATTTTATTTATTTGAGACAGAGAGATACAGAGAGAGAGCATGAGCAGGGGGAGAAGCAGAGAGAGAAAGAGAAAGAAGCAGACTCCCCGCTAAGCCAGGAGCCTGATGTGTGGGGCTCCATCCCAGAGGATCACAACCTGAGTGGAAGGGAGATGCTTCCGAGCCACCCAGGTGCCCCAGGAACCTGCACTTTGAACAAGCTCCCTGGGGACTTTAAGTTGGAGTACCTCCCCTGTAGTGTAGGGGCAGCAACTTAACCCATCTTCCCTAGTGTGCCAGCTCATAGTAAGTTAGGGAGAACAATAAACTAGATTTTAAAAAAAGGTCTGATAAATTCAAAATGCCATTAAATTTACTAACATGCCATCGTTATTCGAAAATAATATGGATTTGGAATATGAAAGTCTTAGAAACTTCCTGAAACACATGTCTTTAAAATGTTGGTATTTTTTATTACTCAGTAGTAGATATACTTTTGAGAGGTTAGGATGGCAAAAAGTGTAGGGGCTCTTTCTATTTACTACAAAGGTAAAAGGGGACTCATTTATTTATTTACTAACATTTTATTTTTTAAAAAGATTTTATTATGTGAGAGAGAGACAGTGAGCAGAGGTGGGTAGAGGGCAAAGGGAGAGGGAGAAGCAGACTCCCTGCTGAGCCTGATATGGGGCTTGATCCCAGAACCCCAAGATCATGACCTGAGCTGAAGGTAGACACTTAACCAGCTAAGCCACCCAGGTGCCCCAAAAGGGGACTCTTATTTCCTAGGAAAGCATGACTGCCATTTTCATCCATCCTGGCTTCCTGGATGTCTAGAAGCTTGGAGGGTTATAGCCACTGAAATGGTATAACTGTAGCTAAGTTAGAACGCCTGGTGGAACTCCTCCCTACTTGATAGATGGGATGCTGCCCAATTTATGAATCCATGAATCACTTAATAAAGTCAGTTAGATTGAAAAAAAAAAAAAAAGGTAGGCATGCCTGGGTGGTCATTCGAACTCTTGATTTGGGCTCAAGTCATGATCTCAGGGTTCTGAGATTGAGCCCAGCTTTGGGCTCTATGCTCAGGGTAGAGCCTGAGATTCTCTCTCTCCCTTTTCCTCTGCCCCACCCCACCCCCGCAGTCTCTCTTTCTCCCTCTCAAATAAATAAATAAATCTTTAAAAAAAAAAATAAGTTTGAAAGCTTGGTGAAGGGAAAGGTAGAAAAAAGTTTTCCCATTTTCTGACAACTGGCATAGAGGACTTTGTAAATGAGCCATTCATTATCTGCAGAGTATTTCTTCCTGGTAGGTACTTTGCATCATAAAGGGCTGCCTAGAAATCACCGGTTAAGACAGGAGTACTGGTATCATCACAGAAGGAACTTGAGAGAAAAAAACTTACCGATGCTCAGTCCTCAAATTCTTCTCTCCCAGCCACTTTCCCCCCAAAGGATTTCCCAGTGTACTCTAAAACCACATTATGGATTTTTTTTTTAATGGCTAAAATGGGGATTTTTCTTTGTGTTTTATAGTTTAAGCATTACTGTATTATTGCAAAGTGGAAAGCGTAGAGGATTCCTTTGTCCTGGAGAGTAGAGTTCTGAATTTGAATTTAGCTCTGCTGTGTGTTGAAGGCTATGTAGTGGAAAAGTTACCCTAACTTCCGAGAGATTGCTTTTCTTCTCTGTAAAATGAGGATAGACAGATGAGCTTTCCCCAACTTCACTCAGAATAGTGATAATAGGATTGAATAAAAAAGAGATTATGGGGGCACCTGGGTGGCTCAGTGGGTTAAAGCCTCTGCCTTCAGCCCAGGTCATGATCCCAGGGTCCTGGGATCAAGCCCCACATCTGGCTCTCTGATCAGCGGGGACTCTGCTTCCCTTCCTCTCTGCCTGCCTCTCTGCCTACTTGTGACCTCTGTCTGTCAAATAAATAAAGAAAATCTTAAAAAAAAAAAAGAGATTATGTATGAGAATGTGTTATAAATAAGCT
Organism: Mustela nigripes; assembly: GCF_022355385.1. Lineage (NCBI taxonomy): Eukaryota > Metazoa > Chordata > Mammalia > Carnivora > Mustelidae > Mustela > Mustela nigripes. The sequence continues at coordinate 48,104,760 of NC_081565.1, forward strand.
AATAAATCAGTGATTTAAAAAATTTTATTACAGGGGCGCCTGGGTGGCTCAGTGGTTTGGGCTGCTGCCTTCGGCTCGGGTCATGATCTCAGGGTCCTGGGATCGAGCCCCGCATCGGGTTCTCTGCTCCGCAGGAAGCCTGCTTCCCTCTCTTTCTCTCTCTCTCTCTGCCTGCCTCTCTGCCTACTTGTGATCTCTGTTTGTCAAATAAATAAATAAAATCTTTTAAAAAAAAATTAAAGGGACGCCTGGGTGGCTCAGTTGGTTGGACGACTGCCTTCGGCTCAGGTCATGATCCCGGAGTCTCGGGATCGAGTCCTGCATCGGTCTCCCAGCTCCACGGGGAGTCTGCTTCTCTCTCTGACCTTCTCCTCGCTCATGTTCTCTCTCACTGTCTCTCTCTCAAATAAATAAATAAAATATTTAAAAAAATTAAAAAAAATTTTATTACAATTTACCATTACCAAAAGAATTAAGTTTTGAGTAAATAGTCTGATTTACAGTTGATTATAGCTTAATATTTTAGTCATGAAAGAAAATTTTTATCTGTTTTGTGTCTTACTGCTTTTTTAAAAAAGCTCTATTTTCAGCTATGAACCTATTAGAAATCATTTTCTCCATTTGCTTATCTTTTGGAAATATTCAATAATTAAAATAAAAACTTCTGTTTAAAAAAACTAAGAGAAACTAGCATTACTTTACTTTAAATTGCAGAATCCTGCCTTTTATTTTGTTCTTGATGTTTGATAAGATAAAGGTAAAGATTAAGATTTGGCTGGCTACTACTTAGTGAGTTTGAAGAAAATTAGTTCAGATTTACTGCTGAGGAAAAATCATGCTTTTGGTTTAAAAAAAAAAAGGATTCTAAGTTTCATTTCAAACTTAAAAAGATCAAAATAAATGATGTAAAAGATAGATAAGGAAGAAGTATTAATCCACGAATAGTTCTTTCCTATTCCTTTTATTTTTGCTTTTTTCTTCTCTCCTCCTCCACCCCCTCTGAGGAGTGGGGTAGCTATTCCCCCTCCCCCAAGTCCTAACCAGCAAGTCCCAGGGCTTCACTACCTTCTGTCCCTTCCATCCTCTCCTCTCTTGGAAAGCAAGAAGTAAAAATAAAAGAAAGAAAAGAAAAGAAAAAAAAAATCTCCTGGAGGCTTATTAGGGGCTTTAAATTTGAGTTTGATTTGTGACCTGTCATAGTTTGAATAATTTGCTTCCATGGTATTTTGCTTATCTCAGCTTCCCAGCTGCATGCACAACTTCTGCCTCTTCTCGTTCTTGGCAGGTTAGGTTATTTTGAAGGAGTAGAACCAGTTGTCTCCCCATCTCTCACCCCCAGTGATTTCCAGGGAGATTGGGGTCAAACATCTTAATTCCCAATCTCTTTTCCCCATCACCGACTAGCCTTGACTTCCTGAACATGGCAGTACCTATTCATACTCTTTTCATTCTTTTTTTTTTTTTTTTTTTTAAAGACTGTGATTAACAAGTCAGCAGCCAGTGAAGAAAAGATAATGGATGCAGGTCTCTAACCAGTCAATCTAGTAAAAGTGAGGCTGACCAGTTTTGTATTTGTCCATTTAATGCTTCCCAGTCTTGAGTGCATTGGTACTGGATGGGGCACAGTCTTCTGCATTTCTAAAAGGCAGTCAGGTGATTCCATTCACAGGTGGCCATCAGACTACACTTTGGTAAACATAATTTTAGAATACTGAAAAGAATGTTTTGCAGATAGCTCATCATGGGAAATAGATGGCAAATAAGCATATGAAAAGATGCTCAATATCATAATCATTAGGGAATTGCAAATTAAAACAATAGGACTGGGGTGCCTGGGTGGCTCAGTGGGTTAAGCCTTTGCCTTCGGCTCAGGTCATGATCTCAGGGTCCTGGGATCGAGCCCCTGCAACAGGCTCTCTGCTCAGCAGGGAGCCTGCTTCTACCACCCCACCCCATCCCCCGCATGCTGTTCTGCCTAATTGTGATCTCTGTCTCTCTGTCAAATAAATAAATAAAATCTTTAAAAAATCAATAAAACAGTAGGACATGCTACTACATAGCTATTAGAATGATTAAGATCTAAAATGCTGACACCACCAACTGCTGGCAGGAATGTGGAGCAACAGGAATTCTCATTCATTGCTTGTGCAAAATGATACAGTCATTTTGGATGAGTTTGGCAATTTCTTGCTCTTACCATATGTTATGGACTGAACGTATACTCTTCAAATTCCTATGTTGGATGGCCAACCCTCACTGTGACTATATTTAGAGATAGAGTCTTTATGGTGGTACCTCAGTTTAAAAGAGTTCTTAGAGGTGTCGTCCTGATCTGATAGTATTAGTGTCATTATAAGAAAAGAATCATGTGGTGGTGAGGCCAGTCTTCTCTCATCAGCCATGTTGAGGACCTAACAAGAAGGTGGTGGTGCTCTAATAGACCGGAAGGGAATTCTTTTTTTTTTTTTTTTAAAGATTTTATTTATTTATTTGACAGAGAGAGATCACAAGTAGGCAGAGAGGCAGGCAGAGAGAGAGAGAGGAGGAAGCAGGCTCCCCGCTGAGCAGAGAGCCCGATGCGGGACTCGATCCCAGAACCCTGAGATCATGACCTGAGCCGAAGGTTGCTGCTTAACCCAGGGAATTCTGACCAGAAACCAAATCAGCAGGCATGCTAATCTTGGACTTCTCAACCTCCACAGTTGGGAAAGATACATTTCTGTTGTTCAAGCCACCCATTTTTTAGTATTTTGTTATAACAGACTGATACACCATCTGATCCAGCAGATCAGATGTCCTAAGTATTTACTCAGATTAGCTTATTTCCACAGACAAATCTGGTGATCATTGAGTATCTGTTCAATAACAGCCTTATTTGTACGCGGCAAAATTTGGGAGCGACCGAGATGTCCATCAGTAAGTGACTGGATAAACTGTGGTGTATGCATACAGTGGGATTTTATTCAGCAGTAAAGAGACATGAGCTATCAAACCATAAAAAGATATGGAAGAGCCTTAAATGCATATTGCTAAGTGAAAGAAGCCATTCTGAGAAGCCTACATATAACATAATTCCAGGTATATGACATTCTGGAAAAGGCAAAATTACGGAGACGGTAAAAAAGATTAGTGGTTGCTAGGGGTTTTGTATAGTAGAAGGACAAAGAAAGGACGACTAGGTGGAACATTGGATTTTTAGGGCAGTTAAATTATTCTGTATGATCCTGTGATGGTGTATACAAGACCTTATGAATCGTCAAAACCCATGGAATTATACAGCACAAAGACGGGATTGTAAACTGTGGACTTAAGTTAATAATAATGTATTGATATTGGTGCATCAAGTTGTAACAAATGTATCGCACCAATGTGAGATGTTATTAATGGGGAGACAGCAAGGGTGGGGTGAAGTGAGGGGGAGTGAGGGGAACATATGGGAATTCTGTACTTTCTGCTAATTTTTTTGTAAACCTAAAACTGCTTTAATAGTAGTTTATTAATTTTAAAAAAGGTATTTGGCATTCACCCTTGTTTTATAGGGGGAGGAACTTGAAATTAAGATTTAAAAATGCAAAAAACAATTTTCATTGCAGTTGGATATGAGCACCAGATACAGACTAATTCTGTTTCTTTTGAAAGGTTTTAATTATTTGAGAGAGAGAGGATGGGAGAAGTGGCAGAGGGAGAGAGAGAAGCAGACTCCCTGCCAAGCAGGGAGCCCACTGTGGGCTTGATCCCCTGACCCTGGGATCCCCTGACCCTTAGCCGAAGGCAGACACTTAACCAACTGAGCCACCCAGGTGCCCCAAGAGCTTGTTTCATTTTAAAAAGAAGGAAAAAATAAATAAATAAAAGAGGTTTGCCTGGATGACTCAGTTGGTTTAGTGTCCAATTTCTGATTTCTGCTCAGGTTATAAACTCAGGGTCATGGGGTTGAGCCCTGCTTGGGCTTCAGCCTGGGCGTGGAGCCTGCTTAAGATTCTTCTTCTCCCTCCCACTCCCCCTTCCCCCAAGCACTTTCCATCCCATCCACAGTCTCTCTAAAAAGAGAGAAAGAGAGAGAGAGAGAGAGAGAGACCGAGACCAGATGATGGAGACCCTCCTTTTTGTTATTATTTAGAGAAACAGGCAAAGGTGATAATACTGCTCTTAACCAAATTGAAGGGTTAGATCTGCAAAGAAAGGTTGGGTGTGGCATGTTTCCCTGGTATCTGATAGAATTGGGTAGTGTTTCCTGGTGATCATTGAGTATCTGGGAAATCAGTTGAAGGTGCTACATTGACTGAGCTCGGACTCATCTTCATCTCTTTCATTGGCTGCCAAGACCTTAACAGCCTGAGCATTTTAATCCCCTGCTCCCTGGTTTGAGACCCACCTTTTGGGGTGGCTGTCAGGTTGTGTTCAGAATGGGAGTCCACCATCCCAAGAGTGAAAGGTGAATTGCATCACCTCTTTTAGTTTCCCTCCCCCTCCCCTGCAGATTCCTAATGAATTTCTAGTATGAGTTAGGGAAGACTTACTTAGGTTGCTCTTATCATCATTAAAGGGGTCTCTTAGAACTCCTAATTTAATGAAAAGATAAAAATGTTTTGTTAGTAGCAGATCAAAGCACAACTGTAGCTGCTGTTTACATTGTTGATATGTAAATGAACTTCTGAAGGGAGTGAAATGAATTTGTTTAACACCTCTTTAATTTTGTTTATGTAATTCGTTTGCTTAAAAGCCCCCCCCTTCCAGCTTCATGTTGGTAATGCTAAGGTAAACATTAACTTACAGCTCTCACTTCAGTATCAAAGAAGGGAGTAACAGCAGTGTCCCCGCTGTTGAGGCTTAATACATTTAAGTCAGAGATTTAGTTCATCCATGCTTTAAAACAAAACATGATCTTGAAGGGTTCATTCATCAAACCTAAATCATTTTTGAAGCCGTTGTTAATCTGAATTTAAAGAAGCACTGAAAAGCAATGGGTATATCCATGGTAATCTTCAGTTAGAACTTGGCACTATCAAAATCCACAGAGTATGCTACTTTTGGTCTTGGTGTTAGAGGTTTGAGTCCCAGGTTAGGTGTAGAGATTACATAAAAGTAAAATCTTTAAAAAAAAAAAAAAGGCATTCATTATCTTTCTGTCTGAATTAATGAACACAGTGTAGCTTAGTTTGTACTGCTTGTTTGGAATATACTGTATATGTAAAAATAAACTCTGTTGACAGAAGTGTTTCTGTTTGGGTGGTTAGGCAGGTTAGCCTTGTGTAAATGGTTGCAGGTCCAGTCCAGTTTCTCAAACTGGTGGGTGGTGTACACTTTTCTCCTTGAGGCAGCGCTCTCTCTTGACTGCTTGATTTCCAGGCTTCATCTACCTAGGCATGTTTGGGGGGAGGGCGCCTAATGGAAACATTGGTTAGCCTTGCCTATCTGGAAGGAAAACTATTTTATATTTCAAGTCATTCCATCCCTGATTGTTTTTTGGTTCACAGCTTTGATCTTCTCTAGGACTGGCCGTTATACACAGAGTGTGGGTTCTGGATAAATTGCTCCAAGCAAATGGATTAAAGAGTTGTACAGGAGCCTAAGAGCTTATTTTAGGACAGTTCTCGGCTTTGCAGGGTGGATCGCAGTTGGGATTTATTCAGGACTACCAAGAGTGGGAACATGTCTCTGGAAGGGTATCTCTTAAGTCATTTGTTCTACGTTACAGGCTGAGCTTCAGGAAAACTTGAACGTCACTCTTCCACTGTCTACTTACAGCAGCAGATTGGGTCTCAGTGAATTGCCATAAATGGAGAGAAGGGATTTTGACCTTTTTGTTTGTTTGGTTTAAGGAGCTATTAAATTCTCTCAGGGAAGAAGGAGCGCTGAGAAAGGGGGTAGTAGCGTTAGCCAGACTGTGGTTGTGTGCGCACGCATGACTGAGATGGTAGACATTTTATGCTGTGAGACACTGGTAACTAAGCCAGAGCGCTTGGGCCTTGTGAAGGTGACAACAAGCAAGGGCTTTCTCTATTTGGGCCTCATTAGTATAACTGAGATATTGCTTCCCATTTAATCCCACACAAGTCTGATGCGACTTAATTAGTTGTACTTACAAAAAGCTACCTACGACCTTCATGTAAGGTCTTTATTCACCGGGTACGTGCACCTCCCCTGAAGAAAACAGAACCACCAGCTCTTCCCCTTCCCTTCCCCGGGCATGCCACACTGACCTCTCTGGGTCACCAGGCTAGAGGCCTGCCTCACATTTATGCTGGTACTGTGTCCCTGTCTCGTCTTTCCTATGTGTTCCTAACCTGGTTTTGGACTTAGGAGTGAATAAAAAGGGTGGGGTTAGGAGAAAGAGCTCTTTCCCTCTAACCACAAGACTGCATTTCCTCATACCTTTCATACTTGGCTGTTTCATAGAAAATTAACTTTGTGTACATCTGTGATGACTCTCATCAGCTTGCTGCTGAGCATTTTTTTTTTTTTTTAAAGATTTTATTTATTTACTTGAGAGAGAGACAGTGAGAGAGAGCATGAATGAGAAGAAGGTCAGAGAGAGAAGCAGACTCCCCATGGAGCTGGGAGTCCGATGCGGGACTCGATCCCGGGACTCCAGGATCATGACCTGAGCCGAAGGCAGTCGTCCAACCAACTGAGCCACCCAGGCGTCCCTGAGCATTTTTTTTTTTAAGGATTTATTTATATTTGTTCATTTGTATGTCAGGATTATTGTGAGTAAATTATTTGGGTACTTAGAAGTCTTATTTGGAAAGAGGCTTTTTAGGTTTCCTCATGGCTCTTTATGGAAGTGTATTTCCATATTTCTTCATGATGTTAATCTGACTGATCCTCATTCTTACCTTTGCCTTCAAAACTTGTTACATGTTTTATATCCCTTAAGGTAGCACTGTCCAGTATAAAGCAAACCAGAGTTGTAATTTTAAGTTTTCTCATAGCTATATTTAAAAAAATAAACAGGTATAATTTGTTTAGCCTAATATACCTAAAATATTATTCTGTACAGTATCTTATACTGATTATAGCGTGTAATCAGTACAAACAGTTATAAACTATTTCTCTTTGTACCGGGTCTTCAAAATCTGGTGTATTTTATACACCAAATTTTATAAAATGCACAATTAAAAAAGTAGATTCATATACTCAGATTGTTCCCCATATATTTAAGGTTGCACTGGCCACACCCCAGATGCTTAATGGTCACTTGTGGTGGTGGCTGCTGTATGGGACAGTGTAGTGTTCTTTATCTGTCATTCATTCATTTTTTTTTTTTTTTAAAGATTTTATTTCAGAGGGAGTGAGAGCAAGAGAGAGAGAGAGAGAGAGAGAGATAGACAACATGAGTGGAGGGGAGAGGCAGAGAGTGAAGGAGAAGCAGACTCCCTACTGAACAGGAAGCCCAACGTGGGGCTTGATCCCAGGACCCTGAGATCATGCCCTGAGTGGAAGGCAGATGTTTAACTGACTGAGCCACCCAGGCCCAGTGCTTTCTTTGATAGGTTTCCCATTTTCAGATGAAGAAGCCAATTATTCAATCACTTTTTCATTATGCTTTTGTAATATTTAGAACAAACCTTAATTCAGAATGATTCAAACATTTTGAAAACCTCTTTTGTGCCTGATAGGACCAGGGGAGGGATGATTTATCTAGATTAATTTTTAATTCATCCAGCAGTTCTTGAGTTCCTGTTTAGTGAAGGTCAGTGGAGAAGTCTGGAGTAGAATCCAGATCTTCCCAGTGTTGTCTGTCTCTTTTGTTACTCTAGGTTCTAATACTTCTCTTTGCTACAGTGATTTCCCTTCACTAGTAATAAATGAAAAGAAATTCTTTTCTTTTTTTTGTAGTATGTAGGTGTGGATTCACCTGTTGAAAACAGACCACTCTAGCCAGTTTTAGCAGAGAGGGATTTAATGAGGGAATTAAGTCCTTAATATATCTTGGAGGCGTGGGAAGAGCCGGCTCTGCGTTGAATTTCTAGGAATGATTCCCAGAATAACATTACAGAACTGGCTGGCCAAGGAAACTGGTACCTATGCCGTAATCAGGATGCCGAGCAGGCAGGCAGCCTCCCATTAGTACAGCAGCCAGGTCAGCAGCCAGGTCAGGATCCCATCGCCTGTTTGGCAACACGATGTGGGTGTTGGGTGTTGATGCTTTGCCTTTCAAACTGGGGACCAAGTGCCAGGAGTTCAGCCTCCAAAGCACAGTCCCGCCTTATAGGGTTTCTTCTGCTGTTCACATCTGGCACAGCTGCATCTGGTAGGAGCAGATGGCTGTGGAACCCTCCTCTTGATGGTCCTCCCTTGTGTGATAAGGGGACATGAATATATTTACAAGTCTGCAGTAGTTGCCAGAGTGGGTCGCCAGCCTGCTGAATTGGGAATCAGAGGTGGGTCAAGGTGAAGCTCAGGGGCTTCACCTGGAACCTGGGGCTATTGGTCTAGCTGAGGTAAAGTCACAGAGATGTTGAGAAAGGTACATGGGCTGAGAGAAGAGGTGCTATTAAAGCTGTATTTTATTCTCTGTGTGTGTGTGTGTGTGTGTGTTTTCTTCACTTGAGGACATTTCTCCAGGTCAGTATCTTCTGGAAAGATAAGAACAAATGGTAATATTCCTGGATCAAACATGATTATTCCACATTTTAAAAGATATGAAAGTTCAATTCTCCATGAGTATTATTAGTATTGCTTAAATACTAATAACTAAATAACTAAAAGTTAGTGTTCTGGCCTACTTTATGATGTTCTTGTGTGTCTGAACATTTAGGGCCTTGAAAATATGGGGGGGAGATTACATGGAAAATTTTGCCCTACTATTGTTCTAACTGGGGTTATTAAATATATCAAATATATCAATGTGATCAAATCAATACGGTCAAGGGGCGCCTGGGTGGCTCAGTGGGTTAAAGCCTCTGCCTTCTGCTCAGGTCATGATCCCAGGGTCCTGGGATCCAGCCCTGCATGGGGCTCTCTGCTCGGTGGGGAGCCTGCTTCCTCCTCTCTCTCTGCTTGCCTCTCTGCCTACCGGTGATCTCTGTCTGTCAAATAAATAAAATCTTAAAAAAATAAAACAATACGGTCAAAATCATATATATATATTCAAACTGTGGGGATAAATTATTACAAAGAGCGCTGTGTAATTTTGGGTGAGAGAGGTAGAAAGAGTTATGTTTCCTAGGACCGTTGTGGGTCAAGATGCAGACATTGGGGAGTGTTGCAGAAATAATCCTGGTTAAAAATATAGTACTTTATACCACAGTGACTTTTCACAGAACTTGTTCTTCAAAGGGTTTTTAAATCAATTACTTTGAAAATTCAGTTACTGGAATTAGGTCCCATTGAACACTACCCATCATTCTTTTGTTGTATCTCTTAAGTGTTCAGTGTGTTTCATTATAATGAGTGTAAAGCAATGACTCTCTAAAGGTGATCCCCAGAGCAATCTCATCACCTGGGATTTGTTAGAAATGCAGATTCTCGGACCCAGCGGGGAACCTATTGAATCTGAGACCCTGGAGGTTGGCGCTCAGTGCCCCACAACCTGCATTTTAACAAGTCCCTCAGGTGATTTTGATTTTCAAGTTTAAGAATACTGGCAAGAAATTATCCATTATTCTTAAGGAAAAAAAAAAAAAAGAAAAAAAGAAAAAAAAGAAATGATTCATTCTTCTTTAAAGGGATTACCAATCACCAATTCTTTCTATCCCAGTAAAGGAAACCAAAGTTTGTCCTTTGGCATGTAACCTAACCTCTCTGAATCTTAGTTTCTTATCTGTAAAATGGGAAAATTTATAGTTTTGGGTTTTGACGAAGGTTAAGTGAGATAGGTGATTAGTGTTGTATACATAGAACAGTTCAACAATTAACTGTGATTAATACTGTCATTAAGTTCCAGTTTTTCAAAAACACCTTTGGAGGTAGCAGCTTGATTCCATTCTACCATGGGGAGATTTAAGATGGACACACACTTAATCTGTTTGGTTTTAGTTCTCCTCAATTGTGTTGGTTTCTGTGACTTATACTTCAGATATCAGTAGCTTTGTTTTGTCCGTTTAAAAATTAACCTCATGTGAATTTCTTTTAACTTGTTTTCTAGATCGTTTATTTTCATTTTAGTGGTACCATTTGTATGGTGTCTTAGTGGTTTTTAAAAATCCTTCTGATGTTGTGATAGTTTTACTCTGACCTAGTTTTCAAACTTGGTGTGCCATGTGAAAAGATCAACAGAATAAACCAAATCAGTTTCTTCAGGTTGCTTTAGACAGTGGCCTATAGGCACTCCTTTATGTATGCAAGTGTATAATTTTGTGAAGGGGGAGATTATGTCTATGGATGGGGAAAACACTGAGTAAAAGAGGTTTTCTTATTTTCTTTCAGTTAGTAGGTCATAATTTTTTTCCCCTGCAACTAACAAGTGGAATGAGAAATTCAGAAGTTAGAAGCTCACCTGTGTTCCTAAGATTTAAGTAAAATACTGAATTCTTTATAAAGTTAAATTAGCCCTCTCTATGAAAATATGTCTTTGTTTGCTAAGTAAGGGATGATGTGTATGTGTCTGTGAGTGGTGGTCCTTCCTTTTGTTTGTGTGACTGAGCCACAGAGACATGCCTTCTAATTTCAGTGAGCAGTTTTACTCCTCGTTTCTTTGTGTGAAATACAGTCTAACAATTGTGTTCTTAGTTTACAAAGTCTGTGTGTGACTCATCTTCAGGCTATGGCTTTTTCAAGTTACACTTAGGTCAGAGTCTATTTAGTCCTTAAGCCTGCCTTGTCTGAGTGGGAAGTGAGAGTTAAAAGGAGTAAAAAAATATTTGTTGGGTCTGGATTCAGACCAGTGGGGTGGTTTTTGTTTGTTTTTTTTTTTCCTTTTTTTGAAGGTTACTTTTTAAAGGAGACAATCAGTATTGCTAAGAATTCCCACCATTGTCAACTAATTTGATACTTAATCTTTTATTTATTTTTAAACAGTTTCGCTCATGACAGAGAGCCTTTGGAGTTTAATTTTTCAGGGTTTGATAGCTGTATCACACTGACAAAAACAACTAGAAAATTCGTAAGGGTTCAGAATCCCTTTTCCTTCTCATGTCATAAGTATATATTTGTCTCATGTGTCTTGTTGTCATAGACATTCCAAAAATCTTATTCAAACAAAAATAGTTGGTGGTAATTAGCTTGAAAAATTGCTAAGACTGATAGATGTACAAGAAATAATTTTCATTTTTATTTGAAAATGTAGTCTTTTGGCCTTATTAGTTTTGGTTTTATTTGTATTGAGCATTAGTGAATAACATGATACAAAAATAGAAAAAAAAAAAACCAAAGTAACTTTGAGTTCCATTCGCTATTTATTCCTATCAAGCTGGTACGGCTGATGGGAGAAAATTAAGATTCTATGACTTGATTCTTTGGAATTGTTCCTGTTGTCACTGTATAAACAAATAAAACAATCTTTGGCTGCTCACAGAGTTTTTGTCCCTTGGACAGATACCGTGTCCTGGCATTTTTCATATCCCATTATCAAAGCCAAGGTCTAGAATTTTAAGTTGGAGGTTGGCTCAGAAATAATCAAATGCCAAACAAAGCCCATCTGAAACTCCAATAAAGTAAAATTATAGTATTGCAAAATCAGAGACTTACTGAACTAAATCCCCCCAATTTGAGGATCTTTACTATAAAGATGTTATTGTATTAGGAGAGGAGAGGGGAGATGGTTGGGGCCCCCTGGGGGGCATTACTTTGATCCACAAATAGGGAGCCTGAAGGTTCATTTTCCCCTTGGGGTTCCTGAAAGGGGAAGACTGCTTGCTGGTACAGACCAGAGCACTTGGTGTGGGGATGAAGCTTCTGCTGAGCCCAGAGGTAGGCGCTTTGCATATAAATAGGTATTATTAGCCCCTCTAAGAGGGTCCAGAAGTGAGATTCCAGAGTGGCTAAGTGATGACCTGCTTAAGGTCATGGAACTTGGTAAGTGGAGAAGCTAAGATCTGAAATCGTGTCTTCACGTCACATGGCTTTCTGAAAACGGAAGTTCTGAATACTGAGGATGCCAGTGACGTTTCTGTAGTGCCTGTTTGTTGAATTGTTATTTTAGGGTAGTCATCATGGGCTTGTGTATTTTCCATAAAATGTAAGACGAGTTTCCACTGTCTTCTAGGGACTCCCAAATCTCATCTTTCTAAAACACTTCTTGGACTTTGCAAAGACTAGGGGGTATCTTGGTGAGCATTTTGTTTGGGTGTTCCTAATTTGGGAATGTAGATGCTTACTCTTTGGAGTGGATCTCTGAACGTTTGATTCCGGAGAGGGGGATGAGCCTGTTTTACAGGGAGTGACGTTGTGTCACGCTGTGTGCGGTAGCCTGGGGAGGCTTTTTGAGTTTGAAAACTGGTTTTTGTTTAGGAGCAGCTATCACATGCAAGTTACCTGGCTTCTCCAAGGCTCACCTTTTGTACAATGGGAATTATGGTAGTTCTCATGGAGGGTTTGTGAGTAGCACTGTGGGATGCACATACACTGTCTGCAAATGCTCCTGTCTCCCTTAACCTGATTGGAGTTTATGCAACTTGTGGATTACCATCATTTCTCTCCTTCCCACACTGCCTTGGTCTTGAGGATGGACAAGAGGAGTCTAAATGTTACTCTTAAATCAGGTTGGGTTGGAATTCCAGGCTCCGGACCGGTTTATTTTGGGGATTTTATTTTGAAGTAGATTAGTTTTTCTCTTTCTTCTTGGGCGTTTTTCTCTCAGACATCCTGAAGACAAAGACCTGATTCTTACATTCTTGGTTGGAATCCCTGCTCCAGCCCTACTCTCTTTAAACTCTGAATCTCAGTATCTTCATTTCTGAAACGTGGATAATGCTTGTACTTCTCTCAGGGTTATTATGAGGATTAGTTGAGCATATAGTCAAGTTATTTGTACATAGCAAGGGCTCAATCAACTTGAGCTAAAAGGGAAAATAAACCTTTTAAAACAGATGAGATTGCCCTTCAGGAAAAGGAATTAACTTGTTTAACTTTCTATGAGGATATTTTGTCAGATTCTTTTCATTCTATACTGGTTACATCCTCACGTGAAGCTTTGTTTATGTGGATTTGGGTGTGTATGCCTCAGGGCACAGTAGCTTGCTCTTAAATTTGAATCTTGCTTTTGGTGCATTGTCACGGAAAGTCATCCAGGTCATAGCGGCCTTTCTTCCTTTTGCACCAGAAATGTTTTCGCTGTCAGCATCATGCTAATAGTAAATATTTACTTTCTGAACACAAAAGAGATACTATTTTTTGCTGAAAAGATCACAGAAGAAAATAAAATTACCAGATTATTCCACCAAGGGGTCATTAGTATTAGTATTTTATTGCATATACTTCCACACCCCCCCCTTCTCGTTTTTTATTATGGAAATTTAAAGATATTTGGAAAAATAGACTAGTTATAATAAACACTTACGTGTTCATTCCTCAGCCTCAGTGATCAACTCAGAGACTTAGTCCGTCTTGTGTCATCAGTATGATCACCTAGGCCTCCTTTCCCCACGGTCTCCCAATGAATTTATTCTGAAGTCAGACTAGAGAGCTTCTCATTTAACCCATAAATATGTCACTGGCATGTGCTTGTAAAAAGTTATTTGTCACAGCTTCTTTCTTTCCTTCTTTCTTTCTGAGCAAGGGATTGGATGCACGGGTTGGGAGGGAGAGGGAGAGAGAGAATCTTTTTTTTTTAAAGACTTTATTTATTTATTTGACAGAGATCACAAGTAGGCAGAGAGGCAGGCAGAGAGAGAGAAGGAAGCAGGCTCCCCGCTGAGCAGAGAGCCCGATGCGGGGCTTGATCCCAGAACCCTGGGACCATGACCTCAGCCGAAGGCAGAGGCTTTAACCCACTGAGCCACCTAGGTGCCCTGGAGAGAGAGAATCTTAAGCAGAATCATCCAGCGTGGAGCCTGATGCTAAGCTCCATCTCACCGTAAGATCCTGGCCTGAGCCAAAAACAAGAGTCTTGACACCGAACGGAGCCACCCAGGGGCCCCTCTGTCACAGGTTCTAACGCAGCCTCTAGCCCAGTCTCCTTTACTTGAGAGTATATTCAAGTAGCTATTTCTGTTCACTGTAGTTAGTTCCATTAGCTATTTTTCATTTATTATTAATTTATTAATTTATTATTATTTCATTTATTAGGTTCCATTAGTTATTCTTCTTTCACTTGGGATGTTGATGAGTTACAGAACAGGTCTCTATAGTCAACACCTTGTTTGTCTCTGAAGGCAGCTGTGGGTGGGGATGGAGATAGGGACTTTTGGTGGGTAGGATGTGAGGGGTGGGAAGAATTCTTGAAACAGGTTTTTTCTTCTCTCCTCTTATTGGCTCTCATCGTGTCTTCTCTTCCAGAGACTGAAGGGCAGTTTTCTTTCAGAGCTAGAAGTCATAGCCTTAGTCTGTGTAGCCATTCTTGGCTGAACAGAAGACCTGTTTGGTTAATGTACAAGCCAGTTTTTTAATTTCAAAATATATGTTACTGCTGGATGTTTACCCAATGTCTTGGTCACTGTGCCATTTTATAAATCTGGATAATGATGATATTGTGGTCAAGGCTATTTTGCTGTCCAAGTTGTGTAATGTTTCTTGTGCCAAATGAATTCTTGAAGTTAGGGTTTCTAGGACCCTGGCAAGGAAAAGGTGAACTGGTAAAGATAAACTGAGTTAATTCTTTTTTTTTTTTTTTTTTTAAAGATTTTATTTATTTATTTGACAGAGATCACAAGTAGGCAGAGAGGCAGGCAGAGAGAGGAAGGGAAGCAGGCTCCCTGCTGAGCAGGCCCCTGGGATCATGACCTGAGCTGAAGGCAGAGGCTTTAACCCACTGAGCCACCCAGGCTCCCCATTTCTTTCTTTCTTTCTTTTTTTTTTTAATAAAGATTTTATTTATTCATTTGACAGAGAACATAAGCAGGGGGAGTGACTGGCAGAGGGAGAGGGAGAAGCAGGTTCCCTGTTGAGCTGGGAGTGGATGTGGGGCTTGATTCCAGCAACCTGGGACCATGACCTGAGCCAAAGGCAGACGCTTAACTGAGGTACCCAGGTGCCCTGAACTGAGTTAATTTTAATTTGAAAACTCAAATCTGAAGATTTGCTAAAATGGACTTTGATAATTTGAGTTTATGACTAACAAGGGTAATAACCTCTTTAAAAAGTTAAGGTTATTGGGTTTGTTCGTACTGTTAAATTGAGTTATATCTTTTTTTTTTTTTTTTAAGATTCTGTTTATTTATTTGACAGAGCATAAGCAGGCAGAGCGGTAGGCAGAGGGAGAGGGAAGCTCCCCTTCGAGCAGAGAGTCCAATGTGGGACTCAGTCCCAGGACCCCAAGATCATGACCTGGGCCCAAGGTAGATGCTTAACCAACTGAGCCACCCAGGTGCCCCAATGGAGTCATATCTTAATTGGCTAAATAATTTATATTAAAAACCTTTACTGAGTACAGTGCTACTCTCAGCTCTCCTTTTGATTACTGAAGCCCATATAGGTTTAGATGCTTGGAGAAGAGAGACCCACCCTAATTTTAAGACTTTCAGACTTAAATGTTTTAACAACTAAATGCCTTTTTGTTGGCCTTTGAATGATGACTTTTTTTCTCTTGGTTTTGTGGGTATATCTGAGATTCCTGTCCCCGCGAGAAGAATTCACACATTTTCCAACGGAGTTTGTTACCCATGAGTGTCCTATTCCGAAGAGAGGCTGATGCCTTAAGAGCCCTCTAGGCAGGGACTGTGTGGTGCCTCTGACAGTAGGACTGCCCTTGAGATGAGGGACAGAGCAGCCTTCCAGAATCCTGAATTGATCTCTTTTTTAGGTCAGTTAATTTGGGTATTTTTCACAAAAGACAGATGTGCTGCTGTGCTGTGGTGTCCCTGGGTGGGCTAACTGCTGGTCATTTGATGTTCCACCTGGACCTGTCGATTCAGGTGCTTTGTGTTCCTTTTCTCTTTTCAAATCTCACATGGTTTTGGACAGAGGCACACGTAAGGATGCTTCTATCTGTTTCCTCATGCCTCTGGAGCCCCCATGCCTCAGGAGCCACCTGCTTTTCTGTTGCCTGTAATTCTTTGATCATTGATAGATTAAATATTTATTGAGCACCTATATGTACCAGCAGTGTGCCAGGTGCCGGATACAGAGGTGAGTGGGTTCTTGCTTTCATGGAGTCTGTGGTCTGTTAGATAGGACAGATGTATAAACCCGGAAGCAGGTACAGGTTTAAGAAAATAGAAACTGGACTGGAAGGAGATAACCCAAAATGGTTAACAGGGGTGGGAGGGAGGAGAGGCCCCTAATTTTATTGTGTATGTCATTGTGTATGTCTAGGTAATGTTTGAACTTGTTATAGGCATGTCTTGTTCATGCAATTACAGTAAAGAGAAGATTCATTATGATAGGTATAAGAAGCATATAAAAATATGGTGGAAAGGTGATTAGTTTCATGGAGTCCGGGGACCAAGAAACATTTTTAAAAACAGATTTCCCTCCTGGGTAGAAAGGGGGGATAGTGGGAAGATAGGGCAAAGGCTCCACATGTAAAGGGAATAGAATGTGCCCAAGACTGACAAAACAGCTCATTTTGTTAGGAGTTTTAGTAGTGACTAGCTTATTACAGATTTCTTATTACAGATATCTTTTCTTTCCTGGGGAGCAGAGAGGTAACATGCAATTATGTTTTCTTTTGGGACTTGGAATGTATTTGCTTAAATATATTTTAAACGTATTAAATATTTCTGCAAAAATGCCATATTTGGTGATTAGGTTTCCAGTGAACCTGGGTAAGCTTTTTAAACTCATGAATATAGGCGAACTGTAGAACTGGACTACAGTTAACTTTGTTTCAATGAGGTTATTCCTTTAAGTTGAAGGATGTCTAGCAGTGTGTATCAGATTGTGAGGGTGGGGGTGGTCTTTATGACAGTTGTCCTGCCATAAAGTTTCTTGGGTCCACTGGGACACTTTGGAAACTTCCCTTTTTGGGCATTGATTTGGTAAGTTAATTCTCAGTATTTGTGCCCTATCAAGGGCAGTTACCTTACAGATCTCTGCATTTTTTTGTTTTGTTGTTTGCTTCTGTTTTGTTTTTGCCTTCATCCTCTCCCTCAAACCCCCCCACTCCCCAGCTTCTGAGCTCATACTTTTCCGAGTATAGCTAATAACCCAGTGGAACCCAAGCTTGATCTCTCTACAACAAACTTACCAAAGGTAATCTCATCAATTGGAAACAAATGCTTAAGGGGATCTCCTTTTATCCTTCCAGCTGATGGGAGAAAAGGAAATACCAAGAAAAACACATGATCAGGCAATAAACTAGAGATTTGACCCAATTTATGTGGAAAAAAGCACTTAATTCTTTGAGTCTCTGCACATGTCATATTGTCGTGATATCATTTCTGCAAGTTTTCAGGTTAACTTTTCATAGATAAAGTGTAGTCCTGCGTGCTGAGTTTAATGTAGAAAGCAGTCATATTAAGTGCTACACATACTGTGTGGTATTTCTTCCCCTTCCTACAAAACATTTGCCTTTTGGAAGAATGGATGGCTCAAGGGATTAGTGATGGGGAAGTGGAGGCTTTCACATTGGTTCAGATTTGACCTTGGTTAGTGATGCTTGAAAATCAGCACTATTTAATAGGCATTAAGAGAGCCCACTTTTTGATCCACTTCCAGTGGATAAATATCCATAGTTCTTTAATGCCATAGTTGTGGAACTAATTGGCAGAATTAAATGATTTAAGAACTTTCCTCCCCTTTTGCCCTCAGAAAATAGTTGGTTGTTGTTTAAATCAGAATCTTGGAGGCGGCATGAGTCATTTCTGAGGACTGGAGACTAGCTAGCTTTGCAACTCTTACTGTATCGGGAAGCTTATGTGCTTTGCACTGCTCTCAGTGGGGGAGATTGGGTAGAAAGGCTGTTTTCCTCCCAGTTTGCAATTTTTCCCAAATTTGGGACTGCTCATTTGACCCTAGACACTGAAAAAATATACTGGGGTCATTCATCGCTCAAGACTCATTCTTTTTTTTCCATGATCAAATAAAGGGGGTGTAAGCCTCATCTATTTTCTGTCTGCTTGTTTTTCTTCCTTTGAAAGAATTTTAGTGCATAGGGCTTTTCCTGACTCCCTTCTTCCTACTGGTACTATGGACTTGCAGTGCGGTTCCAGTGAAGTTAGGAGGGTTTTATATTTGAAGCCCAGTAATTGGCAGTCATGATCACTCAGTGTTTATAGAGCTTCCAAGGAAGGGTGAGCATTCAGTGATGATAATTACCTGCTAATTTGTTTGCTGAAAGATGGGCCCATATATTTAGAATGATGACAGATCAGAATATTTGGCTAAGTGTATTAGTCAGTGTTTCATTTTTCAAAACATGAAAACTCCAGCATGCTGCTATGAAAACGTTGTGCTGTTGATGGGTTTTTCTTGCTCAATGAATTTCTGTCCTGGCTGGGTTCTTTAATTTATGAATTTATTTTAAAAAGTCCTCTTTTGTTATATACTAACTTGGGCAGTGAGAACTTCGGGCTGATTCCTTTTCTTCTTTTGTAGGTTCTGTTTGTCATGCGTGCAACTCACATTCCTTTTTCTTATTGCAGTATTGGACATCAACATCTTTGCCACAGAAGGAGGTCAAGTACAGAAATCTATAGGTCTGACTACCCTTTGTTCTCTCTGTCTGTAGCCAAGAGGTGTAGACAAGGCCTTCACTAAAGGGGAAAGGGAGAAAAACAATGGGCTGTCTAATCCAGCTGAGAAGCTTTAGGTTGTGGGAGGAATTAAAAGTGCCATCAGGAAGGCAGAAAAGCGGTGGTGACTCTGGAGTAAGTAGAGGTGTTGCATATTCTGGACCCCCTTTTGGGGGGATATTTTGCCCCTGGTCATAGAAAGAATCCAGAAGTTCACATATCAAGAATTGAACGGCTTCTTTGAATAAATTGTCAACCAAAAGAAAGCCAAAAAAAAAAAAGGAAAGGGCTGTTTTCAGCTATTAGCTGCCAGATAAATATGGGATGCTGCCCCCCACGTCGGTAAGGACTTGGCTTAGAGACAGCAAGATTGCCTCGTGAATGGAGAAAAGGTATTCTCCATTGTAGTTCACCTCTATATAGAAAGTGATCACAACAAAAACGTGGAAGAGTGCTTAGAAACAGAGCGGATCGGATTCCGGGTAAACCCATTCATGCTGTTACCTGATGACATGTTACTCATTTTTCCAGAACCACACTTGTAATCTACAGGTTTTCAAGGTACTTACATTTGGAGGTGATCCTAGCTGAAGAGATAAAATTTCTCCCTTGAACCCTGCCTGCTTTGTTTGTTTTTTGGGAGTGTTCCGCAGCCTGTGGGACAGCTCTGACAGTGGCTGGGCTTCTGGCGGTCACACTAGTGGGGCTCTGAGCTGTGTTCGGTGTTGGTGGGATGGACTCCCTGGAAGGTATTGGGTTGGGTATGATTAAGTAAAATAGAGACAAAATGGCAGGAATGCTGATATGACCCAGTGATTTGGAGATCCCAGGACTCACATTAGCTGGGGCTCAAAGCCTTGCCCTTCAGAAGAGAATGTGCTTTGTCACCTGTTCTATCAATCATATCAAATGTTAGGGAGATGCTTTCACAATTTCAGTCCCACCAAGTGGAAAGATGGGCCTCCCGAAGCTATTATTTTTCAGAATAATGTCTTCTCTTAGCCCATCAGAATTATAAATTCTCTCTACCCGATCATGCTCTAAATACCCTTTCTATATAAAATTACATATGTTTCTAGAAAGTAATCCTTTTCCCTTTAAAAATATTTACCCCTTCTTTCCTGTCACTCTACATTGGCGTTTTCTTTTGTTACATTTCTGGATCTGTCTAACCAAATTGTCTTTAGGATTGTCTCTGCTCCTGCTCAGAGACCATTGTTTGGGTGTGTATATTTGTGAAGTAGTTTCTTAAATCCTGCTAGTGTCACAGATCAAATTTTAAATTCCCTTACTAACAACTTTAGAGATAGAAAGTACTACCTTTTTTGGGGGGGGGGGGCTGTAAATTATTTTTAAACTTTAATTTTGTGGTGGGGGCTAGTGGCAGGAATGCAAGCAGGGATGGCAATACTCAGACACATTTTATATCACTTAATTTCATTTGGTAGGTTATATTTTTACAATTAGTTCTGTGTAGCCTCTGAATAGGAAGTACACTGATTATGAAATTGGTTTTCTTCTGGAAATGACAGTACTTTAGGATAAGGACATAGCCCTTTTTACCAACACAACTTTCTGCACTACGTTGTAAATATGATATAAACAATAGGTGTGATTACATAAAGTACAAAAAAATGTTACATGTAATAGAGAACATTGACGTTCTTGGGTCTGATGTTACTCTTAGTATTCTCCCCATTTTTCAGTGGTGAGTGTCCTTACCTTTTGTCTCTCATCTCTACACCCCTCAACAAACAAACTAACAAACAAACACAGAACAGAGCTCTCAATTCTTCAAAAAGATCAGAGAGAGTTAATTATAGTGATACGTAAGAACTAGGACAATTGTAGCTGTTGGTCTGGCCCAAAGCCTACAGAAGGTTCTTATTTCATAAGCAGAGATAATTTGTTTTTCTCTGTGTGCCATATGGTTTTGCAACTGCAGAGATCAAACAGATTTGTGGATGTAAACTTCAGTTGTGTACTTAAAAAATTTTTGAGTTGTGTGGAGATTTTCATAATGTGCTTGAATCACTGATGCCAACCAGGTCTGTTGGAGTCAAGGATCCCTTGTCAGCTCTGTAAGCAACTATGCATGGTGGCTTTTATTTGCCTTGGACTTAAAATACAATTTTGGAAAGGAAACTTGGAACCCAAATTGTCAACTGGAATGCAATGATTATTTGTTTTTTTATAAAGACGATGATTAAAACCAGGAATCATTAACATAGAAGAATAATAGTTCTGAGGCTGCCCAGGTGGTCTCTGGAAAGCACTGGAGTTTTCTCTTAATCAGAAAACTTTTAATTACGCTAATTTATTTTGAGATTGTTTTGGGATGGTCTTCAGAAATAAGAGTTTGAATTTCTTCATTCCAGTTTTTTTGAAGGGGGAAATGGCATAAATGTGCCAGTGATTACCCCCCCCCCCCATTCTTTTCCTTTCTTTTTTTATAGATTTTATTTATTTATATGAGAGAGACAGAGAGAGAGAGAGCAGGGGGAGAGGGAGAAACTGACTCCATGCAGAGCCGAGGCAGGGCTTGATTCCAGGACCCAAGATCTCGAACTGAGACAAGGTCAGAGGGCTCAGCTGACTGAGCCACCCGGGTGCCCTCCCTACCCTCCTCGTTTCTAATGACTCCATATATGCGTTCTGACATGCTGGTTACAATGAATTAAATTTTCAGTATAGTGTTGGATTTGTCTAAATTAGATGCTTATTCCCTGGCCCCTTTGTTTTCTAGTTATTAAATTGAACAGTGTACCAAAGTGTATCTAAACTGTCTCCTATTTATAGACTTTAAAAAAATTATTTATTTTGGGCAGGGGAAGAGAATCTGCAGCGGAGACACCCTGTGAGCGCAGAGCCTGTCACGGCGCTCCACCCTGAGATCCTGACCTGAGCTGAAATCAAGAGTCTGGATGCTTAACCAACTGAGGCATCCAGGCCACCTCTGCCGCCCTCCCCCTTTTTAAAAATAAAGTAGTCCTCACAGGTGGGGTTAAATCTGGAGGGCCGAGCAGGGACTGGAACGTGGCCCTATAGATATAAAATTTGATAGATTCTAAGGTTATCCTTGCTGTTGAAATGTTCTCTTCTGTTACACTCCCCATCCCCCAGTTTACCTTCAGGTAAACTGTTATTCCCTGAGGAAAGCCTTCAGGACCCTCAGATCAGATTCTGACACTATTTGGTTTTCTTTCAGTAATTCTCTGGGGCAGCTGCCACCACATCTATAATAATGAATTCTTTAATTTTGGTTAACCCGGCTCTCCTGCTCTTTATCTGGCTCCAAAAAACCAGCAACTGTGTCTGTCTTATTTTCTGCTCTTATCCCAGCTCTTGGCTCATACTGTGTGCTCAGTAAATATTTGTTGAATAGGTGACAGTATAGTTGGTATAAATCATGCTTACTTCATACATATAAATAGAACTTTTTTGCTGATTTTCATATAGAACATCTTCTAAAATAACAGTTGTGGCTTTTTTTTTTTTTTTTTTTTTTTAATGAGTATGTACCTTCTGCTTGCACATAGTCAAAAAGATCTGGTGCCTGGGTATCCAGATGTTATTTATTTATTTATTTATTTATTTTGCTTAGGCTTGTGCATGGCAGCTATTATTTTGCCATTTCCTAGGCTTGTAATTCCAGAACCCACAGCAGGAATAAGCAGACAGTAATGAATTTCTGTATAAACCTTACAATATGTTTCATCTTCGTTGGCACAGAGAACAAGAGCTGAAATTTCTTGGAGAGTAGAGGATCATAGAGTGAGAGCGCGTAGAAATCCCATCTCATTTTATGTCTGATGAAACCAAGGGCTCAGGGAGTTTACCTGCCTTTGCCCAAAGTAAAATGACTGGTTATTGGTTGGTATGTGAGTAGTGTTAAGCACCTGGTCCCTCGACTGCAAATTGGTATTCTTTTGACTCCAAGTTGGTATTCTTTCTGCTATGAAACTTTTGTATTTAGCAGGAAGTCAGTTTTTCTGTTTACCACAACTGCTTTAGTAGGTTAGTACATTGCAAACATTCATACAGTTATGAATGTGCTACGTAAATATGCGTTTTATACTCCCTCAGACTGTGGTAAGAACAGATACCCAGCATTTGACAGTACAAGTACTTTATCCATCAGAAAGCAGGTGGAGGAGACACTCCGATCGAAGGCTGTGCGGTTGCGCATCTCATGGGGGCAGAGTGATTTGGTAGAAAGCTCTGCAGTCAGTAGCAGGGTTCCTCTGACCTGGCCTGCCACCACGCCTCCATGCCACCCTCACATGAGGCTTTGAAATCGAGGACCCCCCCATCAGGTAAACCCAGCCATTTATTTGGAGGGGAAAATCAGATAAGTGAAAGTGGAATGCCAGGATAAAGGGAACTCTCACCCAATCAGGATGCTTCTTCCCACCCCCTGCTCTGATGCAGGAACCCCCTCTTAGCCATTCTTTCATAAAAATAGCCGGGAAACTGGAATGTCAACTTGACCACATGCTTCAGCCAGTTAGCCAGAGCTTGGTTTCTTTTATGTTGCTTTTTATTTTTATGTTTTATTTATTTTTTAAGAAATATTCATTTATTTGAGACAGAGCATGTAAGCACGAAGCAGGGAGGCAGCGGGGGACAGGGCAGAGGGAGAGGAAGAAGCAGACTTCCTGCTGATCCCAGAACCCTGATATCATGGCCAAAGCCCAAGGCAGATGTGTAACCAGCTGAGCCATCCAGGTCCCCATGTTGCTTTTTAGTAACACAAGTTAGAAGTGTTCCATCTTTTTAAAAGTATCCAAACATACATTTTCAAGGCTTGGATCTACTAAGGTCTTTTATCTGCTTGCTTTAAGGAACCCATATATTCCAGAACACTTGCATTTATATCTGTTGAGTCCTATTGTAAATAAAGTATAATAACTTTGTATTTTTTATATAAAATTGCTTACAGTAGATATGTTAGGGAAACTGCTCAATCGAGAATGATTTCCCAGATGCCATGCCTGTGTGAAGCCCTTTTTTCTGCTTTACAGACTTTGGCCATAAAGGTGGGCTCAGGAGAGGATAAACTGACCACTGCGCCTCCGTCCACTGTCACTCTGCAGCCTTTTAGCCAAGAGACCAGCAGTGGTCATATTATCCAAGTCAGGCCAACTGACACTCTTCCCCAGGACTGTGCACCTGAGCTATGAGAAAGATGCTCTCCCCTTCTTCTCTGTCTGCAGGGTGTAACATTTCCAACACAGAGCACTTAGCGGTCAGAGTTCTGGCCTCGAGGAGGCAGATGATGCTGCCTTGTCTCAGTTTCTCAGAACGGGCAAAGTGCCTATGAACTGTATTCACTGAGTGATATTCCAGGGATGTGTTCAGGCAGTGGTTATAAAACTAAAGTGTACTCAAGAGTTCCCTGGGTGCCTGTTTAAAAATGCGGAGCCTTTGAGTCCTGTACCAGACCCAGCCAGACTCGGTAGGGATCCTGGTATCTGTGTTGCAAACAGACGTTTGGTTCTGATATTCCTGGGTGCTGTTGAATGGGCGAGGCAGTGGAGGGCATGGGTTAGCATTTGCTTCAGGTTACATTTAGGTTTTGTTGCCATTAAAAAGTTAGGTTCGGGGGCGCCTGGGTGGCTCAGTGGGTTAAGCCTCTGTCTTTGGCTCAGGTCATGATCTCAGGATCTTGGGATGGAGCCCCAAAGTGGGCTCTCTGCTCAACAGGGAGTCTGCTTCCCGCGCCCCACCTCCACCTCTCTGTTTGCTTGTGATCTGTGTCTGTCAAATAAATAACTAAATAAAATCTTGAAAAAAAAAAGTTAAGTTCGTTGCAGTTAGGTTTTCTTAATGCCAAGCACAGGGCCACATTTATTATGGCAAATAATTTGTTGAAAATAAACTTTCTGTACTAGAGATGGGATTTTGGAGGGATGGGTGAGGGTGTTGTGGTGATGTATCAGCTCGACCCTTCTGTAGCCACACCTGCCAGCCTGTGTTCTCCAGAGCTGCTCCTGTAGGTCCTCTCTTTGGCTTCCTTCCAACAGGCTCTTTTTCCTTTTACGTCCAGCCATAGCCAGAGTGATTGGAGAGGGCCAGGCAGTGGGATCCCTGTCAGTTCTCATGCCTTAAAAGTAGAGGCTATCCAAGCCTTGGTCATGTGTACAGATTATCCCTCTCCCCCATTTATTTCCCTATATTGTCTCTTAATGCAAGAGACATGGAAAGCCCCGAGAATAGAAAATACAACTTCTCCTAGGAGGTTTTTTTTTTTCCCCTGAGGATTTTCTCTATTTCTTGCTGTAGGATTTTTCTGTCTTTGAAACATAAAGACTAAGGCCACAAGGAAGGGCCGGGGTGGAATTATTTGTTAATTAGAATACCCTCCCTTGTGTTTCTTTCTCTTACCATGAGATAACTTACATAGAGGTTTTTTAAATTTTTTTATTTTTTTACATAGAGTTTTTAGGGCCCTTCTTGTGTCGGTGTTAGCCCTCTTCCTCTGGGTGGGGACAGATGTGGTAGATAGATGTTCTTATCTGTTCCCTCCAGCTGAATAGGCCTGGCTTGGGTCATGGAAAGCATCTATGTGCCTCTGTACCATGGTGTGATTAAGGTAGTTTAATAATAATTGTGGTGCTAATACTGATGATGATGTGGCAGAAAGGGTGTGTTGAGCCGTGTTTTAAGGGGTTTAACTCCTTTAACCCATTCCATTTCCAAACCCCAAACAGAGAATGTTGATGATAATCTCTGTTTTATAGATAAGGAAACTGGACCAGGGAGAGATTAGGTAACTGGTTTAGGTTAGTAAGTGGCAGAGCCAGAATTTGAAAGCAAGTAACCTGTCACAGATTTCATGCTGTCAACACTACTATATTATTCTGCCCTCTTGCAGATCAGTTCATAGCACCTGACTGACGGCTGGTCTTGAAAGGGAGAATGAGGGGATTTGGAGGAAGGCTGGACCTGTTTTTTTGGCAGTAGGAACAGGGGCCACGAGGTGGGAAGGAAAGTGCCTGTTGGAGGAAATGATCTTCCTGAGACTCTGCAGGGACAGACCAGGGAGCTCTGGTTAAGCTCCAGTTAGGAGCTGAAAAAGGGAGCTGGAGCACTGCTCGGAAGAGAGCCATGGGCTGCAGGCTGACAGCCACCGCGGTGCCTCTGTGGCCTTCGTATTTACTGTCTAAACTATCACCTTAAGTGTAGCTTGTTTCAGAAGATAATATTTCAAGCATATTGTAGAAATTCACTTTTAAAAATAAAACTTGAACGTGGTGGTCTTCAGTGTTGTCGGTGGAAATCCAATGCATTCAAAAAAGTGAACAAGCTCTTTAACGGGAAACTCCTCTTTCTCTGTTAACCTTGAACTTTTCTTTTAATCCTGCATCTCCCCAAGTTTCATTCTTATGTAGTACATGTTCACTTTTCAGGGTCTTTTGTTGATTTTCACATTATAATAAAAATGTATAAAAACTTAAAAATGTCTTGTGCCTGCAAGGATTATGCAATCCAGAACTAACTGCTTAAACACTTCAATTATTAGTAGGACAGAGTTGATCAAAATAACATGATTACATTGCAAATTCTGATAAATGATAAAGACATAAAGTAAAATATATCTCTTCAAAAATTTCTCCCTTACTGTGTGTCTGGGTGCTTTTTCTAGCCCATAAGCATTTTTTAGTAGATAGTAAAAGATTTGGCATCACTTCTATTTTCCATTTTTTTCTTTTTTTATATATGCAGGCACTGAGAAAACCCTTCCTAAAAATAAAAAAGAAAGGAGTATTGTAGCAAGGACATCCAATTCCTTGGACACTTACTGAAGTTATACAGTAAAGCTCACATCATGAGCTGTCATCAAAAATTATTTTTAATGATTGGCCGATGGCTTAAGATTGGATGCTCTCCATTTGTCTGTAGTGATCTGACTCGCAAAAGCATTTGCTTTTATTATTATTTTTCTGTTATTTGTTTACTTCCTTGCTTTTAGATGCTTTTATTTCTTACACATTTCTTCTCAGAGTTTGTTTCCAGGATTCTCCACTTTGGGGCTCTGGAGGTAATAATGCCTGGTGAGATGTGGGCGTGGCCAACATGTCTTTCCTCTAGAGGAAGTGACAAAAGGGCATTTGAGAAAGAGAAGGCAATATTCTCAGGCATGTCCTTTGTAGGAAAGTAGTCACGGGGTGGGGGGGGGGGGGACCTAAGGATGGAGAAACTGATCTTTTTCTTTTAGAGCAGTTTTCATGTACCCTAAATGTCTGCACAGGCCAGTTTGAAGACCATTGCTTTAGGATGTAGTGTAACTAGGGAGATTTTAAGTTTTGTAGTTCCCCAGCTCTGTGTATTCAGGGATTCACTGTTAGCTTCTAGAAGTATAGTTTGAGGGATTACATACATCCAAACTTATACTGAAAACTGATTTTTAGACCAAAATACTGTTCCCAGCATGAAAATCAACAGGAGAATCCAGTTCAAGTTCAGGTTAAGGAGATGGTTTGTGGGGTCAGTTAGATGTCGTTCAGGAGGAGGCTGGCCAGAGACTGGTCTGGCGGGGCACTGGGGAGGGAAGGAAGGTGATGGGCATGGCCACCACCTTAAGCATTGTTTTGTTCCACAAAACCCTTCTAGTTCAACATGAGACAGCTACTTCCTCCAGTTCTAGTTGGCTTCTTAGTTAAGGAAGGAATAACTAGGGGCACCTGGGTGGCTGAGTGGGTTAAGTGTCTGCCTTAGGGTCTGGTCATGATTTCAGGGTCCTGGGATTGAGTTCCCACTTGGGGCTCCCTGCTCAGCTCAGCGGGGAGTCTGCATCCCCCTCTGTCTCTGCCGGCCTCTCTGCCTACTGGTGATCTCTCTGTCAAATAAATAAATAAATAAATATAATATTAAAAAAAAAAAAAAAAGGTAGAACACGAATTTGAAGTTCTGTAATCTAAGGTGAGAATCCTTTCAAATTAAAATGTTTTCTTCTGGTCTTAAATTTTCTTTCCACAGCTGATTGAGCAGTTATTAATTAAGATACTTCCCTTCACTGAGTATTGACAAAGCATTTGCTTCAGCCTTTTTAAAGATTTTATTTATTTTTAAAGATTTATTTATTTAATTTTAGAGCGCTCTGTGGTAGGGGGAGGGGCAGAGGGAGAGAATCCCCAAGCAGATTCCCTGCTGAGCAGAGAGCCTGATGTGGGGGTGGGGAAGCTGATCTCCTGATCCAGGAGATCATGATCTAAGATGAAAGGAAGAGTCAGAAGCTCTATTGACTGAGCCACCCAAGCACTCTTTAAAGATTTTATTTTTTTTGTTTGTTCTTATTTTTTAAAACAAGTTCTTTATTTTTTTAGAAGATTTTATTTATTTATTTGAAAGAGAGGGAGTGAGAGAGCATGAGAGGGGAGAAGGTCAGAGGGAGAAGCAGACTACCTGCAGAGGAGGGAGCCCGATGTTGGACTCGATCCCGGGACTCTGGTATCATGACTTGAGCTGAAGGTAGTTACTCAACCTACTGAGCCACCCAGGCACCCAAAGATTTTATATTTAAGTCATCTCTACACCCAGTGTGGGGCTTGAACTCACTGCCTTGGGATCAAGCGTTTCAGGCTCTATCAACTGAGCCAGCTGGGCACCCCAGCTTCAGCATTTTAAAAGTAGTACTTTTCATACTCTTTTTGTTGGTTTATGGGACAAAAAAATGATGTATTTACAATTAAGTTTTGGCACATGGCCCAAAAGTCACTCTCCCTTACCTAAAGAACAAAACAAACTGGATTTGGAAAGGAACAAAACACCTTTTGGTAAGTGTATTATTACGGGAGAGGTACTTAGTAGCTGTTAAGTATCTGTTATTTGGAGGCATCACCCAGGTATTTTATAGCGGGAACTTGGGATCCTTATGAGAGTGAGGAAAGGGAAGTCAGTTGAGAATTTAAAATGTATATAATTAGCTTTGTTATGCTGAGGTCTGTTTCACTATAAATAAGAAATCTTTCTCTAACTGGTAATAGAAATCTTTCCTATCACATGTACTATTGCCTACTGTGTTGTTGCGTGCCGTATTTTATTCATATCACCTGTTTTTGGTGTACAGTAATTGTTAAAATGAGTTTTAAGGTGGGAGAGGAGCTTGAAAGTGGAACTCAGCTTTTATGATTGTGCTAGAAGCTTTCGTCTTCCAGAAACAAGTAACAGAACTTGTAACAACTTGTATCGGTTTATATTCTGCCGGGCTATGAATTTCCTTAAATAATAGGGAACAGAGGTCTTTTAAAAAATTGTGAACTGAGATTTTTTTTTTCTCCAAAGGTGAAATGAAAGCAGTACTGTACAGGAAATTAAATTTTGGGGTAAGGAAGTAAAATTGGTCTGATTGAAATCATTAATGTCTCTTTAATGAGGGGTTATATGAAAAATGTTAGGCAGAAAATGTGATGCCAGTTAAAAATCATAAATATGAAATTTATTTAGTTTGAACAAACAGCATTTGGAATTGAACAGAGAGGAAAAGGAAAATTTATGTGGAAGGAATTAGTTGTCATTCTCAAGGCTATGGAAAGCTGCTGGACCGTTAAAATGGATTTGCCTTTCTCTGAAGAGAAATACTTGGTTCAGAGATTTGTGATATTCATTTCTAAAATTTTCTACAAATTAATATTTAGTATTCTGGGGATTTTTTTTGTTGTTGTTGCCATCAGTGTTACGAATATTTATATTTGTGTATTATAAATTTCTGTTTGTTTCCTGTCTTGTAGATGTTTGCAAAGTATCTACTGCATTTCTAAAAACTTACCTATTCTAGCTTTTGTTTTTTTTCCAGTCTTCTAGATTTGTAAGGTTAGAGTGTTAAAAAGGTTAAATAATGGGGTGCCTGGGTGGCTCAGTCTGTTAAGCGTCTGCCTTTGGCTCAGTTCATGATCCTGGCATCCTGGGATCGAGTCCTGCTTCAAGCTTCTGCCTCTTCCCTCTGCTCCTGCTCTCTCGCAAATAAATACATAAATCTTAAAGAAAGAAAAACTCAAATAATTTGACTAGCTTCATTGAGAAAGTCCCAGTGAATGCTAGCATTCGTATTTGGAGTTGTGTTTTCCATCGCAGGTAAGGGATACACCTCGCTTCAACAGGGAAAGAGGAAAATGAATGGGATCTATATAGACAAAATGTTGATGCCAAGCACCAGCGGCAGGCCCTAGTAGGTGCTCTGTGTATGTTGCTGAGTGAATGTTATGGATGAATTGAGATCAGCTGGAATTGGTAAGCTCCACGAGTAGACGAATTCTGACTCATTATGTTCAGGACACCTAATACTGTGCCTGGCATATGGTGCTCAGTCATGCTTTGCTGTGAACAAGATTATATGCAGTCAGTCCTAAGGACTGCTGCCTCCTTGTAGACATGAACATAAGCTCTTCGGAGTCATTTGGAAGAAGAGATGATCAAAACGGCAGCCTTCTTATTCCGCCCCCCCCCCTTATGAATCCGTTTTCTACAGAGTTATTCTTAGTGTTGAGAATTGAGGGCTTTTTTGTTTTAAGTGGCATTTAAGGCTACCCTGAGATTCATGAGGTTAAAGTATAAAGTGTAACCATAAAACAAGGACTTAACTTCTGGATTTTGACCTCTGGTGGTAAAGGAAAACACCCATTACTCTTAATAAAAGGTCAGATTCTCAAATTTTCTTTGGTACTTTCTGGATGTCCAAAACAAAGAAAGTCTGCATTAGAAAAAAGTATTTGTGGGGCACCTGGGTGGCTCAGTCATTAGGTAGTCTGCCTTTGGCTCAGGTAGGTCATGATCCCAGGGTCCTGGGCCTGACACCTGCATCAGGCTCCCCACTCAGCAGGAGGCCTGCTTCTCCCTCTCCCACTCCCCCTGCTTGTGTTCCCTCTCTCGCTGTGTCTCTATCACATAAATAAATAAATAAAATCTTAAAAAAAAGAAAAAGAAGTTGTGTGTATGTTTTCATTTTTATTTAAAATTTTTTTTAAACTTGGAGCTTTTAAATAAACATAAAATAACTGCCTACTTGTGATCTCTCTGTCAAATAAGTAGATAAGATCTTTTAAAAAAAATAACATTTAGGGTGCACTTTGAAAAGGCTCATTACTGGGCGCCTGGGTGGCTCAGTGGGTTAAGCCGCTGCCTTCGGCTCAGGTCATGATCTCAGGGTCCTGGGATCGAGTCCCGCATCGGGCTCTCTGCTCAGCAGGGAGCCTGCTTCCGTGTCTCTCTCTCTCTGCCTGCCTCTCCGACTACTTGTGATTTCTCTCTGTCAAATAAATAAATAAAATCTTTAAAAAAAAAAAAAAAAAAAAAAGAAAAGGCTCATTACTGAATCCTTGGGACCTTGCTAGGTGAGAAAAGGTAGATTCTCCATGAGGTTTTTCTATCTAATGCAGTCTTGGCGTTTTGACTTCTTATTCCTATTTAAAATTCTCATGTCAGTGTAAGGTTAGTTTGGATACCAGTTGCACTGTCACCAAATATATCCAGGGATGTGTTACTTGGGTAGAGTACCAACGGGGACTGTTTGCAGTCCTTAAAAACCACAGCTTATCAGAAACCCAACCCTCATCCTTAATGTTGTACCAGCTACTGGGCTTGTAGGTTCGGTTCTCCCAACTCTTCACCTTCAACATCTCTATGTTTTCCTTCTTTTTATAACCTCAACAAAAACTGGAGCCGGAGATGTCCAAGCAGGATTCTGGAGATAATGAGGTGGTTGCAATATAAAAATTATTCGGCTTCACATGAGTGACATTGGCCTTAATTAAAAAGATTTCTTTTCTTTCTTTCTTTCTTTCTTTTTTTTTTTTTTTTGTAAAGGCAGCAATTGTTGCCTGGCATCTGATCTCTACCTTGGATCTCCTGGGTGGTCTTCTGCAACTTGCTTAACCTTACTTTTCCTGTGTTAAATAGGATTAAGAATGTTTCCTTTTCTAGAGTGTTGTAAGAAGGCTCTGGTAGACTGTGAAGTTCTTTGCAAACAAGATTCCGGCTAAGAAAGAAAAATCTTAAAACAGCTTTGCTTCTGTTGCTTCCTGTCCTCCTTCAGTAATGCTTCTGAGATTTGATCAGAGTTCTATAAAAGGGAAATAGTTACAGTGTGTCAGGAGGGAAAAAAGAAACGACATGAGAAATAAGTAATCCATAAACTTTACAGTCCTAAGGGGATCCGCGTGGGTGGATCTGATGACTTGGCAACTGAGAGAGGGAAGCAATTGTAATTGTTGATTTTATCAGAGCAGGTTTATGTGTTTCTGTGTGCACACAGGGGGATGGGGACTGAATATAGACTTAACGATTAACGTTAATGTCAGGTGGTTACAAAAGTACTCCATAAATCCTAGGCAATATTACTATGTCTATAGGGTACGATAGTAATACTCAATAAAAATAATAACAAATTCTATCAAAATAGAGGTTGTAATAAACAGATATGTGGCTTGCTTCCTTTCACAGAATCTGTGTTTTGGGTCCTTCAGGTAGTTTGTAGTATCACTGGGAGTGCATGAAATTTAATTTTGGTATAATTAACTCTGTGTGGAATATGGAAATCAACTCTTGTCATTTTGGTCACTAAGCAAGTTTTTTTTCTGATTCTGGAATGTCAACACTTGGAGCTTTGAAGGTTGTTTTGGGTGGTTTTTGAACTGAAATGTCATGGGAGACATGGGGTCGTTAAACTCATAACCAACCGGGAGAATTTATAGGATGCAAAATGTTTGGTAGATTTCTTTAGTTAGAGGATATGTCTTCTGGATCTTTCCCAGGGAAGGCAGTTCCATGTAATAATTTACCAAAAGGGAATTGAGAAAAGGAAATACCACCTTTGGGTGACAGGAGGTTGAGTGGGTGGGTGAGCAGAGTGCTTTAAAGGCAGTCTTTGCTCTTTACAATCCCTTGATTTAAAGAGCTGCACGGGCCCCAGAAAGAAGCTCAAGTGAGTTATCACATGTGGGAGTACCTTAGAAATTAGGCGCTAGGTACGTTATTCTTTGTGGGGAGCCTAAACATAAATTCAAGGGTTGGGGATGTCCCTTCTTTATCCTCATGCCTGCTGGCTGAGAAGGTCATTTGAAAATCTTGGGGCGCCTGGGTGGCTCACTGGGTTGAAGCCTCTGCCTTCAGCTCAGGTCATGATCCCAAGGTTCTGGGATCGAGCCCCGCATCAGGCTCTCTGCTCAGCGGGGAGCCTGCTTCCTCCTCTCTCTCTGCCTGCCTCTCTGCCTACTTGTGATCTCGGCTTGTCAAATAAATAAATAAAATCTTAAAAAAAAAAAAAATCTTAGCTACGATGATGTTTTATGTTTCTTCACCTATTAAATTTTTGTAATGAGTATTTTTTTCCTCAACAGAATCTGTCATTTAGAGAAGACTTTTAAACAGAGTAAGCAAACTTTAACATATTAAATGAATGGTACAGGGAAGAGTATGTGTGGTTAAAAAAATGGCACCAAGGAAGAAATCCAAGTGGAGGAAAAGAGAGGCACAAGTTGGGTCGAATGCCAGGGCTAAATACCCACCTCAGATTTTGAAGTGCTCCATGCCTAAGGCCTTTATTCTCTCCCTTCCCTGTGGGTGCCTCATTATTATTTGTAAGCCCTCTCCCTCATAGTGTACTTTGAGCTTTGGGGCAAATAAAGGTTAGCGAAACTTGAAATAGCCAATTGGCAGTTCATTATCAGCCCTGATACATGGGTTTGGAACTACTGTGTAAAGTTGAATTGTGAGGTTTTGAATTATAGGTAAGATTTCAAATAATCCTCTATGCCCCCATTTCTTTCTTTCTTTCTTTCTTTCTTTCTTTCTTTCTTTCTTTCTGTCTTTCTTTCTTTCTTTTTCTTCAAGATTTTATTTATTTATTAGAGAGAGAGAGATCTCAAGTAGGCAGAGAGGCAGGCAGAGAGAGAGGGGGAAGCAGGCTCCTTGCCGAGCAGAGAGCCCGACGCAGGGCTCCATCCCAGGACCCTGAAATGATGACTTGAAGGCAGAGGCTTAACCCACTGAGCCACCCAGGCCCCCCTCCATGCCCCCATTTCTAGAAGTGTTTGTAGCTTATGGTGTTGGGAGCAAGTCCCTGGTTCACGGGTCATATAGATAACTGGTAGGCCACGGGATTTCTGCTGGCATCAGCACTTCGGTGTTCGGAGTCCGTGGGTCGGGTGGAGTAGGGAGGTCAGTGGAGTAGGAATCCCTTAAGTTGGTTGTATTAACACCAGATCTCCTACCTGCGGGTGTTGGGAGAAGAGACAGAGGTCACAGTGGAAAGATCATCGGGCATCTTTGGTGGGCAAGAGTGGGAAGAAGTTTCATCTACTTCTCTTTCTGTCAGGATGGAGTTCAAGGTTCTGAGGAGTTAGTGGTTTTGTAGTTCTTCTCAAACCAGCCCAGGTGAATTTGATATTCTGGCTGTACACTGTGGTGCTATGAAAAGCCTGTTGTATGGAGCAAGGCAGTTTGGGATCAAATCTCATGTGTTGTGCCAAGTTACCTGTGTGACCTTTGTTCCTTAACTTCTCTTTCCTTATCTTCAAAATGAGGATCATCGAGCAGTTACAGAGTTACTGTGTAGATTAAACAGTATCTGTAGAATACATGAAATACATGCCTAGAACAGTTGCTGATACAGAGTAAAGTGACATACCAGTGCTAGCTATTATTATTACTGTTACTACTGCTGTTACTACTGGGGACTATTTAAGAGTTAGTCATTGTTGCTGTTGTAAATCATGATGGGTTGGTGACAGAGATGATGTTTCTTTGTAGAGAAAGCAAAGCCTGTTGTCAGTTTTACCTTTGAGTCCCGTGTTTGGGTCCACACACTTTATAGCTACCTGCCTTTTTTCTTTATGAAGTTCCCAAGGAACCTCCCATGACTTACTGGTGATTGGAGTAGTTAATTCCTTGTCAAATGAAGATGGTATTCGTAACACCTTGTTTACTTTTACATTATTATTTTTTTTTAAAGATTTTATTTATTTATTTGACAGAGAGAGATCACAAGTAGGCAGAGAGGCAGGCAGAGAGAGAGAGAGAAGGAAACAGGCTCCCTGCTGAGCAGAGAGCCCGATGCGGGACTCGATCCCAGGAGCCTGAGATCATGACCTGAGCCGAAGGCAGCGGCTTAACCCACTGAGCCACCCAGGCACCCACTTTTACATTATTTTTTATTGTCGTCTTTGCGTAAAATGAGTGCGTTGGTCAATTTGAGCAGATTGAAGTTCCCCACAACGATGATGTGAGGTCTACGAGTAAATTTCAAAGGCAAATAGGTGAGTAGTTTTCTCCATTGCCACTGTTTGCTGCCTTCTGTTGCCCAGAGCCCTCAGGAAGGATTATACCTAGGACGGGTCATGGCTTTTTTTTTCCTCCTGGATGAATTTTTTTGAAGCGGACCATCCAAATAGATGTTAGGGCATTTTCACATAATTAGGGCAAGTACATATTACTGCTTGTATTTCTGACAACTAGTTATTACAATTACAATCCATTTACTGTAAGTATTCCAATGGGATGTCGAATCTAATTTGCATTTAGCAACCCCCTGGATGCCTTCACACTTTTTTCGTATACTGTTTTTTAAACTCCAAATGCTGACTGCCCTCCAGGAAACAAAAACAACTTTCTTCAAAAGGAGGAACTGCTTTAATCTCAAGTTATACCAGTGAGATGCCACCAGAACAATCATAAATGCATGCTGTAGAGCGAGAATAAAGTGAAGACCGATGGGAGAGATGCCTTCACGTGGTCTTGTTAGATGTGCTGTCCAATATGGTGGCCACCAGTCACTTGTGACTGTTGAGCCTTTGAAATGTGGCTATACTGAAGGACTGAATTCTAAAATCTTATTTAACTTTAATGAAATGTAAATTTAAATCAGAGACTTGATTTTATTATTGGAAAACTGTAAAGTGTATTTGGAACAACTTACGTATGTATATCTACTTTTTCAACTGTTAATTTTTTGAACTCTAGATACTTGTTACGTAGTTCCAATGAATATTTAGCATCTGAATTGAAATGTGCTCTAAGTATAAAATATGCACTAGATTCCAAAGACTTAATATTAAAGTATCTCAATTTTTTATGCTAATTATATTGGAAACATTTTAGATATTGGGTTAAACGAAATATAATAAATATTAATTTCTCCAGTATCTTTGCTTTCTTAAAATGTGGCTACTAGAAGGGCGCCTGGGTGGTTCAGTGGGTTAAGCCTCTGCCTTCGGCTCAGGTCATGATCTCAGGGTCCTGTGATTGAGCCCCTGCAACAGGCTCTCTGCTCAGCAGGGAGCCTGCTTCCTCCTCTCTCTCTGCCTGCTTCTCTGCCTGCTTGTGATCTCTCTCTGTCAAATAAATAAATAAAATCTTAAAAAAAATATGTGGCTACTAGAAAACTTTAGGTTACATGTGTAGACTGTGGTTCTGTTTCTGTTGAACAGCATTGGGTTACGCTGTCTTTCCCTTTATCTGTTGTGTTTGAAAGCTTTGGGTATATGTCTATGTTTCTGTGTGTTGGGAGATCATGTTGTGGAAGAGTTCACGAGAAATAAAACTCATTTGGATATCAAATGACCAATTTAATATTTATCAAATATGAAAAGCCATCTTGAACATCTCCCTTTTATAATTTCAAATGACTGTTTTATAAGTAGATTTGCTGCTGAGGTTGACTTAAATCTAATGGGGTTAAAGAGGCATGACTAAAATATGAAGTCATTGAAGAAGACTTTATGTCCAGGTACTATATTCCTGTTGTATAGTCCTGTTCTTGGCCACAGAAGCCACCTTCCGAACAGTACAGTACAATATTGTCAACCACATGTACATTGTTTTGCAACAGATCATCAGAATCCACTTATCCTGCTTGACTGAAACTCTGCACCCAAGAGAGTTGTTAACTCTCTCCATTGTCCTTACCCCAGATCAAGCCAACTATCAGTCTACTTTCTTTCTTTTTTTTGAATATGTTAATCTCTTCTTTGTATTGCTCTCCTTCCTTTCACTGCACCCTTTGCATTTGATTTATTTTTTGTTTGAAAAGTAGGTTCTGCTTATTTTGTTCATCTTTCTTAGATATTTCAAAATTTATTATGTTTATAATTTTTTATTGTGTTCAGTTAGCATCATTAGTTTTTGATGTAGCGTTCAGTGATTTATTGAATATAACACCCAGTACTCATCACCACACGTGCCCTCCTTAATACCCATTACCCGGTTACCCCATTCCCTGACCTCCTCCCTTCTATAACCCTCAGTTCAGTTCCCAGAGTCCAGTCTCTCTCTGCTTTCTGTTTCTATGAATGAAATGTTTCTGATACCTCCTACAAGTGGAATCATGCAGTATTTGTCTTCCTGTGACCGGCTTATTTCACTTAATATAATGTTCTCAAGGTTTATCCAGGTTGTAGCATATGATAGGATTTCTTTCTTTTTTAAGGGTAAATAATCTATTGTATGAATATACCACATTTTCTTTTCTCTTTATTCAAATTTATTTATTTCTTTAGTAATCTTTACATGCATTGTGGGGCTTGAACCCATGACCCTGAGATCAAGAGTCGCATTGCCCTTCTGACTCAGCCAGCCTCTTGCCCCCCATATTTTCTTTATCCACTCATCCATCCATGGACATTCAGGTCACTCCATCTCTTGGCTGTTGTGAATAATGCTGCAATGAACGTGGTTATGTAAACATGTCTTCAAGATCCCATTTTTAGGGGCACCTGGATGGCTCAGTAGGTTAAGCCTCTGCCTTCGGCTCAGGTCATGATCTCAAGGTCCTGGGATCGATCCCCAAATTGGGCTTTCTGCTTAGCAGGGAGCCTGTTTCCCATCTCTCTCTGCCTGCTTGTGATCTCTGTCTCTGTCAAATAAATAAATAAAATATTAAAAAAATAAAATAAAATATCTGGTTTCTTAAAAAAAAATCCTATTTTTAATTAGTTTAGATATATACGCAAAGTGGTATTGCTACCACATGGTAGTTCTATTTTTAATTTTGATTATTTTATTTTATTTTTTTTAAAGATTTTATTTATTTATTTGACAGAGAGAAATCACAAGTAGATGGAGAGGCAGGCAGAGAGAGAGAGAGGGAAGCAGGCTCCTTGCGGAGCAGAGAGCCCGATGCGGGACTCCATCCCAGGACCCTGAGATCATGACCTGAGCTAAAGGCCGCGGCTTAACCCCCACTGAGCCACCCAGGCGCCCTAATTTTTTGATTTTAATTTTCTAAACTGTTTCCCGTAGTGGCTAAGTCAATTTACATTCCTACCAGTAGTATACAAGGATTCCAGTTTCTCCACATCCTTGTCAACATTTATTATTTCTTTTTTCTGATAGTGGCCATCGTAATAGGTGTGAGATGATGTCTCACCTGTGGTTTTGATTTGTATACCTTTATGATGAGTGATATTGAACATCTTTTCATATGCTCAGTGGCCATTTGCATATCTTCTTTGGAGAAATGTCTATTCAAATCCTTTGCCCATTTTAAAAAACAGCTTATTTTATTTGTTCCTTATTGAGTTGTTGTTGATCTTTGTGTACCCTATTTACTCCTTATCAGATTCATGGTTTGCAGATATTTTCTCTCATTTTGTAGGTTGCCTTTTCACTCTACTGGTAATTCCTCTGCTGTATGGAAGTTTTAAATTTTGATGTAGTCCTGTTTATTCTTTCTTTTGTTGCCAGAGCTTTCGGTGTCATATCTAAGAAATCCTTGACAAATTCAGTGTCATGACGTCTTCCCCTTATGTTTTCTCCTAGGCGTTTTATACTTTCAGGTCTTGCATGTAGGTCTTTACAACATTTGAGTTAATTTTTGTGTTGGATGTAAGATAAAGGTCGAACTACTACCCCTACCTCTTCCTCTTCCTCCTCCTCCTCCTATTCCTCAACTTCCTTCTCTTCCTCTTCTTCTTTCCTTATCTTCCTCATTTTTGTCTTTGTCATTGTCCTTTACCCTTCATGTGTCTGTCCAGTTTTCCCAGGACCATTTGTTGGAAGAGACAATCCTTTCTCCATTCTCTATTCTCTAGTTTTGGCATCCTTGTCAAAGGTGCTAAACCCATGTATCAGAGGGTTTATGTCTGTGCTCCTTATTCTGGTCCATTCATCCATCTGTCTTCCTGACAGT
The DNA here is from genome assembly GCF_022355385.1 of Mustela nigripes. NCBI lineage: Eukaryota > Metazoa > Chordata > Mammalia > Carnivora > Mustelidae > Mustela > Mustela nigripes. The sequence continues at coordinate 48,143,598 of NC_081565.1, forward strand.
ATCATATCAACTGCTTTGATTACTCAGTTGTACTAAATTTTAAAAAGCATTGGCTTTTTCCATATTTTTTAAATTTATTTTTCAAGATTTTATTTATTTTTTTGAGAGAGAGAGAGAATGAGAGTGAGCGAGCATGAGAGGGGGAAGGTCAGAGGGAGATGCAGACACCTTGCTGAGCAGGGCGCCAGATGCCGGTGGGACTCGATTTGGGACTCCAGGATCATGACCTGAGCTGAAGGAAGTTGCTCGACCGAGTCACCCAAGCGCCCTTTTTTCCATGTTTTTTAAGGGTCTGACTAGGATTGCTTAGAAAACTCAGTCTTTGAGTTGTGCTTGTAAACGCCTTCTTCAGTTCTTCATGATTTATCACTTTCTGCATTTTTGTATCCATATCGCTTTCCTGGAAGTGTAAGGGAATTTCTTTCTTCTCTTTTCCCCTTTCCTCTCAAGCATGTTGAGGACAACTTGGGTATGTAAATCTTATTCAAAAGGGATGACAGATGGTGTGAATTTAGTTAGGAATGTTTGCCTCCTCAGGTATTCCTCATCTTCAGATGGAGGTGGGAAGGCAGGGAGGAAGTTTGGGATTGTTTAACATGGAATAGTCTAGAAACTTGGTGAAGAAGTCACAAGTCTGGAACCAGATGGCCCAGGTTTGGATCTCGGCTATGCCTCTTCCTTAGTTGCAGGTTTTCGGCAAGTAATTCGACTTCTCTGTTTTAGTTCTCCTTGTCTGTAAAACGAAGTTAATGTTATAAGCTACCTCACAAGAATGTTCTGAGGACTGAGTGAATTAAATACAGTGCCTTGCACATATTAAGTGATGCGTACGTGTGTGTTTTTTACTTCGAATATTAAAAAGAAAAACTAGGACACTGGCTGAATTCTTGGGTTCTGAGATGGCCAACCTTTCTAGTTCCATCAGAAAGAATGAACAAATGGGGCACACATTACGGCTGTCCTGAAGAACTCTTAGACTTAGATGGTGTAATGGGAAATTATACATTCTTAGGTCTGCGGAGGTTTCCAAATCTTTTAGTAATTATATGGACGTTGCATTTATATTAAGGGATATTATAAATGCTGCCATATAGTTTATCATTTGTCATCTGGCTTGTAATTAGTTTTTTTAATGTACGTATAAAGCATAACATAAGATGAAGATTAATGTATTTGAAAAGCATAAACCATGGTTATGCTTTGATATTGGAGTGCTTATGATATGCCATGTCTGTCAAATAAATTCTGCAACGTAGACTTTATTTTCACATTGCAATAAATCATCTAAAGGGTCGGAAGTTTATAAATTTAATGGTAGTGCTTTCAAATTCTATTTCTTGGTGTTTTAATTACATTTAACTTTTATAGCTTGTGTTGCTTTATATTTGAACTATTTACTATTTGAAAAAATAAACACATGGAAGTTCCCATTGGAACCAAGAATTTACTGAGATGATAAATATATCAAGTAGCAGGACTCCCTCACTCCTCCCATCTTTTTTTTTTTTTTTAAAGCTGTAAAACAAAGCTTTTTAAAAAAAATTTGAAATACCAGTATAGTTACCATACTGCGTTATATCTCCAGTGTTCTTTTATTAGAAAAATCATGCATTGGGACTTAGGATTCAAGATGTTTGTGAATGGTGTGAGGTGGTCATCCCTAGGGAAGTCAAAGCATTCTTCCAACAAAGTATATCTAAAGTATCTTTTCTTGTACAAAAGGAATGCAAACCCCATTCTTTTCCATTTTAGACTTCTCTAACGTACTGCAAAATCAGCCCACCCCCTACTCCATACAAGTGGACCATTTTTACTTGGTAGCATACGTCTCTGGCATCAAGGGAGACATACCTGTGTGTAGCACCAGTCCTCGTCGTAGTATACATCGATTGGGTCTCAGCAGCGTCTTGCCCAGCTGTAATAACACTGAGTGCTTGTCTGTTTTTTTTTTTCCAAACCATTTTGGAATGTGTAATCTATTGAATACCTGCAATAAAGTGAAAGGTAAGAGTATGTAAATGCATAGGTCAAACACCTCCTGTATGGCCTTAAATAATTGGCTACTTAGCGGCTTCCCATCCATAGCTTTACCACGGGCTGTGCAGGGCACCTAGGTTTCATGCTCCTGGATGTTTGTGTGGCTGCAACCCTAGTTAGAAGTGAAGAACCAGCTGGTTGTTCTTCATCTGGGCTGCCAATCTTAGAATCTTTCTATAAAGCCGCTCCTGTCTATAAATGTAGCACTTATATTTTCTGCACAGTATGTGCCTGTTGGCAGTGTTTTTGTTTTTCTAGTTAAACAGCCACTACCTGCAGGAGGAGTCACATACTGGAGCTGGAGAAGAAATAACCTCGGCTGGATCGTTTGCAATAATTTTGTAATTAAAAAAAAAATGCTGCACAGTAGATTCTGTTAGAACAAAACAGGTCTGTCTTCCAGGAAGGCTCATCAGCATTCAAGAGTGATTTTAAATTGGAGGGGCTTTGATTAACGTGTTGTGCCAGCAGGAAGCAGAGCCTCTTTGTCTTGACCATGGTATTACCCTCTGCTCTGCTGAACTTTTTTTCCTAAGCTACCTTTGCCTCCACATGGTTCTTTAGACTGATTCTAAAAGAACTGGAGGGATAGGGCATTTTCAATTTCTCATCCAGCATCGTGGTTCTTATGAAATTCTCACAGTTAAGGGGGTTGTGGGAAAGGATAGGATAAGCCTAGTATATTATTTCTGTCTAGATTATAGCCATCCAAATCTAGAGTGAGAAATGGCTTTTTCATGATGAAGTGCTCTTTTCTTTGATCACGGCATGTGCTGTCAAAACCTGGGCCACGTGCTCCTTTCCAAGGACAAATACCACCATTCCTCTGGCATGGGCCAGAGTTGTAGGATAGGTGCCACAAGGGTGTTTTCCACTTTCTGTTCTGCTATCCGTGTATCCTCTGCTGTCCAGTTTTTTTTTTTTTAAAGATTTTATTTATTTATTTGACAGAGAGAGATCACAAGTAGGCAGAGAGGCAGACAGAGAGAGAGAGGAGGAAGCAGGCTCCCCACTGAGCGGAGAGCCAGATGGGGGCTCGATCCCAGGACCCTGAGATCATGACCCGAGCCGAAGGCAGTGGCTTAACCCACTGAGCCACCCAGGTGCCCCTGCTGTCCAGTTTTTTAAAAAAAGATGCTAGTACTATTGCTCTTCACATGGCTGAATTAATGAGGGAGCATAGATTCCTGTCTCTTTGATTTTTCTAATGGATTGATTGGCTCTTTGCCTGCTTGACTACATTAAGAAAAAAAAAATCCCCCTTTCAAAATTACAGCCAGAAATATACCTGTGATGGACTTTTAAAAGCTGTTTTATATTTAATAAGTGCGGGAGGTCCTTTTGAGTTGAGGCATTCTCCCCTTACTGCCCTGACTCCCTGTTTTGTAATAGAATCACATCTTCCCTGGCTGCCTCTTGACGGATGAAGAGGCAACCTCATTGGGTCTAATGTATGCCTTGCTGGGCTATTTCTAGCTGAGATAGGGATGGGCATCCTCCCACTGGTGTCTGTTTTTACCATTTGCCAGTATCAAACAGTTTTTGAGCACATGGTGATGTCTTAAAGGATGTGGAGTGTGTGGGGGTTTTACGGAGCTCCCGGGTCGTCTGGAGTGGACTTCATTGTGGCGAGCACCTCTGCTTCCGTGAGGACACCCCCGGCCACCCCCTCCCCGCTTCAGTACTCATCAGGACCTGCTGTCACCCTGCACGTGCTCTCTTCACAGCCTGTGCTTGCTTAGCCAGTGCGGTTTTTCTTTCAGTAACTGTGTTGTCTCTCATGACTCAAATATTTCATGATTGATTTTTTTTTTTTTTGGATGCTCATTTCCTTCCTTCCTCTTGGTTTCTATTAAAAGTACGACGTTTCTAAACAAGCACTGTGGGCCCTGGCCTCTTTGGCACCCGTGTTTTCTGGGGTAGACCTGATTCACCGTGCTTGTTACTGAGTATCTTTTCTCGGGGTTATGTTACTGAGAAAGACGTGGTATTTGTCATTGAGAATGCTCATCCTTGTTCATGTAGACCATGATTTGAGCCTGGTTTTAACTATTTGTATTGTAGTCTTGTCACTGCTGGCAGGGGTAGTGTGCCTGTTGACAGTACTCTTGTGCAAGCAGTGTATTTTTATTTATTTATTTATTTGACAGAGATCACAGGCAGGCAGAGAAAGAGGGGGAAGCAGGCTCCCTGCTGAGTAGAGAACCTAATGTGGGGCTCAATTCCAGGACCCTGAGATCATGACCTGAGCTGAAGGCAGAGGCTTTAACCCACTGAACCATCCAGGCATCCCAGCAGTGTATTTTTAATTTAAACTCTCATTTTCTACTCATCCAGGTAGGGCAAGGCAGGGTAGGCATGAAGGGCAATTCTTTCAAAGTTTAGAGCTTTTCAAGTTTAGTCAAGTCATAACTAATTAAAAAATAATGCTTTTTAAAATTTGAGTGTAGTTGACAGTGTTACATTAGTTTTAGGTGTACAAGGTAGTGATTCCACTTCTCTCTGTGTTATTTCATAACTAATTTAAACTTTAAGATATTTGAAATGACCCATTTTATAGCTTATATATATAGGACTGAAGTAGAAACCCAGGACCACGATTTCAGTTGGACCTTTCTTTCTTCAACTTTTTCAGAGGTGGAAAACTCCGAAGACGAATCTATAATGAAAACATTTTTCCATCCTTGCCGTTGCTGTTTGCCTTACTTTGAGAAGTTGGAGCAATTTCTCCACAGTAGTGACTTTCCAAAGACATGTCTTAGAAAATTTTCACTAATATATTTGCTAAATATTTCTCCTTTGGAATCTACTATTTGTGTACTAAGTGTTGGATTTTCTCTTGGTAAATTACTCCCCAACCCCCTCTGCAGCCAATAAGATGACATTTTCTTAGATACCCTAATGACCTGGGGCAAAGTTCATGATATGAAAAAGTAGGCCCAAATTATACACCATATGACTCCAACTATGTTAGTTTTTCACTTATATGAATATATAACATTTTGATGGCTTTTTCTGTTCCATAAATGTTAATGGTAGTTACTTCTGGTTGGCAGGACTATGAGTGAATTTAAAATTACATGTGTATTTCTAAATTTCCTAGATTTTCGGTAACCGTATTTCTAACAACAAATACCTTTTTAAAAAAAGATTTTATTTATTTGACAGATCACAGGTAGGCAGAGAGGCAGGCAGAGAGAGAGGGAGAGAAGCAGGCTCCCTCCTGAGCAGAAAGCCCTATGTGGGGCTCCATCCCAGGACCCTGGGATCATGACCTGAGCTGAAGGCAGAGGCTTTAACCCACTGAGCCACCCAGGTGCCCCAACAAATACCTTTTTGAAGTGTTGCTGGTGAGTGTTTTTATGGGTCACTTTAGTCGACAATATTTTCTAGATGACTATAAAAACATTCATATACTTGAATGTCTTAATTTCACAGATTAAATGATAACTGATAATGTTTAATCTTTTACTTGAAGTCATAACATTTAGGGACCAATACCAAATCCGTAATTGAACACAGCTGTGAAAACAGCTTTCTGATTTAATTTGGTTTTGTGGGATTTTTGAATAATGCTGCTTATCATTATATTAACAGAGTGGATGTTTTGTGAATATTTTAGTTATTTAGTGTAAACGAAAATTAAGTTTCTTAGCTTTCCGTGAATCAGTAGTTTATACAGATTATTACACAGTTACGATGGAAAGACCTTTTGGAAATATGGAAGGAGACCTCAAGCCATCTTCTCTCCAAAGATTTTTAAAATTTGTTTTTAATTAGTGTTTTGTATATTTTATATTTCAAAAATGATGGAGAATCAACAGTTTCTTATCTTAGTCTGATGTGAAATGCAATTATACATTTAATGGCATAATACTTCCTGTCTTAGAAATTGGTTGAAATTAATATTGTGAGTGAAAGTGAGAGAAAAGGAAAAAGTTTGGGGGAAGATAAATGAGAAGTGAAACTTGCTTTTCAGTGGGGAAACTATAGAATTAGAGTGGCTGCCAGCAGGATAAAATCCTAATTAAGTAGTTGACAGAGAATTAAAATAAAGACAAGCAGTGCTTTAAAAAAAAGATAAAAGAAAACAGATGAATACGAAGTTGAAAGGAAAATATATTTGAAAAAGCAACTGTGTAATGGGTAGAAGGGAAGAAACAAGGGGTGGTGTGTCATGAAAAAAGCTTTCTTGGATTTTTCTTTTTGGGGTAAGAAATGAGGTATCTACAAATATGAGTAGGTATGTTAAAGCAAATTTGGGTTAAAAGGAAGTATGAAATAGAGGTGCCTGGGTGGCGCAGTTGGTTAAGACTATGACTCTTGGTTTTAGCTGAGGTCCTGATCTCAGGGTCTTGAGATGGAGCCCCAGGTCAGGCTTTGTACTCAGTGGGGAGTCTGCTTTAGATTCTCTTCCTCTCCCTCTGGTCCTCCCCCCACTCATATGTTTGCTTTCTCTCCCCATTTCTAAAATAACTAAATTATTTTTTTAAGATTTTATTTATTTATTTGACAGAGATCACAAGTAGGCAGAGAGGCAGGCAGAGAGAGTGAGAGGAGGAAGCAGGCTCCCTGCTGAGCAGAGAGCCCGATGTGGGACTTGATCCCAGGACCCTGAGATCATGACCTGAGCTGAAGGCAGAAACTTAACCCACTGAGCCACCCAGGCACGCCTAAAATAAATAATAATAATTTTAAAAAGTACAACATAAATATATAATGCATACTTCATTAAAAATGAGTAAGCAGTTTACCAAGGACTTTTGGATTGAGGCAGACTGAATACCGGTTTATATTTAGTAATTGTTTTTGTGACGATGTTTACCAGATAAAAGGATGCATAAAATAGATGTGAATTTCTGAAGAACATTTTTGAGATTTCAAAGGACAGTTCTGCCATCTAGGGACTGACTCCTTAACCTCTGTATCTTGCCAGATTTAAGCTCTGAAAAATTCTAAAGGTGAGTTGGATGGAATATTCCCTAAGGAACTTTGAAGTTCTTTTTCCACTGGGCGTATATTTTGCCTTGCACTGTAGAAAAACAAAATTGCATATCTCAATCAAAACTTTATTCATTCTTACTTACGTACGGTTTTCATATGGAAACATGTGTGTTCTACTCTTGGTAATTTTTTATCCATGTAATGAGAAGTAAGGGTAACACTGGATATTCAACCTTTATATTATTTCCTGATTTGATCCTTCATTTGTGAAATCCATTTGTGGAGGTACCGTGATTACCAATTTTGTACTTATTTATCACATTGATCAACAAAATAAAACATGATATTTCTAGGCAAACTTAACAAACAAGATTCTCTGCCCAACCTTTGCTCTTTTTAGGCTTACTTTTGTTTCATACGAAGCATTTCCAAAGAGAAACAGTGACAGAATCAACTGACTTTTAAGTTTCCCTTCTTTTTCTCTGTAGTGGAGGTGGTAAGAAAATCCCAAGAGAGATGGATAAAAGAGCAGGTCCCCAAAAGAAGGAAGAGGAATGAGACACATGAAAAGAAAATCCTCAGTTTGAATAATTCGCCTGGGTGATTGAAAATTAGATTTACTGTCTTGGATTTTTTTTTTTTTTTAAGATTTTATTTATTTGTTTGGCAGAGAGATAGAGATCACAAGTAGGCAGAGTGGCAGGCAGAGGGAGAGGGAGGAGCAGGCTCTCTGCTGAGCAGGAAGCCTGATGTGGGACTCGATCCCAGGACCCTGGGATCATGACCTGAGCAGAAGGCAGCTGCTTAACCTGAGCCACCCCGATACCTGCCCCCCTCCGCCCCGTCTTGAAATCTTGACTCTCATTTTCCATGCCTTAGCAGTGGTCCTTCATATATTTAAAAAAAAAAAAATTGTGAAACAGTAAGCATAATTCTGAAATGATCTCAAAATAGTATGAATATTTTCATGAGCTGTTCCTTCTAAGCAAGCAATGCTTGGTACTGTTAAAGCAGTGTTGATTAAATGAACGTATGGTTCCTTGTAATGAAACGAGGCATTCATTTTGTACTATTTCTTGGTTAGCCATCCTGTTCACATATTCTGGTTTGAGTTATAGAGGTAAGTTTTTAGAACTTCTCATATCAACGTATTTCAAATTAAACGAAGAACAGGATTATTAAAGGGATCCTTTCTCCCTAAGAAGGAAAATTGGTCGTGTACAATTGGTTATAATGATAAAACAAGTAAAAACTCCTTTCCCTGTATAATTAAGGTATTCATCCATCTTTTTTTTTTTGTATTCATCCATCTTAACTTCTGGTTTTTCAACTCTGTTTCACATTTGAGTCACTCGAGTTTAAGAAACAAACAAGCAAAATACCCCAGACCTGGGCTGCACACCCATATTCTAATTTTAGGGGTTCTGGGTGGGGACCTACTATCAGGAGTTGTAAAATGTTCCAGGTGATTTAATGTTTAGCTGTAGTTAATAAGCAGGAGGCAGGTGTTTACTATTAATGGACGTCTATAGTAGGACATGGGCGGTCTGATTTTTCTGGACATTGGACTTGGGTGCACCCTGAACTTCATGGCAGTACAGGTTGACTTTCCTGCACTCCTTTTTGACCCTTGGGGCTTTAATATGTTAACTGATGAGTAATTTGAACAGTCCTACAGTAGGCCGCTGGAGTGGGCTGAATGATGGCCCAAAGATAGTTTCATGTTCTAATCCCTGGAATCTGTAAATGTTACCTCTTTGGAAAGTGAGAAATAGTTTGCCTATAGGATTAAGTTATGAGGTTTAGAGGAGGAGATCATCTAGATTATCTGTGTTCCTGAGATTTCTATGCATACCATCGTAAGTATCCTTGTAAGGGAAAGGAGAGGGAGATTTGAGAGATACCCAGAGAAGATGGTGGAAGATGGAGGCATGGTTTGGAGTGATGTGGTCACAAGGCAAGGGATACCTTTAGCCACTAGAAGCCAAAAGAGGCAAGGAGCAGATAGATTCTTCTATAGAGCCTTTGGAGGGAACACAGTCCTGCTGACACCTTCATTTCTGCCCTTTGAAACTGATTTTGGACTCCTCATCTCCAAAATTGTGAGGGAATAAATTCCTGTTGTTCTGCGTCACCACGTTTCTGGTAATTTGTTACAGCAGCCCTAGGAAACTAATAAAATTGCTTTTCAGCTAACAGTGGGATTTTGGTGGCATGTTTTCCTGTCTGTACAGAAATATGTAATAGTGTCATAGATTAACTATTTAATTGTATTACCCCATTTTAAAAAAATAAGTTGAAAGCACGGAGAAGTGCTGTGTATGTGTGTGAGTGCACACGTGTATATATTTGTACACACATTCGGTGGTGCAGCCTGTAATCTTAACGTGATTGAAATAGAGATGGAAATCATTAGGATGAGTCTTTAACCTCAATTAGATGCTCATTAGATTTAAGCTGTGTTTAATGATGAAGCAAAAAAAAAAAAAAAAATGGAAAAAGAAAGAAAGAAAAAAACCACAACCACAATTAATGAACATGTACTGAATGCTGGAACTATTTTGTTGAAGATTGTTTCTAAAGACTCAAGAGATAATTAGGGATTTTAATAAACTTCTTTTGCTGGGAATAGATCAGGTCTTATAGCATTTCCTGTGCTTCTTTGATTCGGAGGCGTACCACTTTTCTTATTTCTGAAATCAGGGTGTCTTACAATAAATGTTTTCATTTCCTATCTTTTTCCCTCACCCAAAGATACGACAGCATTGATGTTTTCGATGTGTGGCATTAGAGCAGCTCTGTTGTTTGACTTTTCAGATTTGCCTCTTGCATTTTTGATTAGAGCACATTTTTTGAAATGCCTTTTGTCAGAAGACACGTAGTGTCTGTATGAAGTTCTGAAGCTTCTAACCTGTCAGTTTAATGACTGTTTTTGGATTCAGTTCCTGGGAGCTTCCATAGTAGAAACTAAATTTTATAATAATGGTGCTTGTAGAGATCTAGAATCTTTAGTAGAACAATCAAAGGCTTTAGATATAGGCAGACCTTGATTCTAGTCTGGTTCTGTTGCTCTTTAGCTATGATATGAGGCAAGCTGTTTGACTTCTGCATTGGTAAATGAGGGGATAATACCCATATTGCACACTTGGGGTGATTAAATAAGGTAATGTACTTAAAATGTTAAAAAAAAGGTCTGTCGAAAATAGCTCCATAGCCTACCTTTATCTGCCTTTATTTTTATCCAACCTGTCTGGTGCCCAGTAGAGACTTGAGCTTTAGGAAAACCAGTGCTCACCCACGAATAAGGCTCATTCTGACTTGAATTTTGCTGCTCACGGCTCTTTATTCTCCTGCTGTGATTCTTTCATCTTGTTCCACTTATGTAAATTGATTTATTTCTTCATGGCCCACCTCAGGTTCTCCCTTTTCCATGTGTCTTTCTCTGTCCACAAGAGCTTTAGATTGATCCTTTCTCATACACGTGTAGGCTGAAGACAGAATCTTAACCTTTGACTTTACCCTGTCCTGGGTCTTTTTTTTAATGTGTGTATATCATGTTTGTTCAAAGCTTCCTCCTAAGCACTTAGATCCATAATATATAAAGGACTTGGCCAAATCAATACAGAATAGTCAACCAGATAGAAACCGTGGATAAGAGAGTTTAACAGGGGCACCTGGGTGGCTCAGTGGCAAGTTGAGCCCTCTTCTTCGGCTTGGGTCATGGTCCTGGGGTCCTGGGATCGAGTCCCACATCGGGCTCTCTGCTCAGTGGGGAGACTGCTTCTCCTTCTCTCTCTGTCTGCCTCCCTGCCTACTTGTGATCTCTCTCTGTCAAATAAATAAATAAAATCTTAAAAAAAAAAGAGTTTAACAGACACTTGACTTCATGAAAGTGTCCAGTATGTGCAATAAACATGTTGAAAGTTGCCTAACCTTCTTAGTTCTTAGAGGCAACTTAAACCACAGTCTGATTCTTCCACACACCCACCACGGTGGCGAAGATTAAGAAAGACAAAGTGTTGATGGGAATGTAGACAGTTGAAACTCTCATACTGTGTTAGTGGGAATGTACATTGGTATGACCATTTTGGAAAATTGCCAGTAAAGTTAAACTTAGACATACCTAATGATCCGGTTGTTCTACTCCTGGGAGTGTGTGTATGTATGTGTGAGTACATGTACAAGACACACAAGAATATTCATAGCAGAACTACTCAAAATAGCCTAAAGTGTCTATTAGTAGGAGAATGGATAAGTATGTCGCAGAATGTTCCTACTGTGGAAAATGTCTTTCTTCTATACATTAGTGAAAATGAACTAACTACTGTTATATTCAACAACGTGAAAAAAACCTCACAAACTTAATAGTAACTTAAGAAGCGAGACACAGAAGAATGCGTATTCTGTGGTTCAGTGAATATAAAGTTCAAAAAAAAGAATCGTGCTACCCTTTGGGCACATCCAGGTTGAAGGAGCATAGACCTGGTAGGGAACACTGGGGCAGGTTCTGAGAAGCTCACAGTGTTCTGTTTTGAATCAGGTAGTGGTTACTCTGGTTTGTTGATTTAATGCAAGTTCTTTAAGCTATATACTTAGGATTTTGTTACACTTTTCTGTATGCGTGTACACCAAACTTTAGTAAGTGTACAAAAAGTTCATCATTGATAGCAGAGTGCTTAGACAGCTCATGGTTGCCTAATTGCCTAATAAACATTTGTTGGTTTTACTTGATTTTTACATTCTGAGTACTTTATGAAATTTTTTATTTGAAATATTATGGTGCTCTCTGGTCTTAAGCACACATATCTTCTGCATAGCAACCTTCCTCCTACCTGGTCAACATCCAAGCCTTTCTTTGCTGTGGCCAGAATTACAGAAGATATTGCTTATTTGGTCTCAGTACAAATATCCTTGCCATGATTTTTAATAAATGCCTTCAAAGAATGTCACAACATGTAAATTTAGAGGGTCAGACTTCAAGCTAAACTATTATGGGTCTTGTGAGACCAGTTATGAGTAATAGTTTGATGAAAGGTATTAAAAGCCTGGACTGACACATTAAAAGAGCTAAAAAAAAAAATCTTACAGCAAGGAGGTTGTATCCCAAACCTATTAAATGGTGAAGCATGTGTGCCCAGTGACCTTGGGATTGACTAGACCTGCATTTGAGAGTTGACGGGAATGGTTTACAGATGAATGAAATAAGAAGCATGTGTAGTGGGGATACTGTTACATTTGATAGGAGGAATGAAAACAAGAGCTTTAAATTTCATTTAAAACTTTGGTACTTTAAAAAAAAAAACCAAAATACCCAAGCCCTAAGAATCGAATTTGTCTCTCTGTTAGCAGAACTCATAAATGTTAAGGAGCTAGGTACTTTTTTCCGCTTGTTCCTTTGTGTCTCGGTCTTCTTTAGTTCCTCACTTTGTTGTTCATGCCCTCTTCCCATTCTCCCCTCTTCCTCTCCTTCTTCTGCTCTCCCTTCTCTTTCCCTACCCCTCCGCCTCCCTAGCTGGTAGGTGGCCTTCCAGATTGTGGATGATGTCTTGGCTCCTGCTGTAGCCTGAGGGGGTCCTTTCCCAGGGTCTATCATTTGTTTTTTTTTTTCCTCTTGGAAGGAAAAGTTTCAACTTTTGGTCTCCCTTTGGGAATGCTTTTTTTTAAAAAAAAAAACAAAAAACAGGGGTGGAGAGGCTTTGGAGTTGGGAAATCTTCAGTGAAAAGGAGTGGCCAGCAGGAGCTCATTCACCATTCTGCTGGACACTTATGAATGGCAAGGGGAGCTAGGATGAATGGCTGTCCCACCTTAGACCCCTGGTAAAATGGGTTGGGTCATTCATCACAGCTACTCTGTGCCAGAGGCATTTCCTTTATTATTTTTATTGAAGAATGTTGTTTCTAGTTAGTCACAGTAATTCTGTTCCACTGCTTTAAAAAAGTATGAAAGATAATTTTTATTTTGCATGGTACGTTTTATCCGGCAGAAACATTTCATTATTTATTGTACTATGGAGCAGTGTTATAGACAGTTTCAGGGAGATTGTCCTATAAGAACGAGGATAAGGATAATACTAATTCCGTGTCGATACAAATAGAGACACAACATTTATTTTTATTTATTTTTGTTTTCTTCCTTATTCTTATGCTGTACTGCAGAGTTACTGTTTCCCTCCAGAAGCACATACTGGGCATGAGCTTCCCTGAATATTTGAAATAAGAGGAAATAAATGTTACACGTGACCTCAAAATTTAATATCAGAAAAACAGAGTTGCCTTAAAGTATTTAAAAAAAAAAAAGAAAGAAAGCATTAGGAGGCAATAATTGTATCTTCTAAGGAGTAATTACTTTAGTATTGTGGTCCAGAATGGTTATATCAATTTTTAGGAGAGGAAAAGCTTGTTTTAAAATGCACCATTGCTTTGTTTCACGTAATGTTAAAGCTTTAATGTTCAATTTATCTATTCCTAAGTATAATACAGAGTTATTTCAATTTTTTAAATTACTGTTTCCTTTTGTGGCTTTTTTAAAGCTGAAAGAGATGACTTAGCAGGTCTTACTTGAAGTGTGAATTAACAAAAGGTTTCTGTATGGAATGTGTTCCTCTATTTCATTGATACTTTAAAAAACATTGACAGGGGTGCCCCGGTGGCTCAGTGGGTTAAGCCGCTGCTTTTGGCTCAGGTCTTGATCCTAGGGTCCTGCGATTGAGCCCCATGTTGGGTTCTCTGCTCAGCAGGGAGTCTGCTTCTCCCTCTCCCTCTGCCCTTTACCCCTGCTTGTGTGCTCTCACACTCTCTCTCAAATAAATAAATAATCTTTAAAAAAATTACAGTTTAGTGGTGATGGTAGGACGGCCTTTCTAAAAATTTTTTTGTATCAAAATTTGATTCTGGGTTCTAAAAATAACTGTGTTTTATATTTTTATATTTGGTTTTATGAAGAAACCTCCCACAGCATGATTTCAGGGTATTAAAAAACTGTGACAGAATTAAATTGTAAGTTTTTTGCTTTTGGTATTAAATGGCATCTTCCTTCAGTTCCTATATGCATTTCTTCTACTTCATTTTTTCCCCCTTAATCTCTTGTTTTAGATTGTGTTTACCTATAACAAGCTGCATTGGATAAAAGGATTGAGAATATAGATGGCTATTTTTTCAGCAATTAATGAGTCCTAGCTGGTCTTAATTGTTTATGACATCATGAACAATAAAGTTCATTCAGTGAGGACTTAATACTGATTTAAAGAACAGAAAGCACAGAGTCGTCGTTTTCATACATTCCATGAGAAGACATTTTCCAACTTTTTCTTTTTGCTCTGAGCATCCACGTTTAAAATTCTTTGGCAATTTAAGCCTTTCTTTTATGGTAGAGTTACCGTAATTGTGGTATTGAACCAAAAGTCTTGATGGAGATTTGGATTTGAGGTACAATTAAATTATTCCTTCCTCTGTCATCTTGGAAGTTTTGAAGTCACTTCACATGTATTGTCTCCCATCTACACACACACACACACACACCCCACTCCACCCCACCCCACCCCACCCCACCGCGTCTCTGGCTTGTTGGGACAGTGTTGTGTGTGGCTGTGGGCCAGCATTCTCTGGTAACGTAGTCATTTCCAAATCTGCATTCGATTCTCCTGCCCTGTGTCTGTGAGATGTTATCCCCTTTCTCAGAATAGTCTCTATTCGTTATGGTTGGTGGACTCCTGCTCAGTGCAGACTAGTTCAACTCAAGGCTTTTCAAGGAAACCATCTGTATTTCCTCCCAGGTAGTCAGTCATCCCTTCTTTCTGTATGCCCAACCCTTGCATGTTTTTATTGTGCTCTTTACATTAATCTCCAGTCTTTTGCTTGTGTTAGTCTCATTGATACATTTTCTATTTTACTAGGAGTTTTGTTGCACGAGAGAAATTGCAATTCAAAGCATTTAGGATGGGACTTGATGGTACAAAGGACACTCAGAATAAGTACTTTATGATTGATAGATTGATAGGATTTGTGAGCCAAATATGTGCCGGTAGCCCACCTTATTCCATTTGAGACTTAAGGATATTTTGTGAGTTTATTTTGTGAGTTTAACCACGTGTATCATGAGAGGTACGTGTGTATATGAAATACATACATCTATGTGTATTTCAGATAGTGAAGTAAGCCAATGTGGCACAGTATATGCTCCCATCAAGGCATCATTTGTATGACTGAAAGTGATAAGACATATTACCAAAGTTTTTACCTGGAGTAAATTTAGGTTTACAGAAAAGTTGCAGAGATAATACACAAAGTTCCTATGTACCTCTCACTGTTTACTTCGTTGTTAAAGTCTTATATTACCATGGTATTTTTGTAAAAATTAAGAAACTAATATTGACACATCGTTATCAACAAAACTGCAGACTTTATTCCGATTTCCTTAGTTTTTCCCACTAATATCCTTTCTGTGTTTCAGATCAAATCTATGTACCACATTGCATTTAGAAAATATTAACTTTAAAAGGTTGTAATTTCAATAATCTAAATTTCTTCTGGTTAATAAGTATTTCTTACAGTTTTTCTTCTTTGGTTTTTTAAAAAAATGCCATTTTTTCCTTTATCTTTTTCATGAAAAAAAGATTGAACTTATTCTTAACTAACTGGATGGTTAGTTAATTTAGAAAGTATTACAGGGTCAACAAAATCAAAATAGCCCCTTACCCTTTTACATTCAAAGTAGTAATGCATCTTAACCTTTATTGAGAATTGTTAGCTTCCTTTAGTCTGTGATTTTAGTGTATTTTTCTTTTTTAAAATATATTTTTCTTTTTTTTGAATCCTGTCCTATTTTTATGTTCTATAAAATCTTACAACTTTCTCCATAATTATATTTCAGTTTTCATCTGGTTTATATCTAGTATTTTCTTTGTTGCTGTTGTGATTGGGATCTTTTTTTTTTTTTTTCCTGTTGTATTTTAAAAACTTTCATTGTGAGATAATTTTATGAAGATTTGCAGCAATAGAAAAAGGAGCATTGACCAGGTATTCTGTAGACTGTCCCTCCATTTGGGGTTTCTCTCTCTCTCTCTCTCTCTCTCTTTCTTTTTTAAAGATTTTATTTATTTATTTGACAGACAGAGACCACAAGTAGGCAGAGACACAGGCAGAGAGAGAGAGAGAGAGAGAGAGAGAGGAGGCAGGCTCCCTGCCAAGCAGAGAGCGATTTGGGGCTTGATCCCAGGGCTCTGAGTCCATGACCTGAGCCCAAGGCAGAGGCTTTAACCCACTGAGTCACCCAGGCGCCCCTGGGGTTTGTCTTATGATTAGGTTGTGGTGTGGTATGTCTGTTAGGAAGAAAACCACCACCCTGATGAAGGCTTCTCAGTGCATCATACCAGGGAGTGCCCCATGTCAGCAACTGGATGTTAACCTGGTTCACTTGGTTAAGATGGTTAAGATTCTCTGCTATCAAGTTCCTGTTTTTCCTCTATGATATTGTTGGAGAGATACTTTGAAATTGCATATTTGGTTTCTGCTTAAACTTCAGACCTCTTTGCCTATAGCACGTAGCACTTACCACTGTGGAGGGTTTTTTGTTTGTTTGTTTTTTAAGATTTTATTTATTTATTTGTCAGAGAGAGAGAGAGAGAGAGAACGCGCAAGCCAGGCAGAGTGGCAGGCAGAGGTGGAGAGAGAAGCAGGCTCCCTGCTAAGCAAGGAGCTTGATGGGGGACTAGATCCCAAGATGCTGGGATCATGACCTGTGCCGAAGGCAGCGGCTTAACCCGCTGAGCCACCCAGGCATCCTGCTACTGTGGAGTTCTAATGGTGATTTTCTGTTTCCCTTATTCTCATTTATCTGTTTATTTATTTAAAAAAAAGTTATTTATTGTAGAGAGAACGAGTGAGCACGAGTGGGAGAGAGAGAATCTCAAGCGAATCCCTGCTGAGTGCAGAGCCGGACTCTGGGCTGGATCTCATGCCCCTGAAATCTGAGTGGAAACGGAGAATGGGACGCTTAACCGACCGAGCCCCGCAGGCGCCCTTCCCTTATTCTCATTTTTTAATTGGAATTCTTCCATAGACAAAAGTTGTTCATTTTCCCTGTTTACTCATATAGTTACTTACTTATATCAGTGTGCTACATGGGTGTTCTTTTGGCTTCTGTGCCTTTTGACATGTATCCATCTTTTTTTCTCCCTTGCTTCTTTATTTCGTGACTCCATGAGATTGTCCAGGTGCATCTCATATGTTCTCTGCTTCAGCCCTGGATTCAACCAATTTTCCGAAGAGCCTTTGTTTCTTTTATTGGGGAATAGCATTTAGAAACCAAGCTCTGGGTGCTTCTGTGATCCTTGCTACTGGGGTCCACAGCTTCTAGTCCCTTGTGGTGGATAGAGCTATGATGTAAGTATGTGAGACTCTTTTTGGTTGCTGTTTTTATAGCCCTCTAGAGTAGGCAGGAACTATTGGCCTATTTTTTTTTTTTAATCCCGCAAGAGCATTTTTCTCCCATTCTCTGTCACTAAGGAAATTTGTCTGAAATTGCAATGGCATTATAATACTGAATGAGCCTTACATATGCAGCAGACAATGGGCTCTTTAAGGTCTAAAAAGATATCTGTAGTTGCACATGAACAGTAAATAAATGTTTATTAACAAGTTGAATCAGACTAGTATAAAAAACAGAAATGCTATGTAAGTATCGTTGTTTCTTCCAGCTAATTAATAAGGTAGAACACATGGCCTTAAAGTGGATAGTAATTTCCAGCATATTACTGGAAACTTAGTAGGTACTTAAAATACGTGGGTCGAATTTATTACAACACATTTTCAATTATCTCATGATATTGTAAAAATAATATACTTTCCTTGGGAAAGATTTTACCTTTTGCCTGCCTGTCAAACCTGCTACAGAGATTTTTGAAACAGAGTTCAGGTGAAATCTGTTACCAATTCAAGATTCCCACATAATCTTTCTACATTATTGCAACTACTTGGTGCCCTGTTGGGAGGAACACGTTGTTTTTTGGTTCAAGTGTACCTGGAGATGATTCTACACACTCTGTAGGCAATAGAGTATTATAATAGATTTTGACAAAAAAGAAATAGATGTTTCTGCTCAGCCTAGCAAATAAACTTTTATAGTACTATGTGCCTTTTGGCATGACAATTATTTAATAAAATAACATTCCAGAGTCGGAGAAAGTGAGGAATAACAGAGGAGACCTGACAGGTAATGAAAGTTTTGGAGGTAAGCCAAGGAATGAGAACAGTAAGACTGTTGAACCTCTCTGATTAACTGTAATTTAAAGTATTGGGTGTGTATACATACAGATTTTTAAGCTTCTCTCTCTCTCTCTCTTTTTTTTTTTTTTTTTTTGGTCAGGCTATCTGTCAGATTGGACTAAGGATGATTTAAAAAAAAAAATTGCTATGTCTTTTGTGCTAGTTGTGATTAGAAGAGCTATTTATGTTAACATTGGTTTCTAAGCTTTTGTGATGCAACTACTTTCTACTTCATGTGGACCACAGGTGGAGTTGGTGAAGCCTTGGAGGAATAAGGAGATGATATTTGAGGCAGACTAGCATTTCACAGCAGTGAGGATGTGGGAGTGGATCTGGGTTTTTGGCATATATCTTTTGAATTGCAATCTCTTACTGGCTTTGCCCTTTCCCCCTGCCCTTTGGTGCAGAATGTTCATCAGCTCATTTGTGTTCAGACATACTCCCAACCACAAAATCTTCCTTTTGGGAGTTCTGTGCATGAGTTTTGGGGTGGGGACTGGGGAGCAAGCCCCTTGCAGTAGCATGGAACTTTTATGTGTGAGAACATTTTTTGCACATGTATTTTTTGGGAGTGGATAGTCTGAGGTTTCATCAGGGTTTCTAAAATTGTTTCAAAACCACAGCAGTCCCCATGTTCACTGAGACACAGTGTAAGTAGGGCCATCAAACTGAATTCTTTGTCAATGCCCTTATGACTCAGCACCAGATACAGGGACTAGTTCCCTAGAAAGGCAACCCTGCCATCTCTCTAGAGACTTCCCTCTCCTGGGGTTGGGAAGGGAAGTGGGCAGCCACAGGACCATCTTGTCCACTACTGTGCTCCAGCAATTCTTGTTTTCCCTCCAGGAGCTCCTATACAGGGAAGCTCGTGTCTGTAGCCCTTGTATATTGCATACTAGTCAGTCTATAAGGATTTATAGGGTTTGTAAGTCACACTATGCGGAACATAAAAGAACATAAAGGAGCCCTTTATGTTCCAACAAAGACACCTAAGAATATAGTAACTTCCATAACAAAGATGTTTTTCTCTTTTATGCAAGTCCTGATAGATGTCCAGGTTGGGGCAATCTTTGTTTCCTCCAAGATCCTGGTTCCTTCCAAGTCTTTTTGTCCCCATCTGGACATGTTGTCATTTACAAGACTGCAGCTCTGCGGCCACTGGGTCTAGGTTGGGGGGCAGGGCGATCGTGGGACAAAAGGAGAAGCGTATCTGATGTTTAAAGTCTAAGACTTCCAAAGTCTTGTATCACTTCTCACACTCTTGGTAGGAACTCTTCATACAACTACTCTCCTGCAGAGGAAGCGGGGGAATACCGTGTAGTGTGGAAGCAGGAACAGATTTTTGGTGGAGAGCTCTGAGTCTCTGCCACATTCTGTATGGTTTTCTCCAACTGGTTTGCACATTTGCTGAAGTCAGGGCCTTACTTGTTGTCTTATGTGTAGTATCTTATTATGGTGTCTTTTGTATGGTAGATGTTAGATCATCTGTGTTTGCTGAATTGTCTTCTACAGTGGAGTGTGTATGTATGTATTTAAGTAAAGTTATTTTACAGCTGGTGATACAAAAATGCAAGTGCCATAAACAGCAGGAGTTCAAGCCAAAAGGCAGGTTCTGCACACTACATGCTTAAATAGGGGATGGATTTGGTCATGTATTCTGCTCTGTGGCAGTGAAGTTAGAAACCTTTTTGGTGATGGTCACAGCTATTTTAGTAGCCTCAGTTACCAACTTAAAGGAACAAAGTTTCTTGAAAACAAATCAGTTGCATTAAAAAACCAAAAATAACAAACGAACGTTACTGGATGATGATGTTACATGTTATGCTATTGAAACAGCATTATTACTGTTAAACTTTGCAGGTGTGTGGGATAAAAGCACTTGTACACATACATGCTGTTTTTACATGGATAGTCTGAGGCAGTGGTTCTGAAACTCAGTGAGTATCAGAATCAGAACAAGCTGGGGAGCTTGTTATAACATGATTCAAACTCCTCCCCCTCCAAAGTTTCTGATTCATTTGTTTGGGGGTGGGGGGGGGGAGGCCTGAGAATTTGCATTTCCAGCAAGTTTCCAGGTGGGGTTGGTGCTGCTAGTCTTGAGGTCACAGTTTGAGAACTATAGGATTAAGGTAAGGGGAGCATAACAACCTATCAAAATGGGGAAGTACCTGTTATTACCAATTCATGCTGTATGCTGTTGCCACGTAAAACTTCTAAGAAAAATCTGTTACGGAATGAAAACATGTATTTTTTTTTTTAAAAGATTATATTTATTTATTTGACAGAGAGAAAGGCAGCAAGAGCGGGAACACAAGCAGGGGGAGTGGGAGGGGAGAAGTAGGCGTCCTGTGGAGCAGGGAGCCTGACACTGGGGCTCAATCCCAGGACTCTGGGATCATGACCTGAGTGGAAGGCAGACACTTAACGACTGAGCCACCCAGGCGCCCTGAAAAGTTGTATGTTCATGGAAGTTCAGATCGCCACCAGAAAGCGAGACATCTATTATTCCTCGGTCCTTAAAATTATACCATTGCAGTCTTTTTTGGAGGTAGATCAAGAATGAATGTTTTAGAAGTATTTATTGAAGGAATACTTTGAACGCTTGCTCTTGAAGTGCTAGGGTAAGAAAGGAAGTATGTGTTTCATCCTTGGTTCAGACTTGTAAGGTTTTTTTTCCTCCAGCGAGTTCAGCTATTGGCCTTTCTCAGCCAGGGAAAGAAGATGGGTGTCTCCTGCTTCACAGTTCTGAGGTGGTAGTGGAATTCTGAGGCTGCCCTCAGCAACACTGAGAAAAGTACCATGATTGATTATGCATGTCTATTGTCCCTACTTTTGCCATCCTTTGCCCCCAACCTGCCTCTTTTAACCTTTGCCTCTCCTTTAAGGATGTGTGAGTATATACACCTAAGCATCCTGGGTATCATTATGTCTATAAATGATATGTTTAATGATGTTTTATAGCTTAACCCCTTTTCTACTTCTGGTAATAGTTTGGGGCAAAGAATAGAGAGGTAGTGTTTTGTAAGACATCCAGCATAGAACTCACTATATTATACTCTCTGGTAGATTAATTTTTTCCTATTTGAAAATAAATATGGCAGTATTTTATTACTATTTTAATTTTTTCTATGGCTATATTCTTTGCAGTACTGGGTATGGTCAGTTTCATTTGGTCTTACCTATTTTTTCTTGAAGCTTTTTTTTTTTATTATAAAAGTAGCACGTTTAATTTTTATAAATTATTCACCCCAGAAATCGAAACATCCCTCTATACATATGTACACATAAACACCCATAGCCTTTCCTTTATCAACTTCTTGTGGCGACCAGAATTAACATTGTGATTTGTTTCTTCCACATCTTTCTCATATGGTCATATGGTCTCATATGGTCATACAGACACATTTAAAAAAATTAAAAAATGAATATTTTACAAAACTAGATTAATACCATTTACATGATTCTCAAACTTGAATTTTTTAGTTAAACGTGTCTTGGACATATTTCAAGATTGGTAGATGCAGAGAATGCTGATTCCTAATTTTTTATAAGTATAGTTGACATACAGTGTCACATTAGTTCCAGGTGTATGACATAGTTCTTCAGCTTCTCTCTACTTTATGCTGTGCTGACCACAAGTATAGCTACCTTCTGTCACAATACAGCCCTATTAGAGTATCAATGACTGGTATTGCCTATGCTCTGCCTTTTATCCCCATGACTTACTCATTTCATGAGTGGAGGCCTATATTTCCCACTCCCCTTCACCCATTTTACCTAAACCCCACTCCTATCACCTCTGGCAACCACGTTTTTCTCTATATTTATATGTCTGCTTCTGCTTTTTTGTTTATTTTTTTGAGATTCCACATATGAGTGGAATCATTTGGTATTTATCTTTCTCAATCTGACAGTACTCTTTAGGTCCATCCATGTTGTCACAAATGGCAGGATCTCATCCCTTTTTTTAGGGTTGTGCAATATTCCATTGTATGAATGTATGTGCGCGCGCGCACACACACACGCACACACACACACATACCCCCCACATCTTCATTATCCATTCCTCTGTTGATGGACACTTACATTGTTTCCCTCGTTATCTCAGCTGTTGTAAATAATGCTGCAATAAACGAAGGTTCATATATTTGTTTGAATTAGTGTTTTCATTTTCTTTGGGTAAATACCCAGCAGTCAAATTATTAGATCATATGATATTTCTATTTTTAATGTTTTGGAGGAATTTGCATATTGTTTTCCACCATGGCGGCCCCAGTTTACATTCCCACCAGTTCCCCCATTCTGACAGGTGTAAGATTATCATTGTGGTTTTGATTTGCATTTCCCTGGTGGTTAGTGACGTTGAACATCTTTTTATGTGTCTTTTAGCCATCTGTGTGTTTTCTTTGGAGAAATATCTGTTCAGGTTCTCTGCCATATTTTCTCCTCCTTCCCCTCCTCCTACCCACGTCCCTTTCCTTCCCTTCTTCCTCCTCCTTTCTTGTGCCGAGTTTTATATATTTTGGATGTTGATTTCTTGTTGGATATATCATCTGCACATATCTTCTCCCATTCAGTAGGTCGCCTTTTTGTTTTGTTGATGGTTCCTTTGCTGTGCAAAAGCTTTTTATTTTGATGTAGTTCCAATAGTTCATTTTTGCTTTTGTTTCCCTTTCTTGAGGAGACATAGCTAGAAGAATGTTGCTGCAGCTGATGCCAGAGAAATTATTGCTTGTGCTTTCTTCTAAGGTTTTTGTGGTTTTGAGTCTTACAGTTAGGTCTTTAATCCGTTTTGAGTTTGTTTTGGTCCAGTTTCATTCTTAGTCATGTAGCTGTCCAGTTTACCCACCATTTATTGAAGAGACTGTCTTCCCCATTTCAGTCTTGCCTGCTTTCTTACATATGAATTAACCCTATAAGTATGGGTCTATTTCTGAGCTTTCTGTTTTGTTCCATTGACGTATATTTCCATTTTTGTGCCAATGCCATACTGTTTTGATTATTGTAGCTTTGTGGTATATCATGAAATCTGTGATTGTGAGACTTCCAATTTTTTTCTTTTTTCTTTCTTTTTTTTTGTCCCAAGATTGCTTTGGCTATTCAGGGTCTTTTGTCGTTTCATACAGAGTTTATTATTTGTTCTAGTTCTGTGAAAAATGTTGGTATTTTGATAGGGATTGCATTGACTATAGATTGCTTTGGGTAGTGTGGACATTTTAACAGTATTCTTCCAATCCACAAGTATGGAGTATCTTCGCATTTGTTTATGGCATCTTCAATTCTTTCCTCAGTGTTTTATAGTTCTCAGAGTACAGGTCTTTCACTTCTGGGTTAAGTTTATGCCTAGGTTTCATTCTCTTTGGTGCAATTGTAAATAGAATTATTTTTTTAATTTCACCCCTGCTACTTTGTCATTAGTGTATAAAGATGCTACGGGTTTCTGGGTATTAATTTTGCATCCTGCAACTTTGTACATTCTTGTAGTTTTTTGGTGGTGTCTTTAGGATTTTCTGTGTATAGTGTCATGTCATCTGCAAATAGTGACAGTTTAAGAACTATACTGATATGGGTGCCTCTTATTTCTTTTTCTTGTCTGATAGCTGTGGCCAGAACTTTTAGTACTATGTTGAATAAAGGTGGCAGGAATGAAAACCTTATCTTTTTGCTAATTTTAGAGGGAAAGCTGTCAAGTTTTGGCCATTATGTGTGAGTTTAGCTGTGAGATTTTTATATATGGTCTTTTAATGTTTAGGAATGTTCCCTCTAAACCTACTTCATTGAGTTTTTATCATGCACAGTTGTGTTGAATTTTGTCACATGCTTTGTCTGCATCTGTTGAGATGATCCTAAGATTTTTATTTGTTTTGTTGATGTGGTCACTTTGATTGATTTACAAATATTGAACCATCCTTGTGTCTCTGGAATAAATCCCACTTGATTGTGGTAAATGATCTTTTAAATGTATTGTTGAATGTGGTTTGCTCTCATTTTGTGGAAGATTTTTAACATCTCCATTTATCAGGGATATTGGCCTGTAGTTTTTTTTCTTTTGTGGTGACTTTCTCTGTTTTTGGTATCAGGTGCTGCTGGCCTTGTGGAATATATCTGGAAGCTTTCCTTCTTCTAGTTTTTTTTTTTTTTTTTTTAAATAGTTAGAGGAGAAAGTTTGGTGTAATTTATCTGTATCTGTCCAGTCCTGAACTTTTAGTTTTTGGTAGTTTTTTTGATCACTGATTCAATTTTGTTACTAGTCTGTTCTGATTTTCTGTTTCTTCCAGATTCAGTTTTGGAAGATTGTGTGTATCTAGGACACTTTCTCAGAATTTGTTATTTCTAATGGCAAAATAATATTCTATGGAGAGAATCAACTGATTTATTCAGCCATTCTACTATTGATGACAGTCACACTTCCGGTGTTTTCTAAACAGTAATGGAAAAATATCCCTAAGTATATTGTCTTTGAATATTGGTGCTTAACGTTCAGTTGAATGAATATTAAGAGTGATGGAAGGATGTATGACTTTTAAATTTTAATAGCATTTTACCATATGTCTTTCTAGAAGATTGTATAGACCTAAATAAATCCCTCCCCCCACCAAGGGCAGTGTATGAGAATGCCCATTTCCGTATAGTGCTTCCAATTTTGAATATTAACAATCATCAGCTTTTGTGAAATTCATCTTTACTTTCATTTCTGTGCTTTCCAGTGAGGTAGACTACCATTTCTTTTTTTCTTTCTTTCTTTCTTTTTTTTTTTTTTTAAAGATTTTATTTATTTATTTGACAGAGAGAGATCACAAGTAGGCAGAGAGGCAGGCAGAGAGAGAGGAAGGGAAGCAGGCTCCCCTCTGAGCAGGGAGCCTGACGCGGGACTCGATCCCAGGACCCTGAGATCATGACCCGAGCTGAAGGCAGTGGCTTAACCCACTGAGCCACCCAGGTGCCCTGTAGACTACCATTTCATTTGTTTTTCATTTTTTTGTGTTTCTTCTATTTCTTGCTCATTTTTTTTCTCTTGGGTTCTTTTGCATACTCAGTTTTTGGAGTTCTTTAAAGGTATTAATCCTTTGTCAGATGTGTTTTTGCAATTATTTTCTTGGAGTTACTCCTTTGATATAGTGGTCTCTTTGTTTTTTGCCATATAGAAGTATTAAATGTTTATATAATAAAATCTGTCAGTTCTTTCCTTCATGGGTTTGCATAGGAATTTTGAGTATATACATTTTCACATTTGATCCTTATATTTACCTGAGATATGGGGAGTATTGTTGATAACCCCAGTCTTCGAAGAAGCCAACTGGCCTGCCCAGGTTTGTAAGGGGTTCATATCAGATTCAAATTAAGTTGTTTTAAAAATTCTGTATCCTGGCCATTGTACTGTGCTCTAATGGGTATGGTTCTTTTTACAACAAAAGTTACTTAATCACTTGGCAGAATATAAAGCAAAAATCTGTGGTATTAATGAAACATAATTGTAATCTGTTTTCAAAGATGTCGGTGGATATAAGATACCAGCTATTTTGCTAGTGCAAGATGCACTGATGTGTACATAACAGAAGTGATTTGGGCTGTGCTATAATTATAGCCTTTCCGTGGTGAGCTGTTTTTAACATGATATCACACACAGTAGTTCAATTGTTTATGCTTAAAGCAACCAGAAACCTCAAGTGTAGATATTAATAAATAGTTGTCTCCAGAGAAAAAGCAAGGTAGAAGAGAAACAACCCTCCAACAAGTTTTTTTTTTTTTTAAAGATTTTATTTATTTATTTGTCGGAGAGCAAGCAGGGACAAGCAGGAGGAGTGACAGACAGAGGGAGAAGCAGGCTCCGCCCTGAGCTGGGAGCCCAGTGTGGGACTTGATCCCAGGACTCTGTGATCATGACCTCCGCTGAAGGCAGATTCTCAAATGATTGAGCCACCCAGACATCCCCACCAATGGTGTTTTAATGACTCAGACTAGGTCTCGCTGGAGAGTGATAACCACTTTTTTCCAGAGATAAAGAATTCACACTTCTTTCCACTATATTCACCTGAAATTTAAGCAGAGTAAATATACCTTTCTGTCCATATTTTATTGGATATACTGCCTGTAGGGAACATGCTAAAAAATTGATCACCATCTTAGATAGGCTTTAGTGATTGTGCTACCAGATGTTGGGGGGACCCAATCTGGACTCTGAATGGAGAGTTTGACAGATCGAAGCAGACCTGATCCTGATGTTCATTTAGATCTTCGCAAAATAAATAAATAAATAAATAAATAAATAAATAAATAAATAAATTTTATATAAAATTTATACAAAACAGTTTATATAAAAATACAAACTGTTGTGGACACTGTGTATACTAGGGAAAAGAGGGAGCTTAATACAATAGTTACCTCTCCCGTATGGAAAGAGCAGGGCCCTGATTCTTACAATTCCCATTGGTTTATTTTGGGTTGTAATTCCTTGTCATGTCTTCATCACGATTCTCTAAATACAAAATCTCCCGACTTTTGAAATGAAATGGTTTGAAATGAAATCATGTAACATGTTCTTTTGGTTGCTGAGTCCCTCGAGGCTATAGAGGTGACAGGTGTATGAATTAGTGATGCCGTAAGTTAAAAAGGATTTGAGTACAGTAAAATTGGGATCCTTAGCTTTTTTTTTTTTTTTTTTTTTTAAAAGCTCAGTCTGTGGGGTCTGTATATTTTATACTTATTTAGTGACCAGCCAACTATAGTTTGCCATCTGTGTTTAAAAAGATTTTTTTTTTTAAGAAAATTTAATACTTCTTGTTTTACTTAGTTCTTTCTCATTCAAGAGGCCAGTCTCTGTAAAGTTGAATTGCATGGAGTCTGACTTTATAAAGCAGTAGTTTGTGCTTATCTGTTCAGTCCTTTCTTACAGCCTGAATCTTTAACCATCTTTTGTCTTCTTCATTCTTTACCTCCAGATTTACTTTCAGTTCCTCACTAAAGCCCTGACTGGGGTTTTGTTGACTAGAATTTCTTCTCTTTAGGTCTCTAGATCATGGGATGATAGTGTTGGCTCTGGGGTAGTGTCCTCCCCTATCTCTTTCTACCATCTGTAAACACTTTCATTCTGCCTTTAGTGGATGGGCCTCCTGAGGATACACGAAGCAGAGTGTTTGTGAAAGGAAACTGATAAGACTGAAGACATTTTCCTTTATAAAGGAGGCGGGGTGGAATGTGGGGAAAGGTAAGGGAATAGATCTGTTGTCATTATTACTCATGCATTTCAAGCATTCTGTGGGTCTTGCCTTTTCTTGGGGTTTTGTGAGACCAATACTAATGGACTTTATGACAGGGAAGTTGAAAATATTTTCAATTTAAAGCAGTCTTAAAAGCATGGTACTGTGAATCTGGTCAGTAGGAGATCCTAAAATAATTTATTGTGATACACTGTAACAGAACCTCCCTTTTTGTGATTAAGTGCAGGGAATGTAAATTTGAATATCTTAATGTTACTAATTAATTTCCAGCTTTAGTATGCCTGCTTCTCTCCCTATAATAGCTGCTTTCTTTCTTTTATTCTTTTTTTAATGTGTTATATTTTAACGCTTATTGGGCACACTTCATTTGGATTGATGATATGTTGTTACTATAAAATGTATTTTTACTTTTATTTTATTATGATTTTAACATTTAAAATATTGAGCCTGTTGACATATTTGTTGTTTTGCTTGAGGTGTGTGTGTGTGTTTCCATTTTTGGAATAGGTTGCATAGTATTCTGTGATTGGTTAATGTTCTTCTAATACTGCCACTCTGCCTTTGCAGAAGACAATGAACTTGCTATATAGTTAGTGAGCAAAACCTTGCATGCATGGGCAGGAGGAAATTGGGTAATCCTGAGAAATCATATGCTAGCTTTGAACATGAGATTAATTTTGGTTTTGATTACTGTGTTGTACCAGAGGTTGGGGGGTGGGGGAAGAAGAAACATGTAAGGGTCTGGTTTTTAAGGCAAGCTTTAGGAAGATTATGTGAGATTTGATCTTCATATAAAGATCTTTTTATAGTGACACCATTCTCATTTAAAAAAAAAAATAATAGAACTTTTGAGCATGGGCCCTGGTCACTTGGAGCAGGCAATTTTAGGCTTAAGAAGCATTACCTCAGATCATCAGTTTTCACCAGAGGCTGATGTTCTTTTGGTACCTTGTAGAGGTGAGAGAGGGGGGTTGCTGAAGATGCTGAACCAACAGATTATATAAATGTGTGGACTGTATAAAGGCACTCAGATTAGAGTTTAGCATGGGTGGAAAACTTGACCTGAACTCAGCTTGTCCCCTTCCCCCTTTAAAGATCAGTTACCTGTTAGAGTATGTTTTAAGAAATAGGGCTCTTTGTCAAAAGTAGATATTGCCCTTAAAATCAACTATTCACTTTAGCAGTGAGCTAGGGCCTACCCTGCTGAAGATTTTAGGGATGCCTTGCACTCTTGCTCCTGCCAATTGAATAGTAACTATTGATTTGCAACAAAGAAAATTAATGTTACGTGTTTATGAAGGACTCATTTTTAAGTGATATTCCCCTTCTCTTTTAAATAGCAAGTGATTAACTGCTACTTTAATTTTCAATTAATCAAATTAGGTTTCTACTGGTAATTTTTGATTACATGCAGTTCTAACAGCTTCCAGATACACTTCTCTTTCCCATATGCTTACCATATGCTGAGTAAACCAATGTAGAATAAATTAGTGTAAAAGTAAGAACACTTAGTTCTTTTGTAGAGTTCATCTTGAATGATGGAAGACAGCTCAGAATCATTTTAGCTATGAGGCACCTTTTGAAAAGTGATATGGCAAAATAGCCCATTTATGTGTGCCAAGGTCTGTTTTCATAAATGTAAATTTGAAAGTTCATTAAAATTTTGGCATGTGATTTGGAATGCATAATAACTGGAAGCGATTCAAAGCCAGAAATCTGTATCCTTATACCAACAACATGTTTCACTGAAGACTGGCTTTGTATGGTTGTTTAATATTTAAAAGTTAAAAAAAATAGTATTTACTCGATGGTTATGGCTCTGGAAACTATGTTCAGGACGGAGAGGCTGCAGAGGCAAGGGAGAGCCAGCAGTCTTCACCGTTGGCCCCAGAAGGCTCATCGGCATCCTCCTCCTTGTGTAAGTAAGCAAGGCAGGTGACTTTGGACTAGTGAATACTGTCCCTCATATTTCAGAGATGGCAAAACAGAAATGTGTGTTTTCCCCACTTCCTTTGGGAATTTGAAGATGGGGACCAGGAAGGGACATTCCAGCTCACGTAAAAAAGAGCTGAGAAATGACCAAGCTGAGGTCAGGCATAGGTAGCATCTTTTTTTTTTTTTTTTTTTAATGTTCTTTTAATTTTTTAAACGATTTTATTTATTTATTTGACAGACAGAGATCACGAGCAGGCAGAGAGGCAGGCAGAGAGAGAGGGAGAAGCAGGCCCCCCAACCGAGCAGAGAGCCCAATGTGGGACTCGATCCCAGGACCCTGGGATCATGACCTGAAATGAAGGCAGAGGCTTAACCCACTGACCCACCCAGGTGCCCTGGCAGGTGTAGGTAGCATCTTAACGCTAGTAGCTAATGTGAGCCCTTAGTGCTTGGAGATAGTCTAATGTTACATGTCAGGCCTAGTGGTGACCTGTAATATAAGCCTCCCAAGGTGAGGATGTAGAAGCAAAGGAGAAGAGAAGAAAATCGATCGACCTACCGTTTGTGCAAATCAGCCCATTGATAGTACCATTCTCTGTAGGAAGAGAAGTGCATTTCACCACAGGCCTTTCAGGCGTCTTCTAGTGAGCCAAGGGAAGCAGGGCTCCAGCCAGGTGAGAACCAATGAGGAATTACTACATCTGAAAGGTTGTATTTTAAAGCTCACAGGCTAACCTTTTCAAAATCTTATCCCCTGCTCGTTGCTGCTTTTGCAGTTATATATGTGTATTTTGTACAAATGTCATTTTTATTCTGTTCTTTCTCTCCCCAACTTTGTTTTTAAAGTTTCTTGTTCCCTGACCTCTCAGGCGCTCTGGTTTCTACCTTCCAATTTTGTCATAGTAGGAGAAGAATGGTTTATGAAGGGACTAAGATGATCGCCAGGATGAAAAGTTGCACTGCTTGGATTTGTGATTATGTCCTTAGCACATGTTCTGTCACTCAGGATGCCATTTATGGATATTGTTTTATAATTAACCGAGCTTCCTGCAGAAATTAAGTTTAAAATCACTGTCGTCTTGGTTTATTTCCTCTCTTAGCCTTTGATCCATTTGACTTTGACACATGCTTCTTACCAACTTCTGTAGATTCTCACTCTGACAGGATACTTGGATTCTTACCCCTCCCTGCCAGCCCTGTTTCAATGTATCAGTCACCAGATCAGATGTTCTTGTATCTGTTTTGTTGACTCAGTTTTTGGATCCTCCTTTTCTTTCACCCAAACCTGGAAGTTTTTCCTACTTCCAGGCTCCCTTCCCTCAAACCATTTTTTTTTTTTTAAACATTTTGGCCAGTTACCATTTTGAAAATATGGGTCTCCCTCAAGTTTTTCTGCCTCTTAAAAGTATTTGGTGGCTGTTTCTTGCCTCTAGAATTCAGCTCCTGATGGTACTCTGTAAGGAACTCGCAGGTTGGCACTTGCTGCTTTTTCTAGCCTCAGGGTGGGTCGCAAATAGGCATACTTCAAGTTCACTTGTACTTTCTTATCAAGCTGTATTGTCCCTCTAACCTGTATTATTTACTTAGGCTTTTCCGTTTGCTTACAATAGGTGCCTTTCATTTTCTTTTCAAGTACTTACCTACTTTTCCTTAAAGGTAATCTCTTTTGTGTCTGATTTTTACTGAATCTCCTAAGCCTTAATGAAGGCCTGCCTGTAGTGTGGTTATCTAATGGTTGTTGGTAAATTTGCCTTCATGGTTAGATGCTTAGCTGTCTAAGATCCAGGAGACTGTGCCTTACTCAACTTTGTTATCTGGCACATAGCAGAAGGCCTGGCACGCAGTTGGTGTTCCATAAATATTTATTGTATGGAATTTAGTTTATTTTCCATTGCATTTTATAGAGAATGAGTGAATCTTAAAGTAAATGAAGTATCTAAAAATGGTATCTTTGAAGATTGTGGTTTATCATGATTTATGGAAGTAGAAAGGGAGATATCACAATTCCTTGGCACTCAAATCAGTGGATACCATGAACCATAATTGGTGAGTTATCCAAAGCACTTTCACCTTTGGCCAAGGAAAGCGTGTGTGTGTGTCTGTGTGTGTGTCTGTGTCTGTGTTTCAGTGAGACGTTAACTTGAAACCAGTGAAAAAAATGACTTGAAATGCTGAATTATAAATAGTTCTTAAAAAAAAAAAATATATATATATATATATATATATATATATATATATATATATATTTATTGAGAGAGAGAGAGAGAATGAGCGGAGAAGGAGAGAGAGAGAGAGAAGCAGACTCCCTGCTGAGCAGGAAGCCCAATATGGGGCTCCATCCTAGGACCCCGAGATAATGACCTGAGCTGAAGGCAGATGCTTAACCGACTGAGCCACCCAGGTGCCCCAGTAGTTCTTAATAATTATTTATTGGTAGGGTAGAGTGGAGCCTAGGTTTCTGAGCCTTGGTCTTAAGGAAGAATGTTGGAGTGGAAGGGGTTGTGAATGACACAGCTGAGAAGGAAGTGATTGCCATCAGTTTCTCTGTGTGACCTAGAGTAAGTAATTTTTCTGACTACTTTTTATAACACACTGCACCTGAGTAACTGAGTCAATAGTGTATTCTAGACTATAAGTAGTCAAGAAAGAAAAGAGTACTGGCACAAACAATGGGCACAACATCGAGCCTTAGGGATTTTAGTATATACCTTGTCCTTGTCCTTTGATATGTATGGAGCAGTCCCCTGTTCTCACAGCCCCAAAATGGTATGTTCTGGGGCAAATTGTATTTTATAAATATTTCCTCATTATCTCCCATTATACATGTTCTTCTTATAATTCGATTTTGACACTCCTATCAAGAAGTGGGTGATGTTTCTCCCCTTTGAAACTGAGTGAGTTCTTGTGGCTTTTGCAGTCTTAAAAAGAACTGCAGAAATGATTCTAGGTGATTTTGGAAGCTAGATCACAAAAGGCTATGTGGCTTCCTCTTGGTTGGTTGGAATGTAATGCTTGGTTACGAAATCTGCAGCCACCATATGAGCATTCCATTTAGCCTAAGGCCATCAAGTTGTGAGGCAAGACTGGGAAGACTCTCTGCCTTGAGACGTTCAGCCTGCCTTCTGCTTCCCTGGACCCCAGCTGCTCCAGCCACCATCTGACTACAGCCAAATAGAAATTTTAAGCTAGAGCCGCTCAGCCAAGCCCTTCCGAATTCCTGACCCAGAAACCATGAAACATAGTAAAATGGCTGTTGTCCTTTTAAATTGAGTTTGGGACATGTTTCTTGGAAAAGCATTTTCGATTTTCTTCCAGGTGATATTGAAAGAAGATAGGGCTAGAACTAGAAGAAGCACCTCTTGGTGCAGACTGAGAGTTGTCACTGCCCTAACCCTGTTCCTCCAAGCTTTCATACCCTAGTTGGGCGTAGGTCAAGGAGGGGAGAACGTAAAAGAGAAGACCAT
Source organism: Mustela nigripes (assembly GCF_022355385.1). Lineage (NCBI taxonomy): Eukaryota > Metazoa > Chordata > Mammalia > Carnivora > Mustelidae > Mustela > Mustela nigripes. The sequence continues at coordinate 48,176,458 of NC_081565.1, forward strand.
GTAACAACAGTATTTTCCTTTTCATATACCTCTACCTAAGAGTTGATAAAGAGGGGTTAGCCTGGAATAGATGCTTAAACTAAACTGACTCTATCCCGGGAATCTGTTTTGGGGAGGTAAGGCCATGGGCAGAAGTCCTGCAGATGAGTGTAGGGGATATTGCTATGGGAAAAGTGAATGAGGCAAGACCAGGCTGTTGTCAAGGAGGCCAGAATTCATGTTGAATGATTTATCGTTCAGTGTGCTTTTTAAAATACTAAAATTGGAGTGCCTTTTATAAGTTGAATTTGTCCCCTGCCAAAAGATAAGATGACACTGTTACCCCCATATACTTGTGTACGTGACCTTATTTTGAAATAGGGTCTTTTGCCGGGGTGCCTGGGTGGCTCAGTGGGTTAAGCCTCTGCCTTCAACTCAGGTCATGATCTCAGGGTCCTGGGATCGAGCCCCGCATGGGTCTCTCTGCTCAGCAGGGAGCCTGCTTCCTCCTCTCTCTCTGTCTGCCTCTCTGCCTACTTGTAATTTCTCTGTCAAATAAATAAAAAAAAATCTTTAAAAAAAAAAAAAAGAAATATGTTTAAAAAAAAAAAAAGAAATAGGGTCTTTTGTAGAGATCATAGTGGATTAGTGTGGGCCCTAAGACCAATGGCTCATGTCTTCCTAAGGAGGATCCAGAGAGACATGGGGAAGAAAGCTATGCGAAGACAAGGTAGAGACTGGAGTTAGGCCACCACAGCCAAGGAATGCAGTATGCCAGCCACCACTGGAAGCCAGAAGCTAACAGAGTGAAGGAAGGATTCTTCCTACAGGTTTCAGAGGGAGGTTGACCCTGCCAACACTTTGATCCCATTGATTTCTGTCTTCTAGGATTAAATTTTTGTTGTCTCATGCCACCCTGTTTCTGGTACTTTGTTATGGCAACCCTAGGAAACTGCTGTGGTGCCTGAAGTTAGATAGGGACAATGAAAAAATGTTACTCTTCAAAAGTTACAGAGATGAAGAGCCACAGGCTGGGAGAAAATATTTGCTAAATATGTATCTGGCAAAGGACTTGGATCTAAAATATATAAAGAATATATAACCCAATAATAAGAAATCCCCACTTAAAAGTAGGCAAAAGATTTGAAGTCATTTCAAGAAAGGAGATCCACACGTCTAGGAAGCACATGCAGTGATGCTCAGTACCACGAGTTTTTAGGAAAATAGGAATGAAAACTACCTGGAGATATTGCACTGCGCCTAGAATGGTGAAAGTTGAAAGGAATGGCCATACCATATGTTGATGAGGATACGGGAGCAAATGGAACTCCTGTGCGCTGGTGGTCAGTACTTAAAACCGTATAGCCCTTTGAAAGACCGTGTTTTATTTTCTTAAAATATTAAGGACACAACCACTTGGTGGTTCTGTTCACAGGCATTTACCCAAGAGACTTGAACGCATACCTTCCTAGGAAGACTTTTACACAAATGTTCCTAAGAGTGTTATCTGTATTAGCCTTCAACTGAAAGTAACCCCATTGTCTGCCAGCAGGGAGGTGGGTAAACATATTGTGGTGTAATGAAATACTACACAGCAACAAAAAGGAATCAGCTATTGATATTTGCAACAGTCTGGATGGAGCTTAATATAATTAAATAATTATAATTGAGTAATAATTATATAATTGTAATTATCATATATAATATATATTGTACATATAATTATAATTACATAATTATAATTATAAAATTGTGATTATAATATATAACATAACATTATATATAATATATAAATATAATCGTTATAATTGAGTAATAATTACATTGAGTAAAATAAGCCAATCCCCTTCCCAGAAGACTATATATTGTATGATTCCATATGTAGACATACCAAATTTTAGAAAATTCCAAGTAATTATAGTGACAGAGTGATGATCAGTGGTTATGGGAGGTAGGGCAGGGAGGGGAAAGATTTTAAGGAGACATGAAAAAACATTTAGGGTTGATGGATATGTTCATGACCTTGAGTGTAGTGATGGTTTCCTTGGTGTCTGTTTATGCCCAAACATCTAATTATGCACCTCACATATGTGATTTTTTTTTTTTTAAATATGTCAGCTGTGTCTCAAAGCCAGAACAAAAAGAGAAAAGTTATATGGGAAAAATTAGGGTTAAGGAGGGTTGTAAACTCCGGGCCCTATTCTACTAACATTTACCAGCTGAGCACGAGCAGGTATGGTTTGCTTTGCCATTTAGTGTTGAATATACCATGGCTTTAATGGCAAGAGACCATTTAAATCTAGAGCCACCAAATAAAGCAAACCTTTAGAATCAATTGGGGTTTAATCATAGAAGACCATAGCAGGTTATCGAATAAGGGATTGATTATGGAAGTTAAACCTTGAAGATTTATGGGAGGAGCTTGAGAAAGAAAGGGCCAGGAGGCAAACTGGAGGATGAGTGGGGTCCCCATCTAGTCAGTCTGAGAAGCAACACTTGTGAGGAGGCTCCTGGGGCAGGGAGCCGTGGAGGCTTGTACCTCTGTGTAACTACCAGCTCTTTGTGTCTGTTGGTGGGGCTGGAGTTGCTGTTGACTTACTGGACCCGTTTGGAAAGGTGGATAGGGATCTGAGAAGAGCAAAGATCAGCTTGAACCCGCCCACAGAGCCCAATCTGGCCACTGTTCTAACCATAACAGCCTTCAGAGAGTCGTGGCTTCCAAGTCCTTAGAGATCTCTCCAGATCTATGCAAGTTTTACTCTTGGTGAACTCTGAGCTGCATCTATACAGGGAAGAGATTTCAGGAAATGCAGTTCGTGCTCAACAGATTTGACACAACATAAACTACCACAACCTGCTAATTGATGGCCTTGGTAATTGTAGTACCTGAACCCGTGGTCAGCTGTTCTTATGTAATGGGTCGATTATGCTAAACAAATACAGAATATCTTTGGGAGTGATCTAATCAGGACAGAATGCAGTAAGATAGTCTAGATCTTTTCAGAATCAGGGCTGATTACAATGTAAACAATAGGGAGACTCTCTATCCCCTCTTACAAGGAAGGTGTTTATAGCAACATAAACACCTTTTCAGCGCAGTAACATAAACAGTTTCTCAAGGAAACATTCTCTGGCATTCAGGAAATGTTTCTTTCTTTACAAACAAAAAAGTGTGTTTTTCTTAAGATTTAATTTACTTAAGGGCTCTGTTTAGAACAAGGCTATGATTGTAGAGGGATAAAGTTATTCCCAGAGCACTTTTGTGGCAGGTTCTAGTTGAAGTCCTTATAGAGGCATCTTGTTTAAAAATCTGTGGAGCAGGGGTCAGTATAGGTGTACCATGTTATATTTTAGATAACACCTCTGGAAAGTTCTATCAATCATACTTCTGTGATACAGATTGTATTACCACTTCCCAGTAGGCTGTGATTTGATTTTTTCGTCTGAAAATCTTTCTTGAAAGTGTGAAGACTCTGTTACAGGTATAACATACTATCTACAGTATAGATACTGTCCCTGAGGCCAGGGACAATGATAGGGGCCATCCATGTATTTACTTCAACTATACCTAATTAATGCATTTGTACAATGAATAAATACTTCCTAAAGTTGGTCCTAATCGGATGTTATGTTAAAATTCCTTAACTTCTTTAATATTTGTAACCTCAAGCAATTGGAAGTAGAATTCATCCACAAGACCCATTATAGGTTTGAAAAGAAGAGGTAAATTCTTTAGCAATAATGCTAAACTTAACTGAGGATGGAGAACAGATATACCTATTTTCTGCAGGTTATTAAAGAAGACATAGTTTTGGTAGTGCAGTGAATGTTAATAGAAACAAAGCATCAGCCACACACCTTTTTTTTTTTTTTTTAAACCTTTGAGGAAAGTCTCGATTTAATTAAAAGATTTACCACCAATCTCTAGGAATGATTTATTCATTGCTAGCTAGATTTTGGGTAGCTTTGCACCACTTAGAATATGGACGCAGGAGATGGTTTATCATGCTGCCTTTTATTTTAACTTCTGGGCTAGTGCTTCTCAAAACTTTAAAGTGCAGACAAATGATCTAGGCATTTTTTTTTTTTTTGAAGATTTTATTTATTTAATAGAGAGGAAGAGAGACAGCATGAGCAGGGGGAGAGGGAGGGGGACAGGGAGAGGGAGAACCCACTGAGCAGGGAGCCCAATATAGGGTTGGTACCAGGACCCTGGGATCACGAGCAGATGCTTAACCGACTGAGCCACCCAGGCACCCTGACCTAGGCATCTTGTTGGTAAATGTAGGTTGTGATTCAATACGTTTGGGGTGAGGTCTGATAAGTTCCCAGATTTGTAGAACACACTCTGAGAAGCAAGTTAGTGGCTTTTCTGAGTTTGGTGTGGTTGTCCATAGTATTCAGCATTTTACAGTAAGTGTAGTAGAGACAGAGAAAAATGATTGTTTTCACAATATGCCCAGTTTTTGTTTGGAGGACAAAAAGTTTTGGTAGACTCCCATTAATTAAGTGCTTGCTAATAGTTTGGCAGGAATGAAGTCTAGGCATTTCCCATTCAACTAGCTGTAAGTACATTTTTAAATTTATGAAAGTGGTGTAGTTTTAAAAGCCAACGTCTCAAAAAAAAAAAATAAATAAATAAATAAAAGCCAACGTCTCATTGAGGTGCCATTTACCCCAGGAGGAGAAAAAATCCTTTTGTATGTATGTGGAGTACAACTACAAGATTACTTCTTTCCTCTGGAAAGCTCTCTTTGTATCTATAAAACTAATAAAATAATTACATTTTTGAATGTTAATATATATAAAATTAAATGATTTTTTTGGTGGTTTTAAAAGAAGTTCAGGTCTGACTTTTTTTTTTTTGAGAAGTGTCTGTGGTTGTTTCACAGCACATAGACTAAAATTGGAACGACACAGAGGAGATGAGTTAAGGATGACAAGCAAGAAGAGAAGAGTTTAATATTGAGGAAATGTTCATGGTGGGAAAACTTGCTTGCTTGAAGGATAAAAATGCAGAACTAATTTGAAAATAATTTTTAACTGTCACCATTTTTTAAAAAAGATTATTTATTTATTTGACAGAGAGAGAGATCACACGTAGGCAGAGAGGCAGGCAGAGAGATAGGGGGTAGCAGGCTTTCTGCTGAGCAGAGATCCCGATGCGGCACTCGATCCCAGGACCCTGCGATCATGATCTGAGCTGAAGGCAGAGGCCCAACCCACTGAGCCACCCAGGTGCCCCCCCATCACCGTTTTTAAAAAAAGATTTTATTTGTTTATTTGACAGAGATCACAAGTAGGCAGAGAGGCAGGCAGAGAGAGGGGGAGAAGCAGGCTCTCTGCTGAGTGGAGAGCCCAATGTGGGGCTTGATTCCAGGACCCTGGGATCATGACCTGAGCTGAAGGCAGAGGCTTAACCCACTGAGCCACCCAGGTGGCTGGGTGGGCAACCTGAAGATGTTAGCAAAATTGTACCGAGTGATACTGAAATATACTGGTCTTGAATAATTTCAGAGAAAACTTCAGGCAGTTGGATTTATCTGGGAAATATGGAAATACAGATTTGAGGCGAGGAAAACATGTTTAGAGAGAGAAAGTCAAATACTTCAAAGAATTATTTGCTTACTTCTTACAAAAATGATGCAGTTTTCTTAATTTTAAGTTGAAATTGAGCCTTTAAGTTGAGCCTTTATGTAACTGAAAATTAAAAACAAAAGACATAAAAATGAATGTCTTTCAAGCTCTCTGGATTAGTGCATCCATCTGATCTTCCCTGAGGAATTGGAAAAGAGGTAACCAAATGGCTCTTATCTCTGTAAATGATGTGAGAGGCTATAGAAATCACCCACAGCAGTGAAAATCCCCTAGGATCGGTCGCAGGTGGGAAAAAATTCCCAGTGATTCTGGAGGCTAAGTTGTGTTTATCTAGTACAAGGTCACATTAATTTTAACTATGATACTTTTGTAGTCTTCAGTTAATAAATGATCTCTCCTAAGTACATCTTCTAAAAGAGGGAGGCTGTAGTTGATATCTGAAAAATTTTCACCTGTGTTTCAGATGGTCAAGTGTGTGGAAGTATGTGTTCTAGGAAAGTAAGGAAGAAGGCATATACTCCATGGGGGCTAAGTGTTAAAATGACAGTAACTTTTTTTTTTTTTTTTTTTAGGGAAAGGGAGAGCCAGAGAGGGGTAGAGGGAGAGAGAGAATTGCAAACAGGCTCCATGTTCGGCGCAGAGCCCAAGGTGTGGATTGATCTCATAACCCTGAGATCATGAGCTAAGGCAAAATCAAGAGTTGGATACTTAACTGACTCAGCCACCCAGGAGCCCCTGTTTTTATTTCTATTTTTTATTGTTTGACAGTAACCTATTTTAAAGTACGAACAGTAGGAAAATAGCTGTGGTGTTACAGATGAAACAGTTATACATGCACAATGTTGGCCATTTGGGAGAAGACAATAAAAATTTGAAAACCCAAATTTGTGGTTTAAAAAATATAATTGCCCTTTTCTTCACTGTAATGTAACTTATTTCCCATATGATTGCACATTTTTTGGGGTGAACGTTATTTTCTATGGCTGTGTAATATTCTACTTACAAAAGAAATATCATTTGGGTAGTCATTCCTTCTTAAACATTTACGTGGATTTATATGTTTTTCTAAGATGAATAGTATTATAATGGACATCTGTGTATAATGAATAATACTGTAATGAATATCTTTGTGTAATGCTTTTCTTTGATCAGAATTATCTTCTTAGGTCAGATTGCCAGAACTGAAATTCATATTTTTATAGGACTAAAACCTGTTTGTGAGATAAAACCTGTTTGTGAAGTTGAGGGACTGTTTTCAAAGAAATACTAACCCTTCCTGAGTGTTAAAAGATAAGGATGTTATGACAAGGTGTTAAAAGCTAAGCTGGGTTGGACAGGTCAGATTAACCTGGTTCTATCTTTGACACCTGTTTTTAACACTTGTTGAAAAGGGAAAAAAAAATTAAGGCTAGAAATTGGTCTTTTGATAAGTTTTGATAGGTTATATTCTTTCTGAGGAAGTGAGTTGTTTATGTGGCAAATGCCTATAAAATATTTTGCTAGTAAATAAGAGAAGGAGGACACTTGAAGATGAAATTTCTGATAATAAGTTTATAATGTTTAACTTCTAGCCCTCTTAACTTTAATTTAGGGCAAATGTATTGCGATAGTTGTGATTTACTAAGCAAGTTGAAAAAACAAAAGAGGGAAACATGAACAATACTGCCTTAGGAAAAAATAGAAACTGTCTCACAATTTAGACTATAGACTGATTTGTAATATTTGTTGTTAGACACATTAAACAGAAGACAGTCAGTTGGATAGGTAAGCCATAAATCCCTCCTAGTTGCTCCATAAAGTTTCAAACAATGCCTAATTAGGGGTTCTAATTTGCAGACATCATTTTAGTTGCCCTAGTGTCTTCTAATAATAGATCTATAGCCAGAAGAGAAGGTTTGCAAGACCAGACCTATAAACTATATTTTCTATGTATATCTTACTAGAGTTCTTACTTTAGTTGAGAAATTCTAGTTTTCACGTGGTTTTTAATTTTTCTGGATTGTAACGATCTCTTCTGTATAATGAAATGTCTGTAAAGAAAATTTTTCAGTTAGTTCCAAGGTACTGATGTATACATAAATCTAGGAAATAATGGACTGTTTTAATCGTTTTTTATGTTTGTGACTGTATTTTCAGAACTTATATCAACCATAAAATAATTTTTTTAGATGGGGGAGGGAGGGGGCACTGGGGGAAGGGGCAGAGGGAGAGGGAGAGAATCTTAAATAGGCTTTGTGCCCCATGGGGAATTTGATGTGGGGCTCCATCTCACAACCCTGATATAATGACCTGAGCCAAAATCAAGAGTTGCATGCTTAGCCTACTGAGACATCAAGGCTCCCTGTTAAGTTAATTTTTAACTACATAACATTTGGTACATATAAGAGAATGTAAGTAACATGTAAAGTAAAAAGCAGAATAATAAAATGAACATCCATGAAGCTACCATTCAACTGGAACTAGAACATGACCAAATTATCTCCAAGTTCCTTTCTTAGCCCATTCAGTTTCGCAGAGCTTTCAGGTTCAAAAAGATCTTGGTGCCTACTTTTCTAAATGAGAATTAGTATGCTACTAGCCTTCGGAAGAAATCTAAACAGGTATATGCAATTTACATTAGGAACACCTGCAGATTAATGATTGATGTCAGTGCATATACATAATTCATAATGACAAACATGTTTAAAAATAGGACATTAGCATTGAAATTGTTACCTGTGCTGATTTAAACTTTTAAAAAATACTTCTTAGATGAGAAATTATCTATATCTAAAGAGGCTATTTTCAAAATATCACTGAATGTAAAAACAACACGAACACGTTATTTATATATAAAACACCAAATATGTGTTCATTTAACAACATAAATTCACATTACATGTTGGAAATCCAGGTTTTGTTTTTGTTTATGTTTTTAAGAGGAAATTATGTATCTCATCCACCAAGGACCTTCTGTGTTCGCAGATCTTTGCCGCATTTCTGGGAATCAAGATTTCAAGGTTAAAAGTTACACAAACAAAATTATCAGGATGCTGGGTGGCTCATTCTGTTAGGTGACTACCTTTGGCTTAGGTCATGATCCCAGGGTTGTGGGATCGAGTCCCATATCAGGCTCTCTGCCTAGCGGGGAGCCTGCTTCTCCTTCTGCCTGCTCTGCCTGCTGCTTCCCCTGCTTGTGAGCTCTCTCTCTCTCTCTCTCTCTGACAAATACATAAATAAATAAAATCTTAAAAGCGAACAAACAAACCTATAAAAGGCATGTTTAAAAAAAAATACCACTAAAGGAAAATGCTATTGATTGATAAAATTCCAGGTAGATTTTGTGATTATTTAAAGGTTTTCTTTGCCCCACTGTGGAATATTTTTCCCATTTCTACTTTTGCTAATTACTATTTGAGAATAGAGTGTTTGATTTTCCAAATTGATTTTTGGCTGAATCTCAAAGAGTAGAAACACAAATTGTTTTAAAATTTTTTTGTTGTCTTTAGCAGTAACACTTCGAAGATTGGGAAAAAAATTTTATTCATCTTATAAAACCATTGCAGGTGATTGTCTCTCAGAGTCTGTCTTCCTCATAAAATAAAGAATAGATTTCAATTTTGGCTTATATTTTCCCTCCGATTTCTTTCCATATTATCATTGCCTTTATCTGGAATTTTCTGCTTTCTTGAGCAGGAATATACGCGATTGTATAGTGTGGTGCAAGTGTGGTGCTTTTCCTCATTTTATTCTTCCTTTAGGAAAGTGCACATGAGGCTTTAACTTTCTTTCTTTCTTTCTTATTTTTTAAGATTTCATTTATTTATTTATTTGACAGAGAGACAGACATCACAGATAGGCAAAGAGGCAGGTTCTCTGCTGAACAAGGAGCCTGACACGGGGCTCAGTCCCAGTCCCAGGACCATGACCTGAGCCAAAGGCAGGTGCTTGACCATCTGAGCCACCCGGGGGCCCCAGCTTTAATTTAACTTTCTTCTTCTTCTTCTTGTTCTTCTTCTTTTTCTTCTTCTTGTTCTTCTTGTTCTTGTTCTTGTTCTTGTTCTTGTTCTTGTTCTTCTTCTTCTTCTTCTTCTTCCTCTTCCTCTTCCTCCTCTTCCTCTTCCTCTTCTTCTTCTTCTTCTTTTTTTTTTTTTTTTAAAGATTTGTTTACTTTAGAGAGAGAGAGTGCCAGTGCAATGAGAGGCAGAGGGGAGAGATTTGGGGGCAGATTTCACACTCAGCGTGCGGCTCGGTATCACAGAGATCATGACTCTCGCCAAAACCAGGGGTCAAACGCTTAGCCATCTGAGCCAACAAGATGCCCCTTAACCTTTTTCTTCTTAAAATGCCAAATTTTAATGGGTTTGTGGATTAAGAATAAAAAGAAAATTGGTTTTACATTAAAATTTATCTGTTTAGGACTCTACGGCTTGCCATATATTTATTTAAATACATGCCGTTGGTTGATAGGCTGAATGTAATTTCTCTTTTGATTTTATTCATTTTATTCCTTGGAATTAGTACAAGTACTGTAGGACTTTTTTTTTTTTTTTTTTTTTTTTAATATTTCTGGTACCACCCTGGAATGGTTAATTACATTTAGTTTCCCCTTACCTTTTGTCCAACTTCTCTTTCTTTTGTGGGGTTTTGGTTTTTTTTTTTTTTTTTTTTTTTTTTTTTGTAGTTGTTGTTAAGATTTTATTATTTAGGTGTACCTGGGTGGCTCAGTGGGTTAAGCCTATTGCCTTTGGCTTAGGTCATTATCTCAGGGTCCTGGGATCCAGCCCTACAGCGGGCTCTCTGCTCAGCAGGGAGCCTGCTTCCACCCCACCTCCCTTCCTGCCTCTCTGCCTACTTGTGATCTCTGTCAAATAAATGAATAAAAATCTTTAAAAAAAGATTTTATTATTTATTTGACAAAGAGCAAGACAACGAGAGAGGGAACACAAGCAGGGGTGGTGGGAGAGGGAGAAGCAGGCTTCCTGTGGAGCAGGGAGCCTGATGTGGGGCTCAATCCCAGGACTCTGGGGTCATGACCTGAGCTGAAAGCAGACACTTAACAACTGAGCCACCCAGGCACCCCTTTTCCCCTACTTTTCATTTTCATCAAATCACAGGGATAAAATAGCTTGTTCTTGTGTTATACGCTGCCAACAACGTTTTGTTACTGGAACAGGAATTTTGAGTTATTTTGTCTTGTACTCTTTAAGGATTTGTCAGTCTTCCTTGTTCTCTGAGCTTTGTCTCCCATGACTTGTATTTGAAGATAGGTTGTTTAAGTAGAGCATACTGTCAGTAGTTGAACGTAAAGTTCTCCACCTGCCCTGGCAGAAGGGGGCGTCCTTATTGCTGTTTTCAGGGTGGCCTCCTTAACCACTGAACCGATAGCCGCAGTGATTGGCAAGGTGATACTCAGCATTTCTCTTACCGTCTTGGGACATTTTCCCAGTCAACAAATCTAGTACTTCCTTTAATGATTTTAATTAGACGTATTGGAGACCTGCCAAGAAAGAAGAGTATGTATCATCAACTTTAGGAAGCCAAGATCTTTGAAAAGGGTTAAGCATTTTAATGACAGTGTTTTTAGGATATTTACATAGGCCAGTTTGTAGATATGGAAACCAATTTGTCTTGGGAACCCTCCTCATTACAATTTTTAAAAAAAAATTTATTTTTTCTTATTATCTTTCCATCAGATCGGCTCATTCATCCCTACACCCCCTGTAGCCTCTACCGCCTTAATTCTTTGTGAGGCAGAGAGAAAAGAGGAGTTTATTTAATATACTTTTGTGGAATAGTGTTCACTTTGTTACTTCCTTTCATTCATAAGTGATGTCTTGGAATCTTTTCCATTTTTTCTGATGCTTTGTTGTCCAAAAATATATGTCTGTCCTCCCCTTCCTAAAAAGATGCATAACATGAAATAAGCCCTTTGTGCTAAAAAGTTTAAACACTTTTTACCAAAGTACCTTGGTTACCTTGCTGCCTTTGAATTTGATAATGAGGACTGGCAGGGCATTCATATGGTTAGTTCTTTCAAGAATGCTTTTCTGTCTAAATCTGGGATCAACAATGTCCATTCATTGTTCCTTTGATCTTTATGTTTTGCAGACTTACCTGGCAATCTAGTTTCTCTCATGGAAAACTGGGCATTTGCCTTTTTCCTTTACTACTTATAAACTTGAATTTGAGCCTTCTTTTACCCAATTTCATTTAAGGAGAACAGGTCTTTTAGAAGCTCTTTGAAAGACTCAGATTCCCCCACCACCCGCTTTTATTTTCCTGGAAGATTTTATTTATTTTTGCGAGAGGGAGAGAGCACGAGTGGTGGAGGGAGGGGTTGAGGGAGAAGCAGACTCTCCACTGAGCAGGGAGCCGGATGTGGGAATTGATTCCAGGACCCTGGGATCATGACCTGAGCCAAAGGCAAATGCCTAACCTGCTGAGCCACCCAGGGACCCTGAAAGAATCAGATTCTGTTTTTTGTTGTGTTTTGTTTTTTAAATAAAAGTCAGATCTTTGCCCACCATGGGGCTTGAACTCATGACCCCAAGATCAAGTGTGTCACATGCTCCATCGACTGAGCCAACCAGGCACCTCTGTGTATTGATTTTTTGAAACTATTTTTAAAAGTTATCCATGTTATCTAAATAAGTTAAAAGCATTATTTATTTAATATGTTGAGGAGGTTATCATTCTTTCTGTGATCATTAGTCTGTAATCAAAAGAGGGATTAGTACTCTTTATTTAGAGTCTTCTAAATTCTTGACAATTTTTCAATTTTCTTTTAATTGTTTTACATTGTTCAGTTTGTCTTATAGTTTGCCAGATTGGTGATTAATTTTCCTTAAAGATTTTATTTGAGAGCAAGAGCATGTACACTAGCGGGGGTGGGGGGCAGAGGGAGGGGAGAAGCAGGCTTACCGTGGAGCAGGGAGCCTGATGCGGGGCTCTAGCCCAGGACTCTGAGATCCTGACCTGAGCCAAAGGCAGGTGCTTAACTAACTGGGCCACCCAGGTACCCCATGATTATTGATTTTTTTTTAAATTGTAAAATACACATAGTGTAAAATTTCATTTCCACTGTTGTGAAGTACGCAGTTCGGTGGCATTAAGCACATATACATTGTTGCATAACTTTGTCCACATCCATCTCCAGAACTTTTCCGTCTTCCCAAACTGAAGGTCTTTATGCAGGGAAACAATAACTCCCCTTTCCTTTCCCCCTGCTTCTCTTGGCAACCACCATTCTACTTTCTGTCTCTATGAATTTGACTTAATTGATTTGTTTTTATAATGTTTACCTTAACAAAACATTTATCCTTCTAAGGTGTGAGTGGAGGGTATGGTCTGGGGACAGGGAGGAAGATTTGATTTATAGGTATCAGATTAAATTTACTGCCTAGGGAATTAATAAGTAACCTTTACCTGTGTTGTGTATTTGATTTTTTTTTTTTTTTATCTGCAGGATTTGAACACTGGGAATATATGAATATTACTTGCCTTTAAAATGCTATGTCTTTGAAGAAAAGAAAATAAAGCTTTTAACTTTGAGTTATGGGCTTTGCTGATATTCATCTCTCTTAAATATATATATTTTTTCAATTTGGCTTTTCTTCAGATCATTTTACTTCCCATCTTGAATGTTTAGTCTATGACTCCTAGAGTTCAATGGGAATAATTCCTTGTTTTTTTTAGACAGCTAATGTCTTGATTTTTGACATAGATATGCCTCACATGCCACAAAATTGTTTTGAAATTAGTTTGATAAGAGTGAGATGTTCATAAATTATACCATTTGGGTTGTGGATATTTTGCCTGATAACTACATTACTGGTACAGACTGACCGTTTTCCTAGGTTGGGGGAATGCTTCTCTTTTTCATTGCACGAAGATGGAAGTTTTCCTGAATGATACTGATTAGGGAATATAAAGCAATTTTCTGGGTTTTGGGAAAGCATGGCTTGAGTTCAAAACTGGTTAGGTTGTTTGTCTTTTCAGGAGTGGCTGTAAGCTTCTCCAAAGGCAGGATGGTTCATTCATTTTGTAAACAATCGAGTGATACGTTGGCTATGAATAGAATTCCATTCCATTAGTGAAGGTCCTATGATTTTCCTAAACAGCAGCAAGTTTTTAGCCTTGGATAGACAGAGTTAAAGGTAACTAGAGACCACAGTTTCTCCCCTTCGTTCCTTACCTGTGGGAGACCAGGAGAGCAGCTGGAAGATGAGGCAGGGGACCTCATAGTACAAACTAGTTCTTTCTGGAAACTTTAAGCACCAGCTTCAGCATCTTATCAGCTAATGTCTTTTCTGCCATGATTTTAGGTAATAAGTCTAGACAAATATGGATCCACTCACACACATATGCCCCCCCCCTTGTTTTTCCTTGTTCTGATTCAGTAATTCTGTTTTAGAATCGCAGCATCAAACAGTCATTAGCCACGACACATTTCTATAACATTTCTCAAGTGAGGGTGGTTTTGTTGTCATTACAGAATGCCTAGTGAGTTCTTATTTACTCCAGATTCCTCTCTATTCCAGTCTTCTATTAATCAACAAATGCTGATACACAGAGACAGTGAAACTTCCGTTCCTTGCCTTTGGGGCATAAACCAGCTGGTGGAGGCCCTTAGACCTCCCCTGGAAGAGGGAGTGTGCAGGGCTCTCCTACAGTAATGACCGCTCTTCCTCCTGACAGTTCAAAGTTTCGTAAAGGTGGGCCGTGATCTAGCCCTTGAAGAATAAGTCAGAAGATTTATTGCCATGTACCTGATACCAATTTGCGTTGTAGGAGTGTGACGTTATTTTATTTTCAATTCTTTGCCAATCTTCTAGAAATACTGCCTTTTGAACCCCTCCCCCCCTTTTAAACTAGCGAGTTGGACTATCGTTTCATATATTTATTTACTACTCACTCCTTGGAGGGTTGCCAGTTAGCGGGCTTCCCCCATTTCTCTCATTTATTGTCATGACTGCTTTTTGTTCGTGTTAGCATATAGAAGACAGGATGTTTGTTGGAATTGTGGTAAAGGTATAGATTGATTTATGGGAAATTAACCTTTTTTTGTCATATTCCATCTTCCCTACCGAAGAGCATGCTGTAGTTTTTCGTTTATTCAGGTGTCCTAGCTCTCTCGATAAAGTGATAGAGCTTTATTTATGGGTAATATGTGTTTTGAGTTTGTTAAGTTTTTGTAGCTTTTGTAAATGGAGCCCTTTTGTTCCATTGTATTTCGGAAGTTGTTATTCCAGAATGTGATTATTGTACTCTGGAGAAAAGCTATATATATATTTTTTGTGTGTTACCTTGTTTCTGGAGATTCTTTTGATTCCAGTACTTTTTCAGTGAACTTTCTGTGTTTTTTCCAAATAGTAATTTTCTACAAGTTAATTACGTAGGATCATCTTTGTTTGTTATATTTATTATATGCGCTGGGGGTTTCAAAACAGTTTTTTTTTTTTTTTTTTTTTTTAAAGATTTATTTATTTTGACAGAGAGAAATCACAAGTAGACAGAGAGGCAGCCAGAGAGAGAGAGAGAGAGAGTAGCAAGCTCCCTGCTGAGCAGAGAGCCCGATGCGGGACTCGATCCCAGGACCCTGAGATCATGACCTGAGCCGAAGGCAGCGGCTTAATCCACTGAGCCACCCAGGCGCCCCTCAAAACAGTTTTGAATCATGCTGGCATTAGTGGTCATTCTTGTTGAATGCTACAAGAGTTCAGTGAAAATATTTTGGCAAACAAAAAAGGAGAGCTCAACACTTGAATAGAACTGATGACAGACAAAAATGCGTTTTAGGAAATGTATGATTAACTATGGCTTGTGTGTGAAGGAAGTGTTACTTTATGGCTGAGAATGATATGTACACTTGTGCAAGCGTCTACTATTATTTTATAATTATTTTGGCAATTGTGTATTGATGTGTTCTACAGATCTAGTGCACATTTTAGATCAGGTGAAATCTGTTTGCACAGCACAATTACAATTAATGATACTGATTTATTTGTCATTAAAAAATCTAAAAATACTGTCCTTATTTTTAAGTCCCACTCCAGGGGGAAATCATTGTTAAGTTTGTTGTTTACCCTTCTAGTCTTTTCTGTAGATATTTAATCACTCTGTGTACACACACTCACGTCTGCATGTGTTTATATATTCTTTCACAAAAACAGGATAATTTAGAGCAGAAAGTGTAGTAACTTCTTAGAAACTTAGCAGTAAAATATATTGTGCATCTCTTTTTATGTGATTGATGATTTTAAATGTCTTGGCTTAGTGTTCTGTACTACATTATTATGGTCGTAACATTTCATAGCTATTTTTGGAGCATATGAGAAATAAGCAGGTGAAAGTATATCACAGCAAATAACTTACTTGAGAATAGGAGGTATTGTTTAGGTTTCCTTATTTATATAAATCAACTGTTAGGAGCCAGTTTGTGAAAAACTGTCTTAAAATCATGTGTGAGATATATATTTCCCTAAGAGAATTTTACCAATTACAAGCAATTTAGATATGTAAAATCCAGTCATTAACTCAAGTCATAAATATGCTTTTTGCTTTAAAAATCTGATTAAGAAAAATACAGATTTTGTACCAGGGGTCTTACAAGTTTGATTCGTATTTTCAAAGACCTTTGCCATACTCCTTATCTTTTGAAAATATTTAACTGAGTTCAGGATGTGAGTGTGATTATATAATTATTGTTTTCTGGGTCATAGTGTTCTTATGTTCACAATTTGTTTTCAGAATATCATTAAATGTTTTGAATACTTGGGGTAAGTACCATACTAGGTCCTGGCAGTACTAAGCAGAATTAAAGGGGAAAAAAGGGGGGGGGGTTCTTTTTATAGATTTTATAGGTTACAGACTAGTAGGGGACCAGAGAAGCAGATTTCAAGTGCACTAAAATGTTGCTTATATATAGGATATGGAGGGGAGATTTATAATTTGGGGAGAGGGGCACTTATGAAGAAGATTCTGAATGGGGAAGACAGGAAAGAGAAGTACTTTGGGGATTGAGTTTTAAAAGATGAGTGAGTTTCTCCCAGGCAGGTGGGTAATTAGGAAAGTCTCACAGTGCTCTGAGGGCATAAAAGCCAAAAGAATAGAAATCTTTCTGGTTCTGTGAGCTGTAGGCAGTCAGGTGTGTCCATTGAGGAAGCATTATGCAATGGAGACCTTCCTCCAGCTCAGCAATACAGGGTCATGGTGGTAGAATGACTGTTCTGTGTTCGCAAACAAGAGTGGAAAGTTAAAGGAATAAGGTGGAGAGCATGGGGGAGAATGTATTAGAATTCTGCCATGATAGCTTCTTCATGAAAACTTCGAAGAGGCCTAAATGGAAAATACAGTGACACCAGAAGGAAAAGTTGAGGGCCCCTGGGAGGCTCAGTTAGTAAACGTCCGACTCTTGATTTCAGCTCAGGTCATGATCTCGGGGTTGTGGGAGGGAGCCCCACGTCAGGCTCTGCGCTCAGAGAGGCGTCTCCTTGCCGTAGGCTCTCTCTCTCCCTCTCGCTCTCCCCCCTCTCTAAAATAAATACCCCCCCAACCTTCCTTGATAAGATTTCTCCCAAAGATCAGTTGGCTGGATTGCCCTTTTGTGCACACCATCTTGAGCCAAATCTTTTATGATACGTTCATATGCCTGTGAATAATCAATCAACTACAATGATATTATTGTTGTGTTTCGTAGATGGTGAGATCTGCATTTTAATATCTTTGAAGCTGGGGATATGTCTGGTAGTAGGATTTTTTCTGGCTGTATTTTCTTCTTTGTGTGGCATACAATAATGTTGAATCTGTTTATGATCAATGGCATCTTACACTTGAAATACATTAATATTTCGCTGATTGTCATTTAAAAAATCATGTGTATTATTTTTAAATTAAGTTTTCTATTTTAATCTCCTTGTGGTTAATGTAGTGTTACATTAGTTTCAGGTGTGTAATACCATCTTCCAACAATCCTGTATTCCTCAGTGCTCACCATGATGAATGTACTCTTACTCCCCATCGCCTGTTTCACTCATCACTGCACCCACCCCACCTCTAGTAACCATCAATTTGTTCTCTTCTAGTTAAGAGTCTGTTACTTGGAATTGTGTCTCTCCCCCAAGCCACCTCTATTTATTTTGTTACTTAAATTCCACATAGGAGTGAAATCATATGGTACTTTCTCTGACTTATTTTGCATAACCTTATACTCTATAGTTCTATTCATGTAGTTGTAGATAATAAGGTTTCATTCTTTTTTTATGACTGAGTAGTATTCTGTTATATATACATGCCATATCTTTATCCATTCCTCTGTTGATGGACACTTGGGCTGCTTCCATAATTTGGCTGTTGTGAATAATGCTGCAGTAAGCACAAGTGTGCGTGTATTTCTTTGAATTTTTTTTTCAAATTTTTGGATAAATGTTGATTAGTACAATTAATGGATCATAGGGTTGTTCTATTTGTAACTTTTTGAGGAACCTCCATACTGTTTTCCACAGGGGCTGCATCAGTTTGCATTCCTACCAGCAGTGCACAAGGGTTCCTTTTCCTCCACATCCTTGATAACCCTTGTTTCTTGTGTTTTTGATTTTAATCCTTTTGACAGGTTTGAGGTGATAGCTCCTTGTAGTTTTGATTTGCATTTCCCTGATGACGAGTGATGTTGAGCATCTTTCCATGTGTCTTGGCCATCTGCGTATGTCTTCCTTGGAAAAATGTTTGTTCATGTCTTCTGCCTATTTTTTAATTGGAAATTGGATTTTTTGGGTTTTTTTTTTTGTCTTATATCCATTCTTTATATATTTTGGATACTAACCCTTTATTGGGTATGTAATTTGTAAATATCTTCTCTCATTCAGTAGGTTGTCTTTTAGTTTCGTTGGTTGTTTCCTTTGCTGTGCAGAAGCTTTTTATTTTGTTATTGTCCCAATAGTTTATTTTTGGTTTTGTTTCCCTTGCCTGAAGAGACATATCTAGAAAGATGTTGCTACAGCTGATGTCAGAAAAATTACCGCTATGCTCTCTCTAGGATTTTTATGGTTTCAGGTATCAGATTTTGGTCCTTAATCTACTTGAGCTTATTTTTATCTATGGTCTGAGAAAGTGGTCCAGTTTCATTCTTTTGCATGTAGCTATTTGTTCAGTTTTTCTAACACCATTTGTTGAAAAGACTATTTTTTCCCACTCAGTGTTCTTGCCTCCTTTGTCGAAGATTTATTGACCATATAATTATGGGTTTGTTTCTGGGTTTTCTGTTCTGTCCCATTGATCTATTTGTCCATTTTTGTGCTAGTCCCATACTGTTTTGATCACTGTAGTTTTGGAATAAAACTTGAAGTCTGGGATTGTGATACCTTCAGTTTTATATTTCTTTTTCAAGATTGCTGTGGCTATTTGAGGTCTTTTGTGTATGCATATGTATTTTCTTTTTTTTTTTTTTAAGATTTTATGTATTTATTTGACAGAGAGAAATTACAAGTACACTGAGAGGCAGGCAGAGAGAGAAGGAAGCAGGCTCCCTGCTGAGCAGAGAGCCCGATGCGGAACTCGATCCCAGGACCCTGAGATCATGACCCGAGCCGAAGGCAGCGGCCCAACCACTGAGCCACCCAGGCGCCCCTGCATATGTATTTTCTACTTTTAAAAATTGTGATTATCTGCAGTGATACATGAGTATCTGTGGTGGTATGTCACTGAACATTTCTGATCATTGCTGCAATACAGATTACAGAGTTTGGAACGGTCATTTTGCTTTTAGGGTCTGACATGATTTATGGTTGTTGCCCTCTAATTGTCTGTTTCTTTTTTTTTACAACTTTTTTTTGTGTCTGAGGAAGCCGTGACTGCTTGTCATTTGGCAGTTCCCATACTCAGCAGCTGAGTAGTCAGGTATAATAATTCTAAGATCAACAGAGACAATTGAAGGTGGGGTGAGGCAAGAGGGTAGGTCTGTTTTTTAGGTTTTAAACAGTCAAGAGGTGTAATATAATGTGTTAAACACAATTAGTATTGGAAACAATAGGAATAAGTAAATGGCAAGGACAGATGTTTGGTGTCCCCCATTATGAGAGGGGTTTATTACCTGAGAAATAAATGCACAGTCATTGGAATTCCTCTCGGATAAAAAAAATAAAATGAAACCACTCCTTTAATGCCTCTTATACTAATTATCTTCTTAGTCAATAAGCATTCTCCTCTTTGGGACTTAACAGAGCTCTCTGTAGTTTTATGATAATCTATTGTTAAACCTCCTGACTGGTAATAGGTAAGGAATTCCTAATGTTCATATACCACCTCTTAAATTCAGCAGTGACTAAGATAGGGAAATAGAGGATGTTATGATAGAGAGTCTAGATTTCTTAGGTTGGTCAATAAAGGTCTAAACAGGCATCTAGAGGAATCTGTAGAATTGGTTAAACTGGACAGGATAAGAGAAGACTGAATTTGGAGTACGTTTCTTCAACACATGTAGGTTGGAGGTTTTAGATGTCAGAGGCTTTTAGCCTCTGGAAGCGGGATGTCCTCAGCTGTAAATGGTGAAGAGTTGGGAGAGGCCAATACTGTATTGTCAAGGTAATAAGGTAAAATTAGGAACTGAAATTTCAAAAGGCATTGTTTAATAAAATCTTTTGCATTCATGTGTCCTCTCTTACATATTAAGGGCGTTGTTTTCTTGTTTGCACAATAAAGTGGAGACCTACTCGTTGGAACTTGTCTAATTCAAAGTTAGTACTGAAATTTCTAAGGAAAAAAATATCCAGAATAGTACAAAGTTGTATGTCGTCCAAAACTAGAGTAAAAATGGACATATAATTCCTTGATGTGGAAATGAAAAGATCTCGAAATATGTGAATCCTAATATATGATTGACAATAGCCTAAAATGATGAAATGAGAATAAGCTGCAGCAGGAGGGACTTAGTTGAGAAGTAAGTAGCTATTTCCTGAAATACGGAACTCTAGAAATGATGCCAGTTGAGGAAGGCATTTAAAAAGGCCTTCTCTGCATAATTTTAAGAAGCCATTAAGTTCTTATTTATTTGGATTGGCTTTAAGGTGTGGTCATCTTGAATTAGAGAGAGGTGTTTTGAATGACTTCCTTGTTCCTTCTGGCCCTAGAGTTGAATACACTTTTGAATGACAGTTTGCCAGTTTGATTCTAGTGGTGAAATTGTAGGAAAGTTAACCAGATGAGGCTGTGAAAGAACATGTGGTGAGGATTTGGCTCACCACAGTTATTTTAATGGACAGCCAACTCTTTCCCCATACCAGTGGCTCTGTAGTATCCATAATCTCTTTTTTTGAATCATGTCCTCATGTGAGTAATAACCCTTTAAATCATTTCCTTTTGTGTTTCTGTCCTTTAACTGAGTAGAAAACCTTCCATCACCCTGGCAGTGACAGGAAGACGTCAAG
Organism: Mustela nigripes; assembly: GCF_022355385.1. Lineage (NCBI taxonomy): Eukaryota > Metazoa > Chordata > Mammalia > Carnivora > Mustelidae > Mustela > Mustela nigripes. The sequence goes on from NC_081565.1 coordinate 48,197,436, forward strand.
ACCTGGTTCTCTGAAGTTGTCACTACTTGGTGACCACAGTGTGATCTGGCCCAAATCAGTGACAATGCACATTTTTTAGTGCTAAGGAAGGAACTTTTCTTTTGTTTGACTGAAGGAAAAAAATTCTGCTTTAGCTCTTCAGACAGTCTTGACTTTGCTAAGTAGCTTGTAGCCTTTTTGAAGTAAAAGTGAAGTAACTGAATTTTCTCCAGTGCTCCATGACTAGGAAGTGGGAGGAATTCTTAACTGGCAATATGTTGTTGAAAGAAGGATCTACAGGATGTTGAGCTGGGGTGGGCGGTGGTGGGAGTGGGTAGAGAGCAATTTGATTCCTACTCGCCGTAGGCATCTCACAGTGACATCAGGGATGGCAAAATCAGGTAATGGTGGAATGAGAGGCTATTCCTCAGGTATCTCAAATTAAATTGTTGCAGGTCCGAGGTCTTTCAGATTCCTGAGGAAAATAGGAAAATGGCTGTTGTGACACCAGTTGGGGAATTAAATCAAGAAGTGCCCAAGAGTCTGAGATGGAAATTTAGCCGATTTCGCTGTTTCAGCTGTGTGACTGAAATACATAGTTTCCCCATTAGGAAAAATATATGGATATTCCATTTCCTCAGAATTGCCCTTTGAGAGTTCATCAAGGAAAGCTTGGTGTTCAGTAGCAGGTGACTGGCAATAGTTTGCTCCTTCTGATTCTCTTCTTCCTTTAGGTTCTTGAATCACAAGTAAGTTTTTACCAATAATACTTTTCAAGGCTTACCTTTAGGAATATCTATTAAATACCTCTTCTGAAACCCACTGTGATCTTGTGTGAGTGTGTGTGTGTGTGTGTGTGTGTGTGTGTGTGTGTGTTACCCCTGCACCTTGCCACTGCTGCTGACACTATAATCATTTATTTACAAGCCTGTTCTTCAAACAGAGTCATCTGCTCTGGCTGTCTTTGTATTTGTAGCACCTAGCACTTAATAAATAGGCGGTTAGTAGAGAACTTATTGAGCATCTGCTGTCTACACATCACTACATGAGGCATTCTGAGATCTTAAATGGGTTCTTATTTCTAGAAGGGTAGGAAGGTTTATCCAGTGATTTAGTGCATGAATCCTTTGTGAATTAAGCAGTCATCTTTCTGATTCCATTGGGCTAGCTTTGTGCAGTGGCAGTATCGCAGCCAATGAGGTTTATCTGAGGTGCAATTATTGCTAGTTGATTCTGTTGGGCTGTACTGAAATGCACTTGTGTCTTAAAGAGTCAAATGGCCCTGAAGTGCCCAGCCCACAGGGTGAGGCTGCCTCGCCAACATAGAGGAAAAGGAATCCTGACCCTCTTGGCAGAGGCAGGTCAGCAGTAGACTGGCTCTGTCATTCCACCATTGTGGAGTTTCCAGATGGAAATTTGTCTTTGCTCAAGTCAACCTGGCGATTACTCAAGTGGTTCAGTTTGCATGGAGGGAAACTTCCAGAACTGGAAGCACTAAGATGAAAGGCAAGGAGCCAGGAGTGAAAGCAGTGGAGGCCTTGTCCCGGGGTAGTGGAGGCGTCGTTTCCCATGCTTATGTATTTCTGGGTCCCCTTTCTTTGAAGACGTAGGAAGGATTAAAATGGAAAGGCCCCAGTATGCCCCAACAACAGGTTTGTGGCCTATGATTTGGCTGTCATGGAAGCAGCAACAGTTGTTTGTGCTAACTTATGATTTTATTTTAGCTCTCATATTTTTTCATCTACATTTTGCTTGCTTTGTTGTCTTAAATCTACTTTCCAAAGACGGAGGCAGGGGGAGAGAAGATCCAGGGTTTGGCAAAGGAAGGGAGCAGATAAAATACCTTTTGTATTTGTAGAAAGGACTGCACCTTGTTACAGGCTGCGATATTTTCACATTTTATGTTTTCAGGACACCGGAAGCTTAACTCAGTACTGCGGAAGTATTGTGTCACAGTGATAGGCTTTAGATAATTTCTACTTATATTTGCACATAATTTATCCTGTGTATTGTAGGTATTACAGCACTGTTCAAAGTTATGGGAATTAAACCATTGTGGTACATTATTTCTCTGAAAAATATTTCACAAATTTATTCAAATTTGGTTCTGTCCACAGATGAATATTGTTATCTCTGTGACATTTCAGATGTGGATTTTGATAACTGTGTACTTCCAATGCCTTTACCTTTCAAAACAGTGTTATTCACAGCATCCCCAGAAAGCAAGCTAGGACAGATTACTACCCAAGTCAAGCTAAGGAAACTGAGTCACAGAAAAGTTGTGACATAGCCTGAAATGTCATACTTATTCAGTTAGGGCGACGCAGAACTTTAAACCGAAGTACCTGACTTCTCTAAGCTTTATTCCTCTTGCTCTCTCTGAACTGCTAGCTTTGAGTCAAATAGGTTAACTCTTCCCAGGGGAAGGTCTCAGCTAATTTGAAAACCTTCTGGTTTCTTTTTCAGGATTTGTTTGAGGCAGGGACAGGGGATCATCTGTATTCCCTCTTGTAAAATACAACAACAATAATAATAATGATGATGTTACAGGAAAAAAAGCTCTTTTGTAGATGTAAAGAGACACCAACAGCAGTAACAACATAAAAAGCAAATGAATTAGGGAATAGTTGTGCTTAAAATCACCCTTCACAGTAATTGCCTTGGGGTGTAAGTACAAAGTTAAAAACTTTCATAAGAAACTTAAAAGCATATAAAGAGCCAGCAACTCCCTCCCCCCAACCTCCCCAAACAGCCAACAGCATTATGTCATATTAGAATATTAAATTTACGGAGGAAACCATTTTAAGCAGTTTCTTCCAGATGAGCCATCCCCCCCACCCCCACCCCCTCAGTAATTAAAGAGATCCCTCATGTTAGGAGTAACAGAGAAAACAAATTCAGGCCCTGCCAGATGAGGGCAGACCAGGATCTCTTTAATCCAGAGTCTTCAAATCCAAACCGTCATGAGGTGCTGTCAATCTCTTCCTTCATAGTCTCTGAAGTTCATTGGCACAGCTGTTGTTCCCCTCGGAGCCCTCTGTGGAGCGTGGGTTCAGAGTTCCTAGAGATGGGACTGTGCCTCTGCAGAAGCCAGCCCTCCCCCCTTCCCTCCAGGTGCTTGCACAAACACAGCCTTATTTCTAAGTGCAACTAGACTGTGAAGTAAGTAGGAGTCACTCGCCACACAGGAGGAGAGCTGAGAGATTAAAGTGACTTGCCCCCGTCATAGCTATTACGTGGTGGATTTAGAATGGACACCTGGTCGTCTTATTCCCGGAGTTGTGTCTTAACTGCAGTGAAAGTTTGAGGCGGAAGGGAAGCCGAGGTCACTCTGATCCTAGACTGGTAGGGCTTCGTGAGACCATGATGGGTAGTTGGAGATGTCCCTTGACAGAGTACGGTGTCACACCCCGCAGTTCACCAGCCATAATTCTGCATCCTATTTCTGGCGCTTACTTTCAAGAGGTGTGTGTCTGTCAGTGGGCCGATGGTTATTGAGCACCTGTTCTGTGTTGGGTATGGTGCTCGGCCCCGAGTCCTGTGCTTTCACAGAACCCACCTCCCCTCTCCTCTGCGCACCTGTTCAGTGAGAGCCAGCACTGTTTATAGAGCCCTGCAGGCACGGCCAAGTACATCACGTTAACTTCAGTTCACATATATGAGCTAGAGGCGTGAGGGGCTGCCCCCGAGTGCATTGCTACCAGTGTGGAGGGAATGCCAGATCTCCAGCAGGCTGCTGGAACCACAGCCATATTCACTCAGCTCTGGGGCAGGGCTGAGGGTGTCCTTGTATTTGAGCAAGGCTGTGTTTCTCTGGATCCAGCCCGGATGATGACTGGACTTCTTCCTTGGGCAGTTGTAAATAGGGGATAAAGTTGACAAAGGCTAGAACAGAAGCACTCCCTCTGCTACCCACTTAAAACAAAACAAAAACAAAAAACCAACAACAACAAATTGTAACTGTTTTACAGGTTAGTAATCTATGAAACATACAGTCAGAGAAAATATTCCTTTTTCTTTGGGATTTTCTTTGTAGCTTTTCTATCCCCATGATTGCTCATCTCATTTTAGGGTAAAAGTGAGCTTGGAGATACAACGCACGACACTGGGATTCGTTCCTCTCAGCGCATCATTGAATGGGACGGCGGAGGCTGGAAGACACCAGCTCCAGCCCTCATTTTATAGAAGGAACTGAGTCCTGGGGAGAAAGGATGTTGCTCTGCTTGGACCTTGGGTCCCAGAGCAGGGAAGAGAGGGGGCGTTTCAGAGGGGTTTCTCCTGTCCTCTTTTATCTTCCTTTATGCTCAGGTTGGTGGTCAGCTTCAGTTCTGGGGGTGGCTTCCATGTTGGAGAGGTCTGCTTTCAAAGACTTTAACTGGGTCTGTGAGACTACATCAGGGTCTGTAGCCCACTGCCTTTGTAACCCAGAACCTCTGTTTCCCATTCTCTCTCAAATACTACTTTAAAACAAACGAAAAAAACAAAACAAAACAAAACAAAAACAAAGCATAAGCACCTTGTGAGTTGATTGCCTGAAAGAGAAAAAAAAAAGGCTTTGAGATTTCCTATGATGACTGATGGAACAAACCTTGAAGTCAACACATTAGACTTTTTCATTTTTGTTCCAGTTTTCTCCTCACAAATAGAAGAATTTAATAAGAAAGGAACCCATGGTTCCAAAACAAATAGGGTCTAAGTCCAAGACATCTAAAGCTTGTGTGGAATCCCTCCGGCATTTATTCCACTAGGCCCCAGGGAAGGGAGGAGACAAAAGTCCATATCCCTGTTGTAGTCAGAGTTGGTTCAATTAAAGGTGAAACTGTCTGTCAGACTATTTATAGCATGTTTATAACATGATGGAAAAAACAAAAGACCATAGGTTTTGAAGCCCGGCCTTTATTCACAGATAGTAAAGACTTTTTGTTTTAAAGGATAGATTCCCTAACATGCTCTATAGTAATTGGTAAGAATTTAAACCATGATATGTTAGCTAATTTGGTAATTGTTATCCTATTCATTATTAACAATTTGTGTTTCATGTTGAGAAGTTAAGGAAATGTCAGTCTTTTTTTTTTTTTTTTAATTTATTTTATTTATTTGACAGAGATAGACACAGTGAGAGAGGGAACACAAGCAGGGGGAGTGGGAGAGAGAGAAGCAGGCTTCCCTTCAAGCAGAGAGCTGGATGCGGGGCTCGATCCCAGGACCCCGGGATTATGACCTGAGCCGAAGGCAGACGTTTAACTATTGAGCCACCCAGATACCCCAAGGAAATGTCAGTCTTTACGATGAAGACATGACTAATTTTTAGATAGAAATAGAGGGGCTTCAGGATATTGTCTTAGAATGTAAAATATTTTTCATTTTAAATACTTAGAAAATTGGGTTTCATTGGCATTTCTAAGGAATTTCAACCAGGTAGGATATGATTAATAGAGCTTCCAATATAATTCTGTGAACTTTTCATTGAATTCTTGCTTTATAGCTATATATTATCACTTATTCTAGCCCCCATCTCCTTGCTTTTGAATTAAGGTACCATCACTTTATTTTAAAGGTATAAATTCATTGGGGGTTTTGGGGATACTATTTTACAAGTGACTGCTGCTATAACTTATATTTGCATAATAAAGGAGGAATGAGGTATGCTGAAGTCTACAAAGAAACTTTGCTACATGACGTATTTGACTCTGAGATTCATTCATCAAAGTAAAGTTGCTGTCTTGAGGGCTCTGGGTGGAGGGTGGGGTGAGCCTGGTGGTGGGTATTACGGAGGGCACGTATTGCGTGAAGCATTGGGTGTGGTGCATAAAGGATGAATTTTGGAACACTGATAAAAATAAATAAATAAAAGTAGAAATAAAAAAAAAAGTATTTCTCTGATTTGGGTCTTTCTAGCTTGTTTAGAAAACAAACCCACCGACTTGCCTTTTTAGTTCTCCTAGAGAAGATGGCACAAAACCATGAGAGTGTATAGCAGTTTTCCCTTCTGTTTTGTTAGCCTTATTTATCACGAGGCCTTTTATCCAGAAATGTCTTCCCCAAATAGCAGCATTTAATGTTGGAATAGTCATTTCCTAACTGTTTTTGGAATACTTAGGAAATTTTTTAGGTAGCATTCTCTTACTTGCTATTTAGGAAAATAAGCACTAGCGAAATGTGTAGTTTGCTCCAGTAGGACAGTTTTGTTGCTAACTGAAATAACACTCTGACTGATCACTTTACTGGTATGGCTGTCTTCATCCCATCAAAATCAAGTATCTATATTTTGGAGAAGGACTCAATTTTGGTGGATTGGTAGCCTTCATATTTAGGTCATACCAAATTCCTGGAAAATATAGGTAATGTAAATCAAAGTAATGAAAGTCAAGTGTGATTTTGTCATAAAGCTAAAATGAAAATGGTGGCTTCCATTCCTGACTCAAGGACTTTTTTTTTTTTTTAAAGATTTTATTTATTTATTTGACAGAGAGAGATCACAAGTAGGCAGAAAGGCAGGCAGAGAGAGAGAGAGAGAGAGAGAGGAGGAAGCAGGCTCCCTGCTGATGTGGGACTCCATCCCAGGATCCTGAGATCATGACCTGAGCCGAAGGCAGCGGCTTAACCCACTGAGCCACCCAGGCGCCCCTGACTCAAGGACTTTGAGCCAGGTTTTTGTTTTTGTTTTTAAATAAATGAGCCAAGCACCATATTTGATCAACTGTAAATGGTGTATTTCTGATCCTGTTGGATTGTCTTTAATATGCACGACTCATTTTAATATAGCAGTCTAATAGTAGCAGGTTGTATGAAATTGTTTAAAATACATTAACACATTCTTGCATATTTCTTAACCAGAGACCATTTGTGCTTTTTTAATACAACAGTTCAGAATTTGAAATTATACCATCAAGTTAATAAAATGCAGGCTTGTTTCTAGGAGGGGAGATTTGATGTGAATCTCTGTAAAAATTTGTAAAGAGTTAGTGGTATGTGATGTTGCTTTTTAAAGGTAGATTACTGAGGAATATCTGTTTAGCTGCACTCTTTCACATTATAAAAAGTTACTGTAGAAAACATAGCCATTACCAATCAAATAGTTGGCATTTCTGCTGTGTTTGAATTTTTGCTTTCTAGACTGCCTTCCCATCAGCACAAATAACTTCACCTTGAGCCTTAAGGTTGTATAAATCACACCGACCTTTAAAATGCATGAATCAACTCTTAAGGCAATGGATTCTTCATTCTTTCTGTTCCTTTTCTCTTGCCATTGCTTTATAATGTCAAGTAGCCTTAAAGCTTTGGCTTGATAAGTGGACATTATAATAGGCTCATAGTCTTTTGGTGAATTCATAGAATCAAGTTATTCTAGGTCAGCCACAAGTCTTGGGTATTGACTTATGACAATAAAGTCCTCCATTGGCAAGAACACTGTTCTCAGCACCTATCAACTATTTGAAAATATTCAACGAGTCCAGATGGGATTTAGAATCGAAATATTTAGAAGATTTTCTTGCAAATGCGTATGTTTATTTAAAGTGCTTTTCATGGTCGCTGCCTTCAGAATCCCTTTACAAGCTGTGGAAGAAAATTGCTTTCAATAAATTAGAGTCCTAGGACATATATTTGGTCTGCTTTGATTCCCTTTTTGGTCAAAGTGCTTGTAGGGCACTATCTTCTTGAGCTAACAACTAGATCAGAGAGGAGGCTGGCTGTATGTAGGATGAATTGGAATCAGGATGGCATAGAAGCTAAGATGTGATGCTCAGGGTCTTTGCTGAATGAAGGCAGAAGCTTTGAGGGGTAGACTGAGGCTTGTAGCATATGAGTGAGGACATTCATGCACAGGAACAGACTGACAAGTTACAGCAGGTCTGTTTATAAGCAAGGACTTGACAAATAATTGACTTAGTATACTAAATATTACTTGTGGGCCAGCTAGTCGTTGAAAATGAAAGTACTCACAACTGCATTTGGACTTTAATATCTACTGAAAGCTAATTGTTAAGGTGTTCTAGTCTTCTAAATTTAGCTAGCATTTACATAATAACAGATGCAAGCTCTTTATCACTCCTCCAAACCCCCTCCTCCAGTGTACTCACTCACTCAACCCATTTATTTAAGTAGGTTGTTATAAAAGTTTCTGTGTGGTCTGGAGTTTAAGTTACTGAAGAATCTTTTGTTTCTAATCAGTCTAATAATTAAAAAGAGTTATAGAAATAATGTCAGGGTCCTCAGAAATGATATATTGCAAGTCTGGGAGCCAAGAGACAGAAAAAGATACTCCCGGCCAACACTTACAAATCAGAAGCAGCTGCAGCAAGGTCAGAGTCCCCGTGTGTCAAGGGGCTGGTTATTTTATCATCAGTGAAAGAAATCGACTTTGTTCCATGTCTCTAGGCATTTGACACTTCTATTGGGCATCATCTCTAGCCTTCTAGGAACAGACGTCAAGAATGTGGTACAATAAATTCTACTTACGCAATGACTAGAAAGTACAGTAGTAATTTGCAAGTTGCACAATAATTATTTATGTATTGTGCTTCATCGTTGTACATGGGCCAGGCTTTGAGTCTGTTACTGTTATAGAGCCTGAAGCTACTTTGCTCTTTGAATTTATTAGCACAGTTGGGTTTTTTGGCCTTTTTTTTTTTTTTTTTAAAGGATTATGGTTTTCATAGCAGTGACATTATGGGATTGCTGTGTTCTTGACATTTCTTATGGGAAAAGTTTGCATATTATCTGGTGGATTATGCTTGAATTTTGGATCCAGTTCCTTCCTATTCCTTGCCGACCAATGAAAAGCAACTTGTTTAGCCTCTGATGTTTAGAAAGTTCTTCTGTGACCATGTCCATATTTTCCTGGCAGGGTCTGCTTGAGCAGTAAACAGATGTACCTTTTGTGCTATTATCACATGAAGAGCCATAAGCTTACTCTAGAGCATTTTATTTGTTTTATTGTTCATTCTGTTTTTTTTTTTTCTTTTTCCAAATACAGTTGGTGAAACTAGGTGTTACAACAATTTCTGTATTATTAAAATAGTGTTAGAAAAAATTTGGGGGGGGGAGCAATTGTATACATACATTCCTTCAGTCCTTTCAAAAATAGTGATGTCTTAGAAAATGGTGGAATTTATGGGTTGAAGGAGGTACCTTACCCAGTTGGTGGAGGAAGAAACAGCTTGTTAACTGAAGCAATGAAAAAAAACTGAATCCCAGAAAGAGCCACTCTGCTTGGATGAGGATTAGTATATGAGAGCATCTCTAGGGCCGCAGCTCTCACACTTAAGCAGGCATCAGAATCGCCTGAAAGATTTGGGATAACAGATTGTTGGGGCTTACCTACCCTAGTGTTTCTGCTTCAAGAGGACTGGGGTAGGGACGGAGAATTGGCATTTCTCATGAGTTGCCCAGGTGATGTCTCACATGGCTGATCCAAGGACAACGGCTCTAGTAAAATTAAACTAATGGAGTCTTAGCTATGGTTTTGATTTTTTTTCTCCTTTCTTCTTCTTCCCCCTCCCCTCCATCCTCTCCTTTCTCCTCCCTTCATCCCCGTATCCCTCCTCTCCTCCTTTCCCTCCCTCCCTCCCACCTCTCTTCCTCCTCCTCCTCCTCCTCTTCCTCCTCCTCCTTCTGTTTCAGTGGTAGTAACACCACAGAGAAGGGACAGAATTAAACTTTGTTAGTGAGGGTGTCTGACTTTTGGTTGACTAGAAGAAGATTGAATTGTCATTAAGTTGCTGAACTCATATTAAGGAAATATTATGTTTAGAACTTATTTCTAAATTTGGTTTACTTTGTATTATAGATTATAAATGGTTATTCTTTTAACAAGAACTGCTATCTTCAAAACATGCATGTGGTTTCGCTATGGTTAGTTTAACCATAGATGTTTGTTCCATCCAGAAAATGAACTATTGCTACTAGATGGGGCACTTTGATTTAATGGTACAACCTGGGGATAGGTGGGGAAAGGGGCTTAGTTTTTAGTTGGGCTCTAAAATATCTGGATCCAAAAATACCTAACTATGATTTCTTTGAGGGTAAGTGTTTATTTTATTCATGCTTGTATTTTTAGTCCTGGTGTGTAATAAGCACAATGTTTGTGAGTGACTAGCACTGTACTTGTTTTGCAGATAATTAGGTAGTGATGCTGGGTATCACAGAAGATTAACCTACCCCACAAAAATCCATTAGTGACTTGAAAAATTTGCTTACTAGCTTATTAATATAGTTTATGTTACCTCAAGAAATATAAGGCAAATGAAAATCCTAATAGAATTGAAAAATATTAGGGTTTTTAATATCAACACAAATCTCTAGAAACATACATGTTGGTAGCCATAACACATTATCTAAATGAAGCTGGGATTAAAAGCCATGGAGTGAGGACAGAAGTGTTAAACTGAAATACAAAGTCCTAGTAAACCGTATTTGTCAAAGAAACTTACAAATTTAGATTGTTAATTTAATCTTAATAGTTTAGCAGAATCGTGTTATCCTAATCTTTTTTCCGCAGTCTTCATTTTCCTTTCTTTATTGGTAATGGGGCATAGTATCCACATCCCTAAGACTCCTATATCTGTAAAATGGTGGGAGGTGTTCTTAAGGGTGGGGACGATGTTTTTAATGTCTTAACACCTACCTCTTGGTTAGTCAGAAATTTTGGCTAAATGGCATCTTTTCTTTGACTCCATTTAGTGGAAGTATGCATAACTGTTGGCAAAATAGTCATGTGTTAAGACTAATGTTTGGTAGGAATTTAGCATTTAGAAAATGATTTTCTTGTAACATACCTAAAATACTACCCTGGATGTGCACGATGCTTTCTGTTATTTTAGGGATAGAAGAATCTGGGGTAGAAAGAAGTTATGTAACACGCCTAAAGTTAGTCACTTGAGCTAGGAAATGTCAGAGCCAGGCAGAGAACACAGATTTGCTAGCTCTAAATCTGGTTTCTCTTACAGAACTCAACTATGAACATACTGGTTCCCCACCCATTGGACAATGTGTATAGTGGAAGGTATACATAAGTGATACCAGTTTTCCTTGACTTTCAAATATTTCAAAGTCTAGAAATCTTGCTCTTCTCTGAATTTCTCTGAACTTCATTCAGCATCACCTTCTTGTTTTAAACAATTTTTTATTAGAGTAAGAATTTTCGTTTTTGGGTTTTTTTTTTGGGGGGGGGAGGGAGGTGGAAAAATGAGAAGACAAATAATAAGCGCAAAGAAGAAAGTAACTTTTCATCCAAGCATTCAGCACAGAGTGCTGGGCACAGAAGCCATTAATAAGTATCTATTGATTGAATGCCAGGAATTAGCTCCCTGACCTCTGGGTAAATTGCTTAAGTTGTCATATTCCATCTGTAAAAACCGGGTGGCTGGCAGGGATCTTGGGCTACTTATTTCCTTATGTTATGGATTTATGTGACATCAGCGATCTTTCAGGGACTTGGTGAAAGGTGTTAAATAAATCATACCTTTATTATTATCTCTAAGGAGGACATTATTTGAAATTTGCTGTCTTTAAATATCTTACTGCTCCTTATCCTAAGGAGGAAAGAAAATGACTTCTTTGGAGTATATGGTACATGTTTATCTGGAGGGGTAACAGTATGTATGAGAGCGGTTGTATTTATTTATAAATAAATTATCATTATGAAACACTTAAAAACTTCTTCCTGTGATATTTCAAGTTATATTGTTTAGTTTCCGCCCTCCCTGACCCCAGACTACGGTCAAATGGACTCAGAGTTTCTCAGCATTTCTTCATGAAAATAGAATTACAAGGAAAAGGAATTACTAAAGTAGGAAAAGCTTGCTTGATTTCTTTGTAGTCTTTTTCTGGTTGATTGTGTTTGCTCCATGGGCATGATACAAACATGTATTAATTCACACAGTTTACTTAGTTCACTTAGATGCTATCCTAATTAGATGTTATTGTCCAAAAAATTTGACCATATGGAAGAGAAACTAAATTAGACAGTGGGTTTTCTACATATAGGATATGAAAGCACATGAGGAGAATGACTTTTATAAAACACAGATGTACCTGTTGTCTTTTTTTTAAATTGAGATTTTATTTATTTATTTGACAGGGAGAGACACAGGGAGATAGGGAATACAAGCAGGGAGAGTAGGAGAGGGAGAAGCAGGCTCCCCACCGAGCAGGGAGCCCGATGCCATGTGATGTGATGTGGGACTCGATCCCAGTACCCTGGGATCATGACTTGAGCTGAAGGCAGATGCTTAACAACTGAGCTACCCAGGCATCCCAGATGTACCTGTTGTCTTATGATAAATTTAAGTAAACCAGATTTTTCTCCAGATGGGATTTTAATGCTTCTAAAATATTTACAAGCGTGATAAACAACTTTTCTTTTTCCTATTGTTTTAGTACTATTTTATGCCTCACCCAGATTTTCTATTAGCTGAGTTAATGTTTCCATTGTGTAGGTAGTAGTTTACATGGAGTGAGGTACATTCATCCATTTAATTAGATCCCCTGTTAGAATGGGCTGAGACTGGTGGCCGGACATTGAAGTCAATAAACAGGAAGACTACTCTGGAAACATAAATTGCTAGTTTACCCTTTGTAAACTTCATCTTTTTTATATATATATATGAATTAGGCTATAAAAGAATTCCACACCAAAAAAAATGAACTGAAAGTCTCTTAGCAAAATTTATATTTTATTAATATTTGATATTTAATAATTCTAGGGTTAATTTTAAAAGTGTGATATTAATGATTTTACTGGGTAGTTTTGCGTGCAAGTTTCATTAGTTTCATAAGAGGAGTGGTTCCCTGTAAAGGTGGTTTGGGAACACAGCTCACCTTCATTCAGTTTTATAATTTATCTTTCAGAACTGACTCAGTGAAAGTTACCATGATCACACTTTAAGAGGAAGAATTTTTCTTCTGATTTACACTGAATGAATGAACATTAGCTAGCTCTTCAGGTTAGGGTCTTAATTATTCTCTTGTTTGACCTTTGCCTGTAACATTTGGTTTGAGCTGTGTTCTTCTCTTTGACTTTAAGATTCAGCCACTGGCAGGAGCCTTATTTAATCTTTCTATTGAGTTGTTTCATCTCCTTGAATAAGGCATAAACCTATTCATCAACCTATCTTTCATATGGGCATGCTGTTCTGGAATACTATTAAGATTGAGTGCATTGTGGCAGGGTGCATTCCATTTAAAAAGCAATGTAATATGTTTCAGTGTGATTAAGAACAAGAGTGTTACAAGTGTAATATATAGTAAAATCATAACACTCAAGGGCTTTTTACATAATGTGCTATTCCTAATGCGCAAACAGTTGATTTAATTTTTTACTTTAGCTTTCTAAGAGCATGATGTTTCTCATAAATGCTGCCAGTATGTTCTGATCTTTCATTCCTTAATACTTGAGTTGATCTGCTGCTATAACTAAATTATATCAAGTTCCTGAGGAATCAAATTTCTAGTTTGATTTATACATATAAAACAGGGTCCTACTCAGTGGATTTAATCTGACTTCCTAATTGAAATGGAAACAAGAAGATGAAAATCTAATTTATAGAAAAAAAATTTTTTTTTTTTTGGTATGGGACAGCCTCTGTTAAGGAAATTAAATATTCACTTATTTCTTGGTCTAATAAAAATAAACTAATCCATTAAGAAAGAGGCTTTAGGGGCTCCTGGGTGGCTCACTAGGTTAAAGCCTCTGCCTTCAGCTCAGGTCATGATCTCAGGGTCCTGGGATCGAGCCTGGCATCCTGCTCTCTGCTCTGCAGGGAGCCTGCTTCCTCCTCTCTCTGACTGCCTCTCTGCCTATTTGTAATCTTTGTCTGTTGAATAATAAATAAAATCTTTTAAAAAAAAAAAAAAAGAAAGAGGCTTTACCAGGAGACATTTAAAAAAAAATTGTGTGATTCCAAATCTGTTTTGGTTTTCTTGTTCTTTTGTTTGTTTTGTTCTAGTTTCCTGATTGTGTTATAGCAGATGAGATGTTTAACCAGTGGATGGTTTGTATTTAAGCACTGATACTAAAGAGGACAGTGCAGTTGCCTTCTGGTTCAGATAGAAGTCACACATTAGGACTTGTCATTGGAATACTAGAATTTTAAATGTAGAAGCCACCTCTGAAGTGGAATGGCTCTTTATGTGACTGAGAAGGCCATGAGTGAGTGGTCAGAGGGACTCTCCAAAGGTCATATGGTGAGGTTGTGGTGGAAATGGCGCCAGAATCATGCCTCTTGATTCCTTGCCAGTTTTTCGTTGGCTACATCACAGTGCTCAAATTCAGATTACATTTGTGTTTTCTTTTCTTTTTCCCTCTCTCCCTCCCTCCCTTCCTTTCTTTTAGATTTTATTTATTTATTTGACAAAGAGAGCATGCATAAGCAGGGGGAGCAGCAAGCAGAGGGAGAGGGAGAAGCAGGCTCCCCGTGGAGCAGGGAGCCAGACCTGGGGATCCATTCCAAGATCCTGGGATCATGACTTGAGCTGAAAGAAGGCAGACACTTAACCAACTGAGCCATTCAGGCGCCCCTCCATTTGTATTTTCTATTTGTTTGTTTAATTGCAGTGTCTTTGTTTTGCTGTTTTGTAATACACAACCTTGGAAGCTTTATTTACTGCTTTTTTTCCCCACAGTATGTCCTAACTAGAGCATTATGAGTTTGAAGTGGGCAGACATTGTGGACCGAATGCTACTACTTTTAGTGGTGGATTGAGCTGAAAGAATTCCAAAAAGAAGAATATTTTCTTTTTTTTTTTTTTCATTTATCTTTGTTGAGAATCTCTAAGGCCAACAATAAAACCAGGACTAAGAATGTTTAGTTAAACTGGTTGTAAATATGTATATTTAAATTATATTTGTTTTTTTTTGGGGGGGGCAGATTTTTGCAACAGTCCAAAATAAGTTCTCTACTGTTTACAGTTTGAATTTGATTGCTGTTAGATAACTGGATGATTTCTAGTTTCCAGAAAGTGTCTGAAGCTTTTTGGGGATTATCTCATTTATGTCTTTAGCTGGATGCTCTCTTAAAGCTTAAGGAGCTGTATGATGTAGGTAATCACGTTAGCTCCATTTTTATAACCAGGGGAACACAGTGTATTACGTGAGGATCCAAGGTGGGATCTGAACCAAGGGCTTCTTCTTAAAAGCTCTGGTTGACCATTAAGCTCTGCCTCCACATCACAGACAATTTCTTCCACAAACTCTGCTGTTGTGAAACTAAATCTGGTTTAAGTTAGTAAACACTTTTATGATTCATACACTAAGCTTCCTCCTCTTTTTTCATACTCCATCCAAATTTTCCTCACTTCCCATTCTCCTTGGTTTATTCGGAGCAGTGGTTCGTGTGCCTTGTGCCTTATTTGGATACCTTCTTTCTGTTCTCAAAAGAGTAAGTGATTCTCTCTTATTTCCAAATGAGATTAAAGCTGCTAGTCATTGGCTCCCAAATTCTTTACTAATATCCAGTGTTTTTTTTTAACCTTCCCCTTAGAAAACTATGTTTATTGGGTATCTCAAGATCGAAAGGAACCATGAAGAAATACTAATTCAGCTACTCATCTAGTGGAGGGTGTCTCATGCACTCCAGCTTGTACTTTAATCTTTTCCTCATAAGCTTTTTCTAGAATCATTCCCACTCATTGCAGTGTTCTTTCTTCCTGGTTTTGGGGCACTGTCATACCTGCTTTCTTTAGACAAGCCTAAATTAAACCAATGACTGATTCTCTCTGCTGCTCCCTGATTTGTCCCCTAAGCTTTTCAGTTTGCGAGTTCTTATCTAGAATTCTGGCTATTAATAGTTTTTGTGTTGGTTCTGATTTCTCTTTCATTTATATTGATACTGTTTCTTCCTCTAAGTAATTCCTGGGTTTCAGAGACCATGAGAGGTACCATGGAGTTAGCACTGCATTTGTTAATCAGAAGGTATTTTGTAAAATTTGACCTACAAAGAAAAGTAGGAGCTGTTTTTATCCTGTTCCTGTCTCTTTCTATTTAGCCCAAAGACATGTTAGAGCTACAAATCAAACTGAGAAATCAATGTAGCCCACTTTCATAGTCAGTGTAGGCAGAAAATAGTAGATCACACCATGGATCATAAGAGCAAGCAAAAAAAAAAAAAAAAAAAACCCCACCAAAAAACAACAACAAAAAAAACAAACAAAAACCCAAAAAACAAAAAAACTCTAAAAGATTTACTTTAATGATATAGGCTAATTTTTATTTACTTTTGAACATTAATATCAGATTTTATGTTTACACTTCCTTTTTTTCCCCTCTCTCACATAATCCAAAGGAGCCTAATATTGTATCTAAAACTCAGGATTGCTCCTTAGGCTGTTTAAATTTTCATTATTTGGATCAAACACCTTATTACTTTTGTGAAAGCAATAGACACTACAGGGCTGTAGGAATTCCTGGAACATAGTTTGAAAATTCTTGCCTTAGAAGGGTGGTGATGGAAAATTTCCCTGGTTTATTTGAGGAGATTGAAAGGTTGTTGGGCTAAACAGGAGCCACATTCCTGTATGTCCAAGGCTTAAACCATTGCCTCCGTATGAGCTTCACCCTCATTCTGTCTTTATTTGAATCATCTAATGGAGCTTAAATCAATTAAGGTACTTAGGATAGGCTCTCTGTGTGCCAAATGCTAAATTGAAGAAACAGAGTAGAGTCCCCAAGATGTCGGAAAGAAATCTTGTCCTAACCCTTCCTCTGAAGTTAGAACAGTTTTTGTTCCTTCCCTGGATGCACTCGTTATTCCTACTGAAAGGGATAAAGTAAAAATTAATTAGCAAGTATGAATTTAGCAAGTATTGAAAATGGAATTGTATGCTGTACAAGAAATCGGGGCAATACATTTTAAAGTGTCTCTTACACACTGTGCACTTATTGAAAGTACGTTTTTATTTTAGTTAAAGTATTCCTTTCAAATGAGGGTCTGTGTGTTTGAGAAAATTTTAAGTTATTTTGAATGGCATCACTCTTGTGTTCTTCATTTCTCTCCTGGCTCATGTGATTGTTTTCCTTGTAACACAGGTTTCTCCTTGAGTAGACAGCTTCTCATTTGTGATCTTTCTTTTTCTCACATTGCATTTAAAACCCATGACTTTTTAAGGCTGGTGGCCCTTAGTCTGGACACTTCCTTTTGTACTGTGTTTAAGAACGCTGAGATTTCAAGAAAAGATTAAAAAATACATATATATGTCACTTAAGATTAGGTTACACAATTCTGAAGAATGATACCTATCTATAAAACCTTCACAAATGAAGACTCATAATGTAGATTTTACAAGTAGAACATTGTTTTCTTGGGAGTTTGTAGCATTGGGAGAATGTAAGATTGGAGAAAGGAAGTTGTGAAATCAGAATAGCCAAGCCTGTGTGAGTATTAATGGTGTATTCAGGCTGGAAGAGAAGTTCAAGCAAGTGATCCTCAGGAAGGAGGAAGTGCCTTCACCTCAGTTAGAAAATCCAGGTGAGGGGCTAAGCAGCCCTGGGGGCTGACATAAGGATAGACTTTCCTTAGGTTGTTTTCATATCTTCCTCTGTAAGCAGCATACAAAGCATTTGTTTCCTGCCGATCCAGCACAGGTCTCAGCTTTACTGTCCCCTTCTCAGAGAAGGGAGTATTAATGTAAAATAAGAAGGAGCTCTCCAGTCTCCTCACATGAGCCTGCTTCCTTTCCACCATAGCACTAATACTCAGTACTTTCTCAATATTTTCTTGATGCGTCTTCTCTCTTTCCTCCTTGTCCAGCTTGTCTCCCATCAGTGGATGTTAGTTTAATATGTGTTCACTACTCTGTCTTGTCTCCAGCATAGAATCTGTACTCAGATGACAGTGTCTCTGGCTAGACTGTCATCTGCTCAAGAGCAAGAATTCCACCTTACCTTTGTAGCCCTAGGATTTATGGCCCCTGTTAGCTTGAATTAATTAGGCTAATATTATTGAGAAAAAAATGAATTACTATGAATGCTAAAATAGGATAATTTTATAAGTGAAGACATTACATCCCCCCCCCCCCCCGTTTATTTATTTGAGAGAGAGAAGGGGTGAGTGAGTGTGGGGTTAGGGGTGGGAGGGCAGGAGGAGAATCTCAAGCAGACTCCCTGTTGAATGCAGGGCCAGACCCACATAGGGCTTGATCTCGGGACCCTGAGCTCTCGACCTGATCCGAAACTAAGAGCTGGGTGTTCAACCAACTGAGCCACCCAGGCAGCTCCTTTTTTTTTTTTTTTTTTTTTTTTTGACCTTTAAATAAAAAGCAGCACCAAGCTTAGTGACAGCTGGGCCAAGTATAAAACATGGGTAAAACTTTGATGCCGGAGGCTGTCCCAAGGGTTAAACAACTTCTGCTACATCCAGAAGTCACAAGGTGATTATTTTAGGAAATGTGATTCTTCAATATCTCCTTAGATATTTGTTTAAATAATAAAAAGCCATAGAGGGGAAGCTCTGTTTCTGATGGCCAGCTTTTTGATGTAATACACACTGAAATGAAGTTGCTTCTGCTACATATTGAGAGATTCTTAGTTACTTTTTAAGAAGACCATTTTCCAGGGCGCCTGGGTGGCTCAGTAGGTTAAGCCGCTGCCTTTGGCTCAGGTCATGATCTCAGGGTCCTGGGATCGAGTCCCCCATCGGGCTCTCTGCTCAGCAGGGAAGCTTGCTTCCTCCTCTGCCTACTTGTGATCTCTCTGTGTCAAATAAATGAATAAAATCTTAAAAAAAAAAAAAAAAAGGAAGACCATTTTCCATGTGCTCATGTTGCTTTTCGAGATGGACCTTCTGAAATATGGTATTCTGAAAAATATTTTATCCAAGGTTTGACTTTAAACTTAAAAAAAAAAAAAAAAGATTTATTTATTTGAGAGAGCGGGCACACACACATGCATGCGTGCTTGGGTCTGGTGGGGGAGGGGCAGAGAGAGAGGGTGAGAGTCTCAAGCAGACTCCATGGTCAGCACAGAGCCTGATGTGGGGCTCGATTTCACTGCTAAGATCCTGACCTGAGCTGAAACCAAGAGTTGGATACTTACGCTACTGCACCAACCCAGGTGTGCCCACGGTTTAACTTTAATAATGATGGCTATCTTTGAGAAAGAAATCTTAAGATTTTTCCATTTGACTAATTCTCAATGAAAGAATTAGGTTTGTCCTAAGGTGCAGTTTCATTAAAGATATACTCTTGCTATTTCCTATCAAATTAGTGTGGAAATATATTTCCACCAGGCCACTTTTTGAAGCAGTGCCATATACTGAGTTATTGTGAGGCAAGTTGGCAGAAGTACTATCAATTTTAGTGAAAGATGTAAGATTGAGTATTTGTATTTAGTATTTCCTAACAATTCAAAATGTTGTCTGGTTTGGGGCAACTTTTGTATTTTGTTGGTTCATTTGTTATATGGCATTCCTTGAAGATCATGAAGGGAGTCTTGTTTTAACATCACAGTTATATTCTCTACAGGTGAAATGTTTTGACTTAATCTCTGTTAGATGGGCTCTTGCTAACTGTAATGATGTAACTGCTCTGAAAGCTAAAAATGTGCGTATGTTTTTAAAAAAAAAAATCCTACCTTTTTTTCCCTTCTGGAGAGAAAGGCTAGAAATATTCTAAGTCTATAACTAAAGATTCCAAGTTACTAACAAATGAAGTCACTTTTATGTTCACCATTAAGGTTTTTTCAACATGGCCAATTTGGAGTCTTAAATTCTTTTTCCAAATCTAGGAGTTTTCTATAATATTTCACAATTAATGATCCCTCTTTTGTATGTGTAATCCACTTCTTGCCCACCTGGGCTTTCTGAGTATGTGTGGTGTGAGGTTCTCCATACAGGTATAAACTTGATCCATATTATCCATTTTTTCTTCATCGTTTTCTGTGTTTCCACTTAGAGTGACTGCTGAATCACGCCGTTGATCTTTCCTAATGCCTTTGCTCATACTTTCCTTCCATCCAGGCCTTTCTTCTCAACTGCCAACCTTGTTCCGTCTCTTCCTTTGAAGTTCATACTAAAGTTATGTTCCATTGACTCAACTCCATTTCTTAAATGATGGGCTGGGTTCAGAGATGAGAAGTGGCTGGAGGCACAGCTGTAGCTCTTGGAAAGCATAGAATGAAATGGGGCTGAGGATGGAGCTTGATAGTAGCATTTATAATAGACTAGGTAATAGGATCAAGGAGAAGAGAGGGTTAAACCCAGAAGAGGGAATCTACCATTGCTGTTTTGTGATATTGGCAGAGGGCTCTCTGGAGGAGGTGGTATTTGAGTTGGTCCTTGAGTGGTAAATCTGGAAGAGGTGAATCCACCTAACTCAGTCTCTTAACTGTATCTAGCTGGTTTCTTAAAAGTTCATTAAAGTTAATTGGACATTTGTGTGACCAAAGTTCTTTTTTTGCTTATGAAGCAATTAGGTTTTTAGAATTGCTTTTGAATTTAAAAACAAACAAACAAACAAACAAACAACAACCACAACAAGGTTAAAACCTCAACAGTGGAACTGGAAAGTTGCCTGATGTTACCTTTAGTTGTTTTTCCAGGAAACAAGGAAATGGCCCAAATGGGGAAAATACTTTTTTGCCCTTAAAAAATACCTGTTTTGAAATGGGCCGAATAGTGCTTCTTCCGCAGCACAAATACTGAAATGGGCTGAATAGAAATCGTGGCAGAACCTTTATGTGCGAGTTATATGTGTGTGTGTCCTTATAAAAACAAAAACAAAACCCAACTGTTGATTTTTGTTCTTTTCAAAATGTCACGAGCATAAAGGCTACCGTGCTCAATGGCAGTGAGGTGCTCAGACTGCTGGATGCTAGCTTTAGACTTCTTAATGCTCCCACAGGACCGCTGAGGGCAGAGACATGGTCCAGGCAGCCCCCTCCCTGTTGAGGGGCTCTGAAATGGCAGAACTCAAGCCAGAAGGGAAGGAGTCCAACATGCTCAAACTGGAAGGGACGTTCAGCACAAAGCATGGATAATAACCGGTCTATATAGAGAGTTTGGTGTGTTTCCTTCCTGAAGGGGCTCTGTACAGTAAATAAAGTAAAACCAATAATTATCAATGGTCAGCTGGGCCGTGTCCTAAACCAAAGTATTCAGATGGGCATGAATCGTAGTGTCTAAGCGAACAGAGTGGGGAGGAGTCCACCAGCTCTTTTCTTGAGGATTAGGGAAAAAAATGATTGCCCAGTGATAGTTTTTTAAAGCTTTAAAGAGGGTATTATGAATTTGTAAAAGCTTCTTTTCTTTTTTTTGGTGCTAAACAATGGAATGTTTTAATTAAGTTCATTTTTTGTGTTTGTATATGAACTGTATAGTAATAGCACACGTTTATTTTTTCATCTAAGGAGCACTTACTTCCCTGTACCAAGCACAGGTGTTTGTTTTGTTTTGTTTTGAAGCCTTTTTCTCCTAAATGAAGAATATTAAAAATTTCAGGTAAGGGAGTAAGATTTTTAACTTATTACACATTAGCTAAAATATGACCTTTCCCCCTTTCATGTTTTTTTCTTCCTTGTGTGCATTTTTTGCTCAACTTAAGTAGATTAATGGTCAATGTACGTAGCTAGCATTGTACTGCATATGTATATGGGGAGTGTGCCTACTTTTGAGAAGGTATTTTAGGGAACAAAACACAATTACT
The DNA here is from genome assembly GCF_022355385.1 of Mustela nigripes. Classification (NCBI taxonomy): domain Eukaryota; kingdom Metazoa; phylum Chordata; class Mammalia; order Carnivora; family Mustelidae; genus Mustela; species Mustela nigripes. Next base: position 48,219,051 of record NC_081565.1, read on the forward strand.
CATTATTTGCCCACACTTTGGGTGGTTCCTCTCAGGCATGACTGTTGTGTGCTGGTAGACCTTCATGGTACATGTGATTACTTGGAAATAGAACGTTTTGGAAATGCCTCCTAGTTAGAGCCTTAGAAGACATGAGCAGAAGTGCGTGGAAGGAGAGGAGAGGGACGTTGTTTCTGACTCTATAATGTTAGTTTCAGAATGACAGTGGGAATCTTCTGGCTCAGTTTGTTTACTCAGTTTCTTTAAGTTTGGTACTGTCAGATTAAAACCATTCCAGATTGGATAGTCAGCTTTCAGGAGAAGGCTCCTCTCTGACCACACTACCTATTACCTCCGCCCCCCCACCCTGCGCCCCGCCCCCCCTGCCTTTTTTTTTTTTTTTTTAAAGTTCCTGTCAATTATCAGAAGTGGGAGTTTGGAGAAGAATTGGAGGGCTCCCGGAAAGCAACTTCTTTAGCAATGGTGAATCAGTGAAGGATGGTGTGTCTCTTTAAAAAATTCAATTCAACAAACATTTTTGCTTTACTTGGCTCAGTGTTCCAGTCGGCAGTTACAGATAGGAGTAATAATGGGGTTGCTGACCTCAAGGGGGCTCAGTCTAGTGGAGGAGGCGGAGAGGTGAGTGAGTGTTATCTTGCCAGTCTGATAAATGCACCAGCCTGATAAATGCAACACGAGAAGCTTGGAAAGGGGAGCGAGGGAGACATTCTCAAAGAGCTAACATCTGGGCTGGATTTTGACAGGAGTGAGAGCTTCCAGTGATTTCTGTCGAATCGATTTGCATAGTTTAAAGAATGGATGTTAATCCTCCCACTTTACTGTCACCTAAAAAAAAATCTGATGGCATTCCAAAGATGAATGTCCCTTTAATAACTTCTGAAAGTTTTATTACATAGATTTTAAGATGATCTGGTTCTTGAACAATTCAGAGGAAGAATGAGTTGAAGGGTTTAGGATGCTTTAGATAGTGTGAAGGTGACCCAGTGGCCAGTGATGATGAGCAGGGATTCTTAATGAAGAAGTGTTGCTGAGTGACACAAGGAGGTCCCAGAGGTGGTCCTATTAGTTTAACAATAATTGCTTTATGTCTAATCTGTTGTCCCTGGCTAAAATGTTTCTTGGTTTGAACTCCTGTTTTCTTTTTAAGCACTAGGTTAGAAACTCATGTTAATGTTTTAGGTTATAAGATACTTGAATAAATAAACTACTTGCTCTAGTTTGGCTTTCTTTATATTGGGACTGTAATTTATATTTGTATTGCTACAGATTTTCTGGCATATTTAGTATGTATAAAATGTTTCTATTGTTTGCTTCTATTTAAGAAGTTCTAATTAAGAACTCAAGGTGCTCTACAGACATCGTTTATTGTTATTTGTGAAAATACTGCATTTAAAAATAATTGAGGTATGCATTGATAAACAGTTTCTTATAAACCAGACTTTTAGGGAATATTAATATATAGTAAATCATTTCCTTTAGAGGGTGGGAAAAAAAAATCTCAAACTTTCAACCAGAAGATGTGCTCACTAACAGCTGTTTCCTATAATAGAAGCAATTTGCATGTAGAATAGAGAAAATGAATTCAACAACAGGGAGTATAGAGGAACAGCTATAACTTCCCTGGCATGTACAGCAGCCCACAGAATAAACTTCCTTCAGAATAAACATTGGCACAATTAATCCCCAACGACCTGGACACTGAAAGTGCTGTGTGGCAGAGAGGCTTTGCAGTCTGGAAATGTCTTGGGTGTAATACGAGCTTTCTGTTTGGTATGAGGTGGGGGGTGCTCAGTACTTTTGGGGTCAGGTACCCCTCCCAAGGGTCCAAGATATTTGAATATTCATGACAGGTTGGCAGGTGGTTAGTGGATACAGGACTGAAGCTACTCTGAGTTGTCGGTCTGTCTTTCTTTCTTTCTAGATTTTATTTGTTTGACAGAAAGAGATTGAGATTACAAGTAGGCAGAGAGGCAGGCAGAGAGAGAGGGGAAGCAGTCTCCCTGCCGAGCAGAGAGCCAGATGTGGGGGCTGGATCTCAGGACCCTGAGACCATGACCTGAGCTGAAGGCAGAGGCTTAACCCATTGAGCCACCCAGGTGCCCCCCCCCCCACCCTCCTCTTAAATTAGAGACACTTGTAAGGTCAGGTGAGATTCCTTATTCCTGATTGACTTCTGATGTCCGTTTGGGGAAGGGTTCCTGAGGAGGGTCAAAGGAGATGTCCAAGTATTAAAATCCCATCGTCAGTATACCTCTTTATAACCGTAGTTCTACTTGCAGACTGTCTGACCAGCTTTCATGTACATCATCACCATTGTCTAGAAGAAAAATAACTTATCCTTGAATTTCTACACATATATAGTCTTCTTGCATCTTGACGGCCATGCTTACAGTTGGGTATATGGTACTCCTTTTCTCTCTCGAAGAGGGAGAGGGAGAGAGAGAATCTTAAGTAGGCCCCATGTCCAGTGCAGGGTCGGATGTGGGGCACTATCTCACAAGCCTGAGATCATGACCTGAGGTGAAACCAAGAGTCAGACACTTAACTGACTGAGCCACCCACAGACCCTGATGGTGTTCTCTTTTTTAAAGGGAAAGAAAATGGAAGCTGTCTGGAGAATTCTTAGCCCAGGGGCCATGGACCCGAGTCTTATAAAAAAATCCAGGGCTTTACTTGCTTCCTTCTTTACATTTTCATCTCAAAAGTTTATATGACATTTGGGTGTTTCATGGATTAGGTTTCCTGCCTCACTTCAGTCACTTTTTGAGAACTTAAGTGGGCTAGGATCTGTGCTGTGTCTTATATTTACATTATCCTGTTGAATCCTTATACTGGAGGAAAATCCAATGTACGGAGAATTAGAGTAACTCAGTAACCACAGGTAGCCTGGTTAGTCTGAGGTAGAGTCCAGACTGGCACGCACATGTGCCTGAACCCTTGACACTTGATGCTCAGTATCTTCCTGAGGTAAACACTTCTGTCCTTGAATAATGGAAGGAAATACAGATGAAATGCCTGAATATATGGTAATGGGGAAATCTGTTGAGTATCAAACCCCTGATTCAGACAGTGAATGCTTTAGGAGGGTCAAAGGAGAAGAGATGATAGATAGTATTTTCTGGTCTGGAAAGGGCACCAAATTTGTGATGAAATTTGAATTTGAACTAGGAGAGGATACTAACAGTAGTATCAATGTGTGTTGAAAGGAATGACAGGAGGACGGGTCAAAGTTGGGAAATGCTGGACATATTTGGGGGGGGAGCAGTTGGTGCACTTGAATGTCGCACAGGAGCATGGATGGGTGACAAAAGAGGAGGGCTGAAAGGTAGCCGGGAGCCCTGCTGCAGACGACTTGAGCTGCCACGTCGAGGACGGTGTCACCTTGATGTTCAGCATCTACATTTTTACTTTATGATACTACCAAATGCAATCTTAACTAGAATAATTTCAGTTGGCTTGTGGTTTTGATTTAATCGATAGTCTTATGGTATGAAATCATATTTAGCTTCTTGAGGGTGTCTCTTATTTCCTAAGAACTGGCCTAAATAGTCTTGTTTAATTCTTTTTTGGAGGGGAGGGGGACTTGGGATAGTGACGTTATGGGCACCAGTAATACTGGAAGAGTCTGGATTTAGGATTTCCTAAGGAAGGAGGCTGTCATGGCACCTTTTGACAGAGAAATCAGGGTATCTCCAAAAAGTGAAGGGTATAAGGACAGAGTAATTTACATCAAAGGCCTGACCCAGATAGTACTTTTGGTCGGAAACTTTCAAGCTTTGGGTGGTAGGAGCTATCCTCAGTTTCCCTAAAGCTTTGGGGCAGGAGGACAACAACTGAAGTCAAGTTATTAATGATCACGGTGGACTGCGATGAGATGCCGCCATCAAGATTTTAACAAAGAGCTCACAGATTTGCTTTGCCTAGGAAAATTATTGTAGATTCCGGGGAAGTAAAGGCTAAGATCAGAGAGGCACATGGGGATTTCGCAAAGGGTGTGAGAAGGGAGCATGATCTAGATAGTAGACTGGGTGTTTTTTGTTTTTGTTTTGTTTTGTTTAGTTTTCAAAAGAAAGATGGTCTTTCTGTCTTTTATTCTCCTCTCACCTGTTTTCTCTTTTTAATGTTGCAGTGTGCAAAGATCCACCTTACAAAGTAGAAGAATCTGGGTATGCTGGTTTCATTTTGCCAATTGAGGTTTATTTTAAAAACAAGGTATGTAATCTTTACCCATTAATCTTTCAGTGGAAGATCCTCCATTAAACAGATGATGTTTAAAGTAATTTTGATTCATAAACACTTCTATCACTAGATTATTTGAAAATAAAAGCTAAATATGTCTTCTAGGAATTTTGGCTATTATTACCCTTAATTATAAAGGAAGTGGCTAAAAAGGATAATTTCAATTCTGTGAAGCCAGGTTATATGAAATTCATTAAACTTTCTTTATTAAGAGAAGAATGATTGCCATTTGAAGAAAATTATTATATGTTTGTAAAACAGAAAAGAGAAATTAAGGTTTTTTTCAGTGAAATGCTGCTTTTCTCATTTTTATATTTTTAGAATTTTAGACACTTGGAAAGAATAATCTCTCATTTATCGTTAGCTGCCACACACACGGCATACTAAACCATTATATCAGCTTGACATATAGATTCTACTGGATTTAAAAATATATATGTAGCAAAACACACAGACTATATAATATTACAAATTGCTCAACCTCTGTGGGGTTCACTTTTCTTATTTATAAAATGGGGATGGATAAGAGTATCTACCTCATAAGGGGGCTAGGAAGATTAGATACAATATGTCTGTATAGAATATTGAAAATAATGCTTCATGTATAAGTAAGCACTTGGTAGATACCTTTCTTAGTAATACCACTGAAATGTTCTTGTTTTTTTATCAAATCAGAATTTGTTGGGATACATTATGTCTGCTCATGTAATATGCCTTCTCATTAATGTATTGACTTTTTTTTTTCTCATTTCAATTTGGATTTCTCTAAACTGGCTTTTAGCATTTTTTATTTGAGAAATTGATACATAATTTGCATATCATCAAATTCATCTTTAAAAAGTGTGCAAGTGTTCGGGTTTTAGCATATTGTGCAAAAATCACCACTATCTAATTTTATGACTTTCTTAGGATTTTCACCAACCCATAATGAAACCCTGTAACTATTAGCAGTATCTCATTCCTCCGATCTCCCGCCCCCGGCAATGATTAATCTACTTCCTTTCTCGATGTAATTTCCTGTTCTGATGATTTTATGTAAATGTGTGGTCTTCTGTGCCTGGCTTCTTTCACTTAATATGTCTTTGAGGTTTACCACATTATAGGATGCATTGATATGCTTACTATTTTTTTTAAATAACAGAATAACATCCCATTGTATAAATACACCACATTTTGTTCATCAGTTCATAATTTGCTTAACATTTGACTTTCTCCCATTTTTGGTTACTATGAATAATGCTGTTGTGACTATTCCTACATAAGTTTTTGTGTGGACATACATTTTCAGATCTCTTGGGTATACACCTAGGTGGAGTGGTTGGGTCATATGGTAACTCTGTTTTACTTTCTGAAGAACTGCCAACTATTTTCCAAAATGACTGTACTATTTTACATTCCCATCAGCAGTGGTGGGGAAGGATCCAGTTTCTCCACATCCTGGAAAACACTTGTCATTTTCCATTTTTCAAATTATAGTTATGGTGGTGCATGTGAAATGGTTTTGATATGTATTTGCCTGATGACTTATGGTTTTGAACATCTTTTCACATGCTTGTTGTCCATTTGTTTATTTTCTTTGGAGAAATGACTCTTTAAATCTTTTGTCCATTTTTTAATGTATTGATTTTTAATTAAAGTGGTTGTATTTATGGGGCGGTTCAAGAGCTTTTCTTTCCACCATCCCTGTTTTCAATATTCTAGAACTTTATTTTTTTTATTTTTATAGATCTTATTTATTTGACAGAGAGAAGGGGAGAGCACAAGCAGGAGGAGCCGCAGGCAGAGGGAGAGGGAGAAGCAGGTTCCTTGCTGAGCATGGGCCTGATGCGGGCGGGGCTTGATCCCAGGACCCAGGGATCATGACTTGAGCCGGAGGCAGACTCTTAACCGACAGAGCCACTCAGGTGCCCCTCAGTATTCTAGAAGTTTAATTAATAAAGATCATGTGGTGCCTTTCTTCCCTCTTGTCACACATCTAGTGTTTTATTTCATCTAGGCATTAGGAAGAGTCTAGCATTTCAAGCCAGAAAATGTGTTGTTCTAAAGTAATTAGGGACTAGACAGTAAGATCTCTTGTGGGAGGCTCATAATGGCTGTACAGTTCTATTCCCGTCTCCTTAAGTCAATTGAACATTGCATTGGCTTCAGTTTGGAAATAATGCTGTAGTGAAGTATCTTCTCTCCCTTTTTTTTTTAACCTTTTCTGGTCATTTTTACAGGCTATCTTTTCAACAAAAAAATTTTTTTTTCTGTATTACCCAATTTCCTTTTTTATAGAAATCACCAGAATCTCCTAACACCACACATACGTCCATGTACACACACACACACACACACACAGGTTCAGTCTTCTCGGCACTTTGTAGTCATGCCTATGATTCATCTTATTGACTCAGTTTGTGAGGAATTATAGTTTACTAAAAAATGAAGGAAGGAGGAGGCACATGAGATGGAAAGCAGTCATTTCTTTGGGGCCAGTATGAAGTAGACACTTGAGCTGAACACCGTTGAATAGATTTTCTGTTCAGCATCCATATTAGCTTCAGTTTTCTGGGTTTAGATTGTCTTTAAGATTTTATACTTAATAACAATTGCTGTTTTTATAGGTACACAGTGAGACATCTATATTTCAGTGTTTGTGATATGAAAAAGTGGGCTGTACCTAATTGATCCTATATAGAGATGTGGATCCCTCAATGGTGGGTTAGGAATACACAAAATGCTGTATAGCAGTTAATGTAGCAACATGGATAAGTCTCAGAAACAAGAATCATGACAACTTGAAAGTTACAGAAGTGTAAGTATATGGTTATGATGCCATTTTTATATGTTTTTAGAAGCCACTGAAGCTGAGAATAAATAATGTTCTAGAAATACACATACGTAGCACAAGAGTGTGAATTGAAATGACAGCACGGGAACTAAGTATCATTGGTTACTGGGGAGGAGCCGTAGAGCAGCTTATATTTATAAAATTGTATCCTTTAGGGGCTCCTGGGGCTCAGACAGTTAAGGGTCTGCCTTCAGCTCAGGTCATGATCCCTGGGTCCTGGGATGGAGCCCTGCATCAGATTCTCAGCAGGGAGCCTGCTTCTTACTCTCCCTCTGGCTCTCCCCCTGCTTGTGCTTTCTTTCTCCCTTGCTCTCTTTTGCAGATAACTAAGATTTTTATTTATTTATTTGACAGAGATCACAAGTAGGCATAGAGGCAGGCAGAGAGAGAGAGAGAGAGAGAGGAGGAAGCAGGCTCCTGGCTGAGTGGAGAGCCCGATGCGGGGCTCGATCCCAGGACCCTGGGATCATGACCTGAACCGAAGGCAGAGGCTTTAACCCACTGAGCCACCTGGGTGCCCCTCTCAAATAAAATCTTTAAAAAATAAAATAAAATTGTATCCTTCAAGGAAAAGGTAAACAGTGAAAATGTTAACATCTGCTTAATCTCAGTGGAGGGTACATGGGTGTAGTATTTCAAGTTCTTTTCTGTATGTTACTAATTTTTTAATTAGAATTTATTGCTTTGTCATCTCTTTTCATTTGTCTTGGAGTTATTTTATTGTTGTTGTTTTTTAAAAGATTTTATTTATTTATTTGACAAACAGAGATCACAAGTAGGCAGAGAGGCAGGCAGAGAGAGAGGAGAAAGCAGGCCCCCCCACGGAGCAGAGAGCCTGACAGGGCTCGATCCCAGGGATCTGGGATCATGACCTGAGCCGAAGGCAGAGGCTTTAACCCACTGAGCCACCCAGGCCCTGTTGTTGTTGTTTTTTAAGAAACCAAAGTTTTGCTGTATTCTCTGAGCCAGATACATTTCTCTTCTTACTGAAATGATGTGTGGGTAAAAATTTAGGAGTCTGGGCTCTTCCTCCAGAATGTACATTTTATTTCTTTTGAGTCTTTATCATTTTATTCACCCCTGGAGTTGCTTCAGCTCTGTCTCAAAGAATGAACATCCATTACAGTAATGGTTTATGAAAAGTATTCTTCAGAGTTTTCAGAGAAGATGAGAGAAAGCTGCAGAAAGACTTCCATGTGATCTTGAGGAGAGTCCTGCTACTGTATGTTAAGGACTATATCATCCTGTCCTCAGGTCTATCTCCATCCTTCTGCTTTCCCTGCCTCTAAATAAGCCTGTTTTCAGTTTTGTTCCTTTAATTGAGAGGTCAGAGTCATTACCCCAAAAGGGGAGGTAGAGTGTCTGTCAGTGCTGCTTTTCCATTCTTGTATGTTTATTCTCTCTTGTTTTGCATTTGTTTTCAACAGAACAAGCTTCTCTATGAGAATGATGAGTATTGCAGAAATTAAACCAGTAGGCCCACTGAACCGTACTTGACTGTAGCATTTTAGGTTGAAAGGATACCCGGCTTCTCTCTTTCATTCTGTCCTTAGAGAAGGACATCTACCTGAGTAGATGCCAAGGACTGAAGCGGAACGAGAGGGACAGTTTGATTCTGCCGGAACAGATTTCCACCTCGAGGTGGAAATGTATTAGCTGCGTATATAGAATAGAAGCATACTTTCTTGTTTGCAATTTGAGAAGACTCTTTCCCAAGGTGCATAGATTGACATAATATTGAAGTCTGCCTTCCAAGAAGGAGTTCATTTGGCTAGAACACAAGATTTGTGAGTACGCTTTTCTCTTCTCAAAAGAAAAATCTTTAAAAGAAAATTGCACTCAGGTTCTTAGAAAGAATCATTCTCTGTGGTCCTTACCCTTAGTTTTATGGAAACGTGTTTTTTCTTTTTTTAAATATATATTTAAGTGTTGTGAAGTGATATTGTTATTCATTCTTTCCCTGCTGGTAATGGTTTATATATACATCAATACATTTTTATTTTTAAAAAAAGTATGCAGAATATATATATTTTAAAGATTTTATTATTCATTTGGGAGAGAGAGAGAGAGAGCACAGAGGGAGACTGAGAAGCAGACTCCCCGCTGAGCACAGAGCCAGACACGGGGCTTGATCTTGGTATCCCCAAGATCAAACCTGAGCTGAAGGAAGACACTTAACTGACTGAGCCACCCAGTGCCCCTGCAGGAGTATATTTTTTTTACTCCATTTAGTCATTATTAACTGTTTGGTACAGCCTTTCCTGATTAACCCCCATGCACTTGCACAGATAAAATCTATGTCAAGTAGAGATTGTCAGGGGCATAATATTAAAATACGATATATTTTATAGATCTGTGACTTACCTTTACTCCACTTGGCAGTATTTCCAAATTTGTATTTTTAAACATCTGATTGGTATTCAGTGATATGATATACTCACTTGAAGAGCATTTCATTTTTTTCCTACCATTACAAACAATGCTACCACAAACATTTTATCATCTGTATCTGTCTTTGCACACATATTTGACTATTTCTGTAGAAGAGATTCTTAGAATTACTGGGTTAGCATGTTGACTGCCAAATTGTCTTCCCAGAAGGCTCTACAAATTTACATTCCCAATTATAAGGCAGAAAGCAGTCCTTCTTATGTTTTTAATTAAATTCTAAGGTTGTGTTGACTGTTTTACAGTTTAGAAGAGAGGCAGGTAAATAAAAAATGATCATAATTCAATGTGATAATTACATTAATAAAGGAATGCTCTAAGAGGAATGTCTAATCCAGATTGGATTGGAAGTATTAGGAAGACTTCAGCAGATTTCATGCTATAGCTGTGTTTTGAATAATGAGTGCATTAAGCAAGCAAGGCAGGAGAGGTGTGTTGGGAGGGAGTAGAGTGTAGGCGTGGGGAGCAGTACATGTGAAAGGCAAAATGAATGAAATAATGCGAAGTATTGGGAACCGCAAGTGCTACACAATTCCAGGAGCACAGGGTGTCGTGAGAAAACAAAGGAAATGCAGGGAAAGTTTTAAAGGAATATGGTTATTCCAAGGAAGTAGGATTTTATCCTTTGGAAAATGATGAGTCATTAAAGGCATTTATATCAATGAAAGGATGTAATCTGATTTTTCTACTGGGAAGATCACTGCCTTGTCACTGTGGGAGGTAGAATGGGGTGGGTTCAGACATAGGGGAGGTGACCAGGTGAGGAATGATGAAGGTCTAAGCTAAGGCAAAGGTATGGTGACTGGACAAAGGAGCTGAATTTGAGAGTTCCTAAGGGGGAATTCTGAGTAGAAATTGGGAGACTATTTGAGTGTGATGAGTGAAGTGGGAGGAAGAGCTGGGAATTTTTTTTTGTATTTTTAACTTTGATAAGAAATTAGGACTTCTGCTTGCCAAGATGTAGCGAGTAGGAGAAAGGACAGATAAAGATAAGCTCAAGTTAAGATAACCTGTGACTTTTGGGGCACCTGGGTGGCTCAGTGGGTTGAAGCCTCTGCCTTCAACTCAGGTCATGATCGCAGGGTCCTGGGATCGAGCCCCACGTCGGGCTATCTGCTCTGCGGGGAGCCTGCTTCCTCCCCTCTCTCTCTCTGCCTACCTCTCTGCCTACTTGTGATTTCTCTCTCTGTGTCAAATAAATTAAAAAATCTTTAAAAAGAAAAAAAAGATAATCCGTGACTTGTTGCTGTGGGTCAACTCAGTGGAGATGTGGGCAGATTGTGCAACATGAGTGTCTGGCCATCAGGTGGTTGCTGGGCTGGAGGTATGGATAAGGGAGTAACTGTCCTATAGGAAGAAGTGACACCCTGTGAATGTGTGTCAGCTTCTTGGGGAACTTGCCTGCAGTTAAAGGAGGTCTAAGGGTCAGTGACAAGAGATGGGAAGCCAGTAAAGAAGACTGGGAAGGAATGCCAGTTAAGTGTGAGGAAAACCAGGAGAGAGGGGTATCCTGATGAAAGAGGGGAAAGACCAGGGTTCAGGGCTGCTTGCTAGTGAGCGAATGAGTGGAGACTGATTTGGGGAGGTGTGGACTAGGAGGTGGAAACTGAATTTGTAGTCTGTAATGCTTACATTTTGACAGTTTTAGGTGCTAAGATTTTTGAGTCAAAAAAAGTAGGTTCAAATCACGTTGTTTCATCACAATAGTAATATAACAAATCCTTTTTTTAAAATAAAGAAAGATTTTTTTAGAGTGCATTGGGGAGGGAGGGGTCCAGGGAGAGAGAGAGAGAATGCCAGGCAGGCTCCACAGCCAGCGCAGAGTGCGTTGTGGGGCTCTGTTTCAGGATCCTGACATTATGAGCTGAGCCAGAATGAAGAGACAGTTGCTTAACCCTCTGAGCCACCAGGTGCCCCACAAATTTTTCTTTTTTAAAGACAAGCATTGCTTTATTTGAATACATTCTCTATTAAAAAACAGAACTACCTCATACATTGCTATTGAGATTTTAAAATGGTGCAGCCACTCTGGAAACGAGTAAGGCAGTTTGTAAAAAATGTTGAAACACGGAGTTACTTTAGGACTCAGAGGTTCTGCCCTTAGGTGTTTACCCAAGAGAAATGAAAATACATGTCTGCATAAAAACTTAAACACAGATGTTCATACCAGCACTATTCGCAGTGGCTAAAAAGAGAAAAATACACATGTCTATCCGAGAAGTGAATAAACAGTAACTGGGATACCTCATACAGTGGAATATTATTCAGCCGTAAAAAGGAACTAACTACTGACATATGACACACATGGATGAACCCTGGAAACATCATGCCAAGTGAAAGAAGACAAAGGACTACATATTGTGTATGTTCATATATCTGTATGAAATGCCAAGTCTGCAGAACAGGCACCTTTAGGGAAACTGAAGTAGATTAGTGGTAGGAGGTGATCTAGGATCTGGGGGAATGGGGAGTGACTCCTGATGTATTTGAGTTTTATTTCTGGAATGATGAGAATGTCAATCTAAAATTAGGTGGTGGTGATGGTCTCATAATTCTGTGAATATAGTAAAAACCACTAAATTGTATCCTTTTAAGGATAGATTTTATGGTCCGTGAATTATTTCTCAATAAAGCAGTTAAAAGTAAACAAAATGGCAAAGCTAATGACAAATGAAAGAAAATGGTAACCCTTCACAGAGATGGTTAATATTTGTAACACAGAGGCGTTTTTATATAAAATAATGCAACAAATTCCAGTGCTTTAATTTCCATACCTGGGAAACAGGGCTCACAGTTGACCTAGAGGCGAGCTATGAGAATTAAATGAGATAACTGTTAACATTCGTATTAGTCACTGTCATTATTCTTAGTCTTCATTGCACCTGGGATGCTTAAGAATCTGTGTGTAGAGAGGTTTAAGTGTTTAGCTAACTACGGTAGTAGCTCGAGAGTAGAACTTGAGTATCGTGAAATTCTGATGATTGCGTTCTTGTGGATCTGATGCTGTTTCCTCCTCCTGGTTCATTTCACAGATGTTTATTGGATTTCTGCTATGCACAGGTGCTAAGCTAATTGTCAAGGATGCAAGGATGATTCAACCATTGCTCCTGCTTTCAAGATTTTTTTTTTTTTAAAACAAGTTTAATGAAGCCATTGAACATGATACTGGGGAAACATTCAAATAGTACATAATACATTCGTAATTAAACTGGTTAGCAACTGAGGCACAGAAAATCAGGGTTAAAGCAAAATAAGCTTTCAAAAGAAAACAGTTTAAGTGTCAAAAAACTGAAAGCCTCTTTGAGAAAACTGATGACAGTGTCAAAGTTTTTGTGTTTTTAAAAAAATTTTCTTATTTCTTTTATTATTTCTTTCTTTATTTTACTGTTATGTTAGTCACCATACAATACATCATTTTTTAATTTAATTTAATTTGTGTCTGTGTGTGTATTCCAGAATTCATTGTTTATGCACCACACCCAGTGCTCCATGCAATATGTGCCCTCCTTAATACCCACCACCAGGCTCACCCAACCCCCCATCCTCCTCCCCTCCCAAACCCTCAGTTTGTTTCTCAGAGTCCACAGTCTCTCATGGTTAAGTAGGATAAAGGGAAAGACAGGATGCTTACCCTAAGATGTGGCAAGGAGAAGAGAGACGCTCAGAGGGCAGAGGCGAGGCAGCGGGAAATTGGGAGTGGAGTCCTAGGAATCCGTCCCCAAAGTGAAACCTGAGTGGAGAAGGAGGAGTACAAGTTGTCCAAGTGACAAAAAGGTGGAGGAATGGAGGTGGGCAATGAGGGTGGTAACGTGAAGCAGGGGTGAAACTCAGAGCTAGCCTAGAACATAAGGGATGCTGGAAATACCCAACAGCATGTGTTTGCTGCACCAGGAGATGGGTAGATGTTGTGTAGCGGGATGATGAGCCGAGAGCCAGGTTCTGAAAGCCTTTCTTAGGAGGCCTTCAAGTGAGCTTTGATTTTTATCCTAATGGCAGTTGGCAACTTTTAAAGTGCGTGTTTTTTTTTTTTTTTTTTTTTTTAAGATTCTGTTTGTTTATTTGACAGAGACCGCGAGAGAGGGAGCACAAGCAGGGGGGAGTGGGAGTGGGAGAAGCAGGCTTGCTGCAGAGCGGGGAGCCCGAAGTGGGGCTCGATCCCAGGACCTGAGCTGAAGGCGGCAGACCCTTATCTACTGAGCCACCCAGGTGCCCTAGCTTTTTAAGTTTTAATCAAGCTGTGGAGTGGCTAGATTTTTGTTCCATGTGGATAATTTTGAGGCCTGGATGAAGGAGGAATTGAAGATCAATCTGTTCTGAAGTAGGAAGACCTGCTAGAGAAAGGAGCTTATTCTAGTTTGGGCAGTGAGAAGAGTTACAGGTTAGAGGGTTTGTTAGAGAAATATTTAGGAGAGAAAATGGCAGTTGTTGCTAATGGGTGGAGGGGTGGAGTGGGAAAGGGAGGAAGTGGCTTCAGGGGTATCTTCGGTTTCTAGTTGGGTGGCTGTGTTGGTGGCGTTGTACCACTTGAGATATTACAGGAAAAATGATGAGTTGGTTCTCTCAGAAACAAGACACTGATTCATTAGGTATTTGCTTTTTGCTCGGTAGATAATCCCATGATAATTTTCTTTTTCCAGGTCTTTGACACAATAGCTGTTGGATACCTGGGTCTTTTCTGTTTTTTCTGAAGAATGAAACTTTGCTTTCAAAATTTGTATGTGCTTGACTTTTCTCTTTTCTTTCTCATTTTTTTTTTTCTTAAATCTCTAGGAAGAACCTAAGAAAGTCCGCTTTGATTATGACTTATTCCTGCATCTTGAAGGCCATCCACCAGTGAATCACCTCCGCTGTGAAAAGCTAACTTTCAACAACCCCACAGAGGAGTTTAGAAGAAAGTTGCTGAAGGCAGGAGGGGTAAGTGGGCACTGCCTTGTGAAAAACCTTCATATCAAAAACTAGTTGCTACTGTGTTAAGAGGTATCCTAGTGTTTTGAGAGAGGTGAGAGAGAGGAAGGACCTTAATGACTTAGCTATGGACTCCTGGTTTGGGAGGAAGAGGTAAGCCAACACGAATATTTTAAGTAGGTCTGAATCTGAAATTCCACTGTTTCTAAGAATAACTTGATAGTCTGTGCAACTCCAATCTATTTTAACAAAAAGCCGAAAACAATTAACTTTCCTCAGTTAAGGATAGTGTCTGAACTTTGTCATACCAGTTTATAGAAACTTTTAGGTAAATTTGAAAGTCCTGTTTAAAATTATATAAAAAGAGGGATGCTTGGGTGGCTCAGTTGTGTTAAGCGTCTGCCTTCGGCTCAGGGCATGGTCCCAGCGTCCTGGGATCGAGTCCCATATCAGGCTCTTTGCTCGGCAGGGAGCCTGCTTCTCCCTCTGCCTCTGACTGCCATTCTGTCTGCCTGTGCCCACTCTCTCTCTCTGACCAAATAAATCAATCAATAAATAAATAAATCAATAAATAAATAAAATAAAATAATATAAAAAGAGGTTGTTGTCCAGATTTTCTTGTGAAAAATTAATAGAAAAGGTATAGTCATTCATATGACAGGCTTGGGTATTTAAATGCACATTTTTGTTTATTTGAATTGTGTGTAGGTAAAAGATGGATCCTTCTTTCTTTCTTTCTTTCTTTTTTTTTCTTTCAAGATTTTATTTATTTGAGATAGAAAGAGAAGGAGAGAGAGAGCATGAGCAGGGGAGGTTCAGAGGCATAGGGAGGAGGAGAAGCAGACTCCCTGCTGAGTAGGGAGCCTAACACGGGGCTCGATCCCAGGACTCTGGGATCATGACCTGAGCTGAAGGCAGACACTTAGCTGGCTGAGCCACCCAGGTGCCCCGGATTTCTTCCTTTCTTTCTTTCTATCTATCTATCTATTTATAAAAGATCATGGTAGCCAAGTTTTGCTTGTGTGATTTGGCTTGGTTGGGGAACAAGGGGTTTTGTACAGATAATAAAGCGTGGAGTACTTGCTTACTGACTCGTGAAAGTCTGCAGTGGGCACCGTTGGGACCATCATCCTCATTCCACTTCATGTGAACTTCCTGTGTCATCTTCTGTGGGCAGTTCTGACCCTGTAAAATGTTAAAATATGTTCTTTATTTCAGAATTTCCTTCACTTCGTTTTCCTGGAAGGTTTTTGATAGCTTTGCCTCAATGCACGTATCATATGTGTAAACATGTGTGGACCATAACTTTGCAAAATGCCTCATTTCTCCTATAAGCTCTATCTGAGGGCTATGCAGGGAAGAGTTTGGCTTTATACAGCACGGGAATTTTTTCCCTTTATTGAAACCCCTTTCAGTGGGGTTAGAGACAACCATTTTGAGAGGATGTGGATCCTCTCATAAGAAAATCACCCATATGTTCACTTCTGTGAACTTTTTGGTTTATGTAGAACTTGTGGAGTCCATTTTTTGGAATCTTTTTTTTGCCAAGCACCCATCCGTTCAGTTGAAATACTAATGCATTTGAAGCACTAGTATCAGCACTCTGAATAAAATGGTATTTGTCATAAATACCATCTCATGGTTTGTTTTTTTTTTAAAGATTTTATTTATTTGACAGAGATCACAAGTAGGCAGAGAGGCAGGCAGAGAAAGAGAGAGAGGGAAGCAGGCTCCCCGCTGAGCAGAGAGCCCGATGTGGGGCTCTATCCCAGGACCCTGAGATCATGACCTGAGCCAAAGGCAGAGGCTTAACCCACTGAGCCACCCAGACGCCCCCATCTCATGGTATTTTTGTCTTTATTTGTCTTAATGTACTGTGTCAGTACATTATGGGTTAAATAGGTTATTGGGCCAGCTTTGGAAATGAACCACCACGTACAGTACTTTATGGGGAAATGTATCTTCATGAAGAAACGGCCTTTTGTGATACAACTCATTTTCCTTTTTTTTTTTTTTTTTTAATTTACTTATTTTAGGGGAGAGTGAACAAGCGTGAGTGGGGGAGGGGCAGCGAAGGGAGGGAGAGAGAGAATCCTTAAGCAGACTCCCTGCTGAGCAGGGAGCCAGATATGGGGCCTGATCTTAAGGCCCTGAGATCATGACCTGAGCTGAAATCAAGAGTCAGATACTTAACTGCCTGAGGCACCCAGGCACCCTTGTAATACGACTCATTTTTAAACTTAGAGATTTATTATATATTTATTAAGGAATGGTGTTTTTTTTAAAAAACCTGTTTTATTCTTTTTATAGTTATCAAAACCACAGTGTTGATGCTATTTACCTCTGGCTATGCCCTTAAAAATGAACTGGTCCATTCCTGGTTATCTACTCAACAAAAATGAAAACACTAGTTTGAAAAGATATATGTGCTCTTATGTTTATTGCAGCATTATTTATAATAGCCAAGAAGCACGCTATGTGTCCATTGATAGAAGAATGGGTAAAGAAGATGTGCTATATATACGTAATGGGATATTACTTTGCAGTAAAGGAAGAATGAAATCCTGCCAAGAGGATTTCATTGGATGGACCTCGTAGATGGATATTCTGCTAAGTGTAGTAAGTCAGACAGAGAAAGACAAATACCATGATTTTACTCGTATTTGGAATCTCAAAAACAAGTCAAAGACAAATACCATGACTTTACTTATATATGGAATGAAAAAAACTGGCAGCCAACCAACCAAACAAAATAAAACTAACAGAAACAGACTTGCAAAGACAGAGAACAAATTTTGTTGGTCACCAGAGGGGAGGAGGGTAGGGGACTGGTGAAAAATATGAAGGGGATTAAGAGGTACAGCCTTCTAGTTATAAAATCAATAAGTCATGGGAATGAAAATAGAGCATAGGGAATTTAGTTAGTAGGACTGTGATAAATGTATATGGCGACAGATACACTTATCATGGCGAGCATTTCATAATGTAGATAGCTGGCGAATTACTATGTTGTACACCTGAAACTAAGATGATATTGTCGGTCAACAATTGAGTCCTGATGCAGGACTCAATCCTGACTTTGGGATCATATCCTGAGCTGAAGACCAGCTGAGCCACCAGGCGCTGTTGAATCAAAAAAAAAAGAGCTGGTCTATTTAAAATCCTGATTGTTAATATTTCCGTTTTATGATGGTGGCATTTTATGCTTCTCATTATTCCTCTTGGCTGTGTCTTCAGGTGGGTGATCAGAGCCCGTGGATTCTGGAGCTTGAATATGTCAGGCTTCTGATAAGAGTCGTAGGAAAGAGTAAATACGACACAAGAACTTTATAAAACACTTCTTAGTCCCAGAGTACTCAGGGCTTGCTGGCCCGCTGGAGAAGGGGTTACAGGTCACTGATAATACAGATGAGCGCGTTGTCGATAAGGTCTCGGGTAGAGTTCTCTCTCCCTCTTCTCAGCTCTATCTCAGAACTGCCCTCCTTGACTCTCCTTCGTTGTATTTTTTGGAGGGCAGTTTGAAGCCTGCGGATTTTTTTCTGTTAGACTTGGATTGTGTCTTGACACCTCTAAAATAGGTTGAAATGTGAACTGTTCAGGCAAATCAGTTACTTAACAAAAATTCTTTAAGAGACTGATGCCAGTGGATTTTGGGGTAAAATTAAAATTTGAAAATGTGTTTGAAATAATAGAAATCCTCTAGATTCTGTCCAGGTAGTACGGGAAAATTAGTCTTTTATGGAAATCTGGGCATCTGTAGACTAATGAACATTTTTTTGGCTGCCTAGATTTTTGTCTACCTTGTATTGTTTTTGCCTGATATGTAAATATTTATCATTGTCTTGATATTAATGCAGACTGCTATAGTGTTACTAACTTATGAACCATTTTGATTTTATTAGAAATATTCTTTCTTTCTTCTTCTTCTTTTTTTTTTTTTTTTTTTAAGATTTTATTTATTTGAGAGAGAGAGTGAGAAAGCTTGAGCGGGGAGAAGGTCAGAGGGAGAAGTAGACTCCCCATGGAGCCGGGAGCCTGATGCAGGACTCAATCCTGGGACTCTGGGATCATATCCTGAGCTGAAGAGCCACCAGGCGCTGTTGAAATCTTTCTTTTAAGCTCTATTAACATCATTGACATGCATATACCATTGTATAAGTTTAAGATGTATTGATTTGACACACTTGTATATTGCAGAAAGATCACTCCCATAGTATTAGCTATCACCTCCGTCACGTTACATAATTACCATTTCTTTTTTGGTGAAAACATTTAAGATCTACACTCTTAATAATTTTAAAATACACTATATGATAATATTAATTATAATTGCCATATATACTTGCTTTTCATTGCATTCCACTTGCTCCTCTTATAAGTGACCGTTCGTCCTGTTTGACCAGCATCTCCTCCCTTCCCCCACTCTCCAGCACCTGGTAGCTGCCATTCTAGTCTCTGTTTCTAGGAGTTCAGCTTTTTAAGATTCCACATATAAGTGATATCATAGAGTATCTGTCTTTCTCAGTCTGACTTTCACTTGGGAGCATGTTGTCACCAATGGCACGATGTCCTTTCTCAGGGCTGAATAATACTCCATTATTCTGTCGATTCTGTTGATTCACTTGTCGATTCACTAAGGTTGTTTCCACATCTTAGCTATTGTGAATAGTGCTGCTGTGGACATAGAAGCACAGATATCTTTTCAGTATGCTGGTTTTATTTCCTTTGTTTAAACACACACATACACGCACACACGCACTTGGGATTGCTGGATCCTATGGTAGTTCTGTTTTTAATTTTTTGAGGAACCTCTATATATTGTTTTCCATAGTGGCTGTACCAGTGTACAGTCCCACCAACATTGCATTGAGGATTTTATTTTTTTCCACATCCTCTCCAATACTTATCATTTCTTATCATTTTGATAATAGCCTATCTAACAAGTGTGAGGTGATCTTTCTCAGGGGCAAAATCGTGATTTTATTTTGCATTTCCCTGATGATTAATGATCTTAAGTACCTTTTTATGTACCTGTTGGCCATCGTGTATCTTCTTAGGCAGATTTTTAAAAATCAGGATGTAGTTTCTGCCATATGAATTCTTTATATATTTTGGATATTAACCCCTTAGATGATTTGTAAATACTTTCCTCTGTAGGTTTCCTTTTTCATTTTGTGTCTGATTTCCCTTGCTTTGCAGAAGCTTTTTGTTTGATGTAATTGTACTTGTTTATTTTTTATTTTGTTGCCTTTGTTTTGATGTTTATTAGAACTCTTGTTATGACTATGTCTCTTCAGATAAATCCCCCCCCCCCCGCTGGATTTTAGGGCAAAGAGGGGTGCTAAGTTTCTTACACTTAAACATTACATGTGTGATATAGATGTTTATATTCTGTCTTTACAGGAAAATCTCAATCCCATATCATACTGTGTGAAATCATTATAGCATGAGGCATGAAAGAGTAAACCTACTGTTTGGGCTCTGGGTCCTTCTCCTGACTTTTTCTTTTAAACCAAAAGTACATAACACTATTAAAAGTTGAACTTGGTGGGGCACCTGGGTGGCTCAATGGGTTAAAGCCTCTGCCTTCACCTCAGGTCATGTTTCTAGGGTCCCGGGATCAAGCCCCGCATCAGGCTCTCTGCTGAGCAGGGAGCCTGCTTCCTCCTCTCTCTCTTCTGCCTCTCTGCCTGCTTGTGATCTCTGTCAAATATATAAATAAAATCTTAAAAAAAAAAAAAAAGTTGAACTTGGCTTTTCAAGAGATCAGAAAGGTTGTTTTTAGAGGTAGTAGCATCTTAGAAAAATACTTTTAACTATTAGAAGAAAATAATTCCAAAGAGCTTTCTGCCAGAAGATCTTGAAAGATTTTAGATTTTTTTTTTCTACTTTAGAATCTATAAACCAATATGTCATAAACTACATGACAACTTTTTTCTTGAGGCAGGTGTTCCCACAACATTCCTTTTTTCCTCTGGATTTCTTCCTCTTTTTTTTTTTTTTTTTAAGTGTTGAAGCTCATTCTAAATAGTCTCAAAGAAATGTACTCTTCTGTTGAATAGCAGAAGTTTTATATATATATATATTATATATATATATAGTATATATTTCGGATATTTTGCTTTAAAAGAAAAAATAGTAACTTTTGAGGGAAGGATACTTTTGTAATGAAGCATTGTTCTCTGATAATATTGGACTACAGAATGATTTCATTTTCAAGACCCTAAATGAGAGACCTTATTGGAACTGCTATAGGGAACTTGTAGATTTGGTTTAGGATCTAGCCCCTGTCAGGCCTTAAGTAAAAGACAGAAGGCAGGGGTCTGGACATACAAAAGAACAACCTGGGAGCTCCTGAGAGGAGATTGCTTTTATTTTGAGATCTTATTCTATTTTTTGTTTGGTAGGAAGGGTAGAGACCATGAGCAATAAACTTGAGGGTAAGACATGATGTAGTCTATTTGTCCTTGGATTTTAAACAAA
Organism: Mustela nigripes; assembly: GCF_022355385.1. Taxonomy (NCBI): domain Eukaryota; kingdom Metazoa; phylum Chordata; class Mammalia; order Carnivora; family Mustelidae; genus Mustela; species Mustela nigripes. The sequence continues at coordinate 48,239,959 of NC_081565.1, forward strand.
AGGACCAAATATACCCCATTGGGAAGCACCTCTGAATTCCGCTGAGAATTTCTACTTTTTTTTTTTTTTTTTAATTTGACAGACAGAGGTCACAAGTAGGCAGAGAGAGGGGGAAGCAGGCTCCCTGCTGAGCAGAGAGCCCGATGCGGGGCTTGATCCCAGGACCCTTGGGATCATGACCTGAGCCAAAGGCAGAGGCTTTAACCCACTGAGCCACTCAGGTGCCCCTCTACTTCTTTTTGTATAAAATGTTGAATCCTTTTTGAATGATTTTCAAAATGCTGTTTAGGATTTCGGGTTGTTTTTTTTTTTTTTTTTAAAGATTTTTGATCACAATAGATGAATTTGTTTTTACTGATCACTTTCTTAGTAGCTAGAATTCAATCCTACTGAAAAAAATGCTGAGGGGCTTGACATCTATTACGTTTGACTGAAAGATGAGTTTTTCTTTTGGGTGTTGGCAGTTAAGATGCAGATATCGTGTACCTATAGCTGAAAGTCGTCATTCTCCCTAACAGCTCTCTGGGGATTCCTGTGAGGAGGGAGTGTGATACCGTTGGAAAAAGTTTTAAAATCAGGTAGACTTAAATAAAAAGCTCGTCTTTGCCATCTTCCAGCTGAAAAAAATGATGACATCTCTTTGAATCTCAGGTTGTCAGCCGTGAAATGGGTGAGACTGTGTTTTCCTCAGTGGGAATGTCCAAACATTAAATTCCAGTTTGGTTAGCAGATACCCGACCCCTTGGTTCTTTTTCCTTTGTTGGTTTAGAAAATCAACAGATCTTTAACTACATTTATGTCAAGCATTAAAGGACTATGAGAAAGATTTGCTCTGTGGCATAAGGCGCTCTAGATTTAGTCATAGGAAGCCGTCTTTACTATCGGTGAGTGTGACTCGCATACTGGTGGACCTGTGTTGGATTTAAAGGATAATAGCCCATGGTATCTCCCTTCAAGGAGTTTAACTCTGGCAGCTTATATTTTGCTTATATAAAGATTTTATTTATTTATTTGACTGACAGAGATCACAAGCAGGCAGAGAGGCAGGCAGAGAGAAAGGAGGAAGCAGGCTCCCTGCTGAGCAGAGAGCCCGATGTGGGTGGGGCTCCATCCCAGGACCCTGAGATCATGACCTGAGCCGAAGGCAGCGACTTAACCCACTGAGCCACCCAGGCACCCTATTTTGCTTATATAAAGTGAAATGAAGATCTGTTCAGATCTGTTCTTTTTTTTAAGATGTAAGATTTCATTAGAGAAATTACTAGTTTTCATCATTGTTCTTAATTCTGAATTTCTAGCAGATCTAATAAGGCTTCTTAAAGCCCTTAGAAGATTTCCCAAGTAGTATGTTCAGCACGGTGGTTGTATCCTTATGCTTCTGGGGAGAAAGCACAAAAGGGACAAGTATCTTTGGAGAATCGAGTTTATGTCACAGCTGCTCCCCTGTTTTTGGCCTGGAAATCAAATGGTCTGCTGTGGTTCTGTTGTTCTTTATGGAATGGTGGTAGGATACTGGTAGATTTTTTTTTTTTTTTTTGTCTTGCTTGCTTGCTTTCCTCAATTAAACAGGCCAAAGTCTAAACATGTTGTTCAGTCTATTTCTGAATCACTGGCAAGCAGTTAATTTTGAGGACTGAAAATTAAAACTAACCACAGCAGTTGTTAAAACTAGGGTTTCTATAGGCAGAAATCCAATTCCGTTCAGACACCACCTGTTTCAATAGGACATTTCAGACGCCCATTTGGCAGGCGTTGCTGGAGAAGACATGGGGAACATGCTTTCAGTCTGTGTTAAGTCTGCAGCATAATGTAGTCCTGCTTCTCAGAGTGACAGTTACATTTATATATGATACGTTTTTGCAAGGAATAAATTGGAATCTTTCTGAAACACTGCTTGCTGTGAAGTGGCATTCAAGTCCACGGCAGATCCCACCAAGGGGTTTTGGTTATTAAAGGATCAGAGGGAGCTCTTGATAAGGAACGTTCCCCAATGCAGCTATGCCAGCCATCTGAACATAGCATTTTATTGCAGGGTTCTGGAATGAATCTTGTCTGGGGCCCTTTAGTATTTCCTTTTGTAGGGCGATTTAGAACATTTTGAATTTCTAAACAGTGTAGATCACGTTCTCCCCTCCCCTCACCAAACTTTACGTTGTTTTTTGAAATAGGTAAATACCCACATCATACAAAGTGACGTACAGTCAGTCTTCCTTCAGGCCACCAACAAAGCTGGCGTGAATAACCTTTTCCATAGCTCTTTGTGCACAAAGATGAGTATATCTGCAGGAGAAATTCCTAGGAGTAAAATCATGGCTCGGAGGCAAAGTGGAATTTAAATTTTGACAGACATTTACAAATTGCCTGTCAGAGAGGTTATACTACCCTGCTTGCTTCAAGAATGTGTGAGAGTACCTAGTTCTCCTCACAGTGATTTATTAAACTCCCTTCCAGCCCCCCCATTGGATGAGTGAAAAATGAGATCTAATTTTTAACTCAGATTTCTCTTATGAATGATGATGAGCATCTTTTCATATGTTTAAAAGCTATTTTCATTTCCTCTCGAAGACCACATTTTAATGTATTTTAAATTGGAAATATTCTAAGTGTTTCAGTTTCAACTTAAATTTATGGGTATTCTTCCCACATACTTGCATTTGGAAAGGTTACAACAAGATAGGGAAGCCTAGTTCACCGAGGTCCATGTTTTCAGGCTTTCTTCAACATGTAACAAATTATGTTCTTAGGAACTGATTTGTCAAGACTTAGGCTTCTAAAAATATAAGTGGCTTTTGTGGCAAACTCATCCCAGGAGTGCCCAGAGGATGGATAGCTGGCTGCTTATTTTTAAAATGACTCAAAGAAAATAATGCACGGAAGATTATGTTGGTCGCTGTTCCTGGACAGCTTCATTTGATTTTTTGGATATTTGTTTTGGGACAAGTGTGCCTCTTTGTTATTTTCTGATATATATCATTCTGTAATTACCTTCCTCAAAAGATAAAAGGATGCTGCTGTTTTTCACCAGCACCAATAAAAGCTGATTTATTTAAATAAATGTAACATCAAGTAGGCTGCCTCATTTATTTGGTTGTTTCTCAGAATTGAGGTTAATTTTCTGTCATATATGCTATTTGCTCTTTTCTATATCCCCTTCCCCATGCCCCCCTGCCATCCCAAGCCCAGAAGATTAAATCGTGAAAGTAGAACATACGTATAAATGATAAATAGAATGTCAGAGTTGTGAGGCTTCATTCCAAATGTAACATTGGTCTCGTAAATTTTTAGGGAAAGCATGGTCATAGTAGAAAGTTATGTCACTCAACGTATTTGGTGGTTTTTATGGTTTAATTTCACCTAAAGTCACAGAAGTTGACGGCGGGACATTGCGGACTTTTAAAAATATGCACCAAAAAATAGCTGTGGTCTAACACAATCTGCTTTCATTTGTTCCTTCTTTCCTAATTACCTACTACTTCCCTTTTCAGTAAGGGAGGAAGAAAGCGAGGCACACTTTTCACAAGGTCCATAGCCCAGATATACTTACTGAATAAACTGAACAAAGGCTCAATGTGGCGGGGGTGGGTACAGGTAGATGTTTCTTAGTGTGTATTAGGAAGAACTCCGGCGAGTGTCTAAACTCCCAGCATTGGAGGGCATGCCGTGGTTCTTCTGGCAGATCTCCCAGGAGCGGCAGTTTAGCCGACTAGATGTAGAGACTTAATTTAGTCTTGAAAGAAATGCTGTGATATTTGGAAGGAAAGCAACACGGAAGCCTACCTCTAATTCTCACCCCCAGTGCACAAAAAGTTAAGAAAATAATAAGTGACTAGAAAAGGGGGGGAAAAAAACCCCAAACCGAAAACGTGTCAATCTTGGAGATTTTCAAATTAAAAAATGAACAATTCTTTCTCTTTTTATTTTTTAAGATTTTATTTATTTGACAGAGAGAGGAAGAGAAGGAGAGAGTAATAGAGGGAGAGGGAGAAGCCGACTCCCTGCTGAGCAGGGAGCTAGATTGGGGACTCGATCCCAGGACGCTGGGATTATGACCTCAGCTGAAGGCAGACACTTAACCAACTGAGCCACTGAAGCACTCCAATTCTTTCTCTTTTTAAATATACACATATTACAGTTGAAAACCGTTGGTTCAGTTTTTCCCTCTCTTCTTGGCTCATGTAGTTCATTATATACTTGTTTTTAAAGTTGCTTACAAAGCTTATCTAATATACCTAATCTGTTGCCTTAACTTCTAGCATCCTAGTAAAGGAACTGCTTATGAGAGCAGCTGTCTGCCTTGGCTGTCCCCACTGGATATTGTTTTTGGCTCATGCTCTATAATAATAAATAAAAGTAATTTTTGTGATGGGGGGGTAGAGAAAAGAAACTGAAATTAACATTTTATTTTATTTTATTAGCTGAGTTTTTATTGTCCTTGTAAGTTATACAAAAACCTGACAGTGGTGGGATCTGACAGTAACTTAAAAAAATACAGGTCTGAGACTCTTGAAATAGATATTTGTGTTTCATTTTTGAGGAGTAAGGATAAATGGTAGGTGGTTTACTATAATGATTTTTTAAAAAAGATTTTGTGTATTTATTTGACAGACAGAGATCACAAGTAGGCAGAGAGGCAGGCAGAGAGAGAGGGAAGCGGGTTCCCCGCTGAGCAGAGACCTCCGATGTGGGGTTCGATCCCAGGACCCTGGGATCATGACCCAAGCTGAAGGCAGAGGCTTTAACCCATTGAGCCACCCAGGCGCCCCTACTATAATAATCTTTATCACCACAAGGGACACAGCCATGCTGTGATTGAAAGAATGTTGGATTTGAAATCTGAAGGCACAAATTCAATTCTCAGATCTGCTGCTAATTTACCTTGGGCTTTAGGTTGGTATAAATCTAAAATAAGCGTAATATCCCCTTCTTCCACTTGAGATTATTAAATAAAATATGGAACCTAGTTAACCAGTCAGCAAGTAATTCTTTATTTATTGAAACAACCTCTTTTTTTCCCCTGTAGATTTTTATTATGCTTTGTTTAAATCATAGTTTTTGTTACTTAGGTGAAAATAAGACTTTGACATAATAATGGTGTTCTACTGGAAAGAACATGTTTTGAGCCCGAAGAGGGAATCTGACTTTTTACGTGTTTTTAAAATAAATATTGCTAACTTAAGAAAAATGTAGAATTTCTAGAAAAGCAGAAGGAAGAAAATACATCATTTTAGTCCCTCTAGTAATTGTCGCCATTATATTTCTCAGGCAGATGAGATCTCACAGGATGTTTGTATTTGCACTTAATGTATCACACATGAATTTTGTGTTTTAAACTGTGTGATACTATTATTGTTCAAAAATGTCCTCACACCTCAGAGGATTGCTGTGAAGATTTCAGTTGTTTGTTAAGAAGTTACCAGTGAGGTGTTCTGTGTTTTTGTTTTCTCTTTATGTCTCTGATGGCTCTCATGGAAATATGGTCTAGTGTTTTTTTGTGATTGGATGGACCATATTAGATCTGTTATTTGAAAAATTTTGTATTTAAATAATTATAGGTGTGGATTTTGGAATGTGTCCTTATAAATGTCATTCTTGCCTTCCCTCTCTTAACAGGTAGACTGGAGGCCGGTGGTGATGTGAAATGGTTAAATACAAAAGTGTCATTAGTGGAAAGACTGAGTAATACTAGGGTGCCCTAGCCATAAAACAACCTGGTCCATTCAACTATTGCCAAAGTAAAAATGGAATATAATGAAAATCTAGTTAATTTTACAAACTTTAGTCTTTTTTTTTAAAGGTTTTATTTATTTATTTGACAGATCACAAGCAGGCAAAGAGAGGCAGGCAGAGAGAGAGAGGGAAGCAGGCTCCCTGTCAAGCAGAGAGCCCGATGCGGGACTAGATCCCAGGACCCAGAGATCATGACCTGAGCCGAAGGCAGAGGCTTAACCCACTGAGCCACCCAGGTGCCCCTACAAACTTCAGTCTTAACAATAACTCTCAGTGATTCAGGAGATAGATTTGGGTGGATCATTTAGACAAGTCTACCCATATGTTGGTGTGTATAGTGCCATTGGGTGAATTAGAAATAAACATCCCCACCTCTGCATGCCCCATGGAGCCTTAGCCTGGAGAACATGGCATAGCTAGCATCGCATACCGGCATTTCACCTTGGCCTCATCCCATTGGCCAAGCATCTTTGTGCAGGGGACCATTTGAACCACCACTTACAGGAACGGCACTATTTATAGGTCCAGACAGAGATGGTTTTTGATGTTAAAACTATCTTGTCTGAGATAGTCTGGACAAGAGCATCTGGGGAAATAATAAAACTTCATCTAAATTTCATTAATCAGCATATTCCAGTATTAACTAATAATATGCTATATGTTAACCAGATTGAATTTAACTAAAAAATCAAAAAGAAATTCCAGTTTTTAATAGCCATGTTCTTTCAGAGGTTTAGCCTAGCCTCCTGTTCTGATATTTCTGCTTCGTGTTTTTTAGCTTATGACATTACTGTGCCACATCCATAGATATCTACACGGGTCTGGTTTAAGCAGAGGAAGCGAGAGGACTTTTCATAAGACCATTGTGCTAAATCAGGGGTTTCAAATGTCAGTGACTATAGGACCAGGCGATGACCCTTTGAAAGAATGTACCTACAAAAACTGGAAGACTATCTGAATAGTTTAATACAGGTCTTGCTATTAGGAATTTCATACAATGGGTAGTGATATTATTATTATTATTATTTTTAAAGATTTTATTTATTTATTTGACAGAGAGAGAGAGATCATAAGTAGGCAGAGACAGAGGCAAAGAGAGCGGAAGGGAAGCAGGCTCCCTGCCTAGCAGAGAGCCCTATGTAGGGCTCAATCCCAGGACCCTGGGATCATGCCCTGAGCCAAAGGCCGAGGTTTTAACCCACTGAGCCACCCAGGTGCCCCAGTGATATATTATTTTTTAAAGTTAAAAAATTAAATAAAGTGGGATTTTCCTTTCAGGTAATTTTGACCTTTGAATGCTTTGGTAAAGAGAGCATCAGTGAACTCCAGATTGGGGAAACTCTAGATCTTAATAACAGTCACCGTCAGCAAGCATGCCTTCCATTCTGTTCCAGTTTTAAGATGGACTTTATCTGCTTTGACTCTACATAGGTCCCAGGGCTAAGGCCAGAAACTTTTTCTTATTGCATCTCATTTCCCTTCTGTCCCTTCTGTATTTTTTCTTTTTAGATTTCTGTTCCTCCTTGTGATAAAGAAGGGACTGACTTCTTTTGTCTATCATTCCCTTCTCCCAGGGTCAGGTTTCTGGAGCTTCTCTCTCTCTCTCTATCTCTCTGAATCCACACTATCCCCTGGGATCATCTTATCTGAATCCTGTTCTTTTTAGTTCTTCTCCTGAAGGGATTTTTGCGGTTTGTATATGTACTCATGATTTTGACTTCAGTTCTTTTTTTCTTTTTAATTAAAAAAGCATGTTGTAGTTACATCTTTTCTGGTTTGCTTTTCTGAAATTAAAATGCCCCGAGGTAAATGATATATGTGTGTCTACACTGCAGAGCAACACAAGGTGTGAATGTCTCACAGGCACAAAAATAAACGCTATACTTGGTTAATCAGCCTTGAGAGTAATAATAAAAGCTGTATGAATTATTGAAGGATGCAGTAGTTTTCTCACTGCTTGATTTTCTGTATACCTATTCTGATCTCTTTTGGTGAAGAGAACATAGCCCAGCAGTTAAAAGGGCAGAGTCTGTTATGAAACAGACCCCCCCCCCTTTTTTTTAAAAGACTGGCACTGGCTCTGTAACATTGGCCAAATTAGTGATCTCTCTTGGCCTGTTTCCTCGTTTGTAAATTACATTCACAAATGTGGAAAACATGTATGTGTGTTTTATTGCTGAAGGCATTCTTTGATGTGATAGGTCAAGCTCCCCGTTTTGCAGATGGGTAAACTAAGGCATCGAATACTGAGATGATTGATCAGGGGAGAATTGAATCAGGGTTTTTGGTTCACTGTTCCTCTAGCTTCTTTCTACAGTAATACAGAGTAATGCTAGTTTTCTTTCGAAAATGCAATTAAAAGAGGCAAGAAATTAAAACAGATCCCCAGAGCTGCCGCTTCTAGTTACCGTAGGGTCACTCAAGCAGTTTTGTGTGAGTCTCCTTCCTGAAGACAGTCTGGAGTGGAGCAGCTCACTTGTGGATAGCAGCTGACTTTAATCTTTTGTGTCTTTCTTCATAAAGTTCTCTGTATTTCTCTTGCTTCTGAAATCCAATTTGCGTGGAGAAAATGATAATTAGGAGTCTGCTCCCCCACCACCCAAACTTTCTGAAGCCAGCATCAATGTATCTGTGGGGGTTGGTTACATTTTTGATTTCCATAAATTAGAGGCAAGCTTAACTTTCTGGAGTCTCCCCCCCCCCACCCCCAGCTAAAGAGCAAGAATATGCATGATTTTAGAAGTGGTGTTCCTTAGCATTAAATAGCTTATGAAAAAGACTATGATAAAGTTAGCTGATAACTTTGTAATCTACCAGGTTTTGAAAGCAGAGATGCAAATAAGTCATGGGGTAGTGGTGATTCTTTGAGTGTCTCAATCCGAAAAGATTTTCTCTTTGAGACTGGAAAGTTAGATGGTAATATGCTTAATTGGAATCATCTTAATGTGACTGGCTTGCCACTTCTTTGGGGAAGCTGTTTTGACTTCTTGGTATTCTCACCATCGGTCTGTCTCTCTCTCTCACACACACACACACACATTACAGAATCAAGACACATGACCTAGAAATTGGTTCAGAGAATTCTGATTTAGGGTAGATAGGACAGGTTCAGGAAATCAAGATAATTTTCAAGTCCTGGAAGACTTGTGGTAGGAGACTTTTGTCCTTTTGCATCTTACTTCACAGACTGAAATTCGGTGAACGAGACGGACTTTTCTTCCTTCTGAAAATCGGATTTGAAATGACTTTTCCTGAGTCCTGCCCTATGCTTTTTGCTTTTAACCTGTATTGCTCCTACCTCCTGCCAGGTAGTACTAAGTGATCATTTTATCTATCTATTTATTTATTTATTTTTGAAGATTTTATTTATTTATTTGACAGAGAGAGAGAGCAGAAGCAGGAGGAGCAGTAGGAGGAAGGAGAAGCAGACTTCCCACTGAGCAAGCAGCCTGACAGGGGCTGGATCCCGGGACCTCGGGATCACAACCTGAGCCGAAGGCAGACACTGAACCAACTGAATTCTAAGTGTTGAGATAAATAAAAATTCCCTTCCAGGAAGCGGATTCTTATAATTTTGCCTTTGTTGCTTTGTGCTTACCTTATCCGGAGAAGAAATATTAGTACTTTTAAAATGTTCAAGTACCTACCGTGGGCCAAGTTCAATGCTCATGCTGGATGTGCAGTACGTGAACACTGGATGTTTTGTTTGTTTGTTTGTTTGTTTTTTGCTTCTTCCTACCAAACTCTAACCCCTGGCCGGTTTTCAGGGGATAAGATCGTTTCATCAACTCAGAATAACCCTGCTCAGTTTCTGACAGAAAGAAAAGGAAAGGAGGAAAGAAGGAAAGGTTGGAGGGAAGTGGAGGGTAGGTGGGAGAGAGAAAAGAAAAGGAAAGAAAAAAGTTGCTAGCCGCTGGACCAGGGTGCTGGTGTGCTTGTAGGAGAAAAAATTATAGTACTTTAAGGTATCTACTTTTTTTTTAAGTTTGTTTTTTTTTTTTAAGATTTTATTCATTTATTTGACAGAGAGAGAGATCACAAGTAGGCAGAGAGGCAGGCAGAGAGAGGGGGAAGCAGGCTCCCTGCTGAGCAGAGAGCCCGATGTGGGGCTCCATCCCAGGACCCTGGGATCATGACCTGAGCTGAAAGCAGAGGCTTTAACCCATCGAACCACCCAGGCACGCAAGGCATCTACTTCTTTTAGTAGGGTGCCAGCGACTTCATTATTGGACCCTATCCCCATAGGGCTTCTGAAGACCTAGGATG